>NC_133666.1:610715162-611043773 GCF_037893015.1 Macrotis lagotis | reverse complement strand
AGAACATAGCAAAGTGAATGAATGTGATAAATTTGGCTGTGGAAATTCTCCAGAGGTGTTTCCATAATTCCAGCTTTCTATATAGGCTGAGAATTGAGATTTTTTTCAGTGGGTACAGGTTTTGAGTAGCAAAAGACCAAATATTATTAAATGGTAAATAAAAGCAACAATGATATTTTTGACAGCAGCAAAGGAAAATAAAATCCTTGAAATAAATTTGCATAGTTTAGCAAAACAGATTCCCATATTGCCCTGTCAGACGTATGTATCTTGTTCTACATTTTAAGTCTATCATATTATTTGGCTATGGATGTTTCATCTTTATCCTTCTGGATTTATAATTTATCATTACAGCAGAGTTATAAAGTATTTCAAAATTGTTTTATTTACAGTGTCATTGTATTTTTTCCTAATTTTGTTCACTCTGCATAAATTCATATATCTTCCCTGTTTCCTCTGAAATTGACACTTTTTGTTATTTCTTATAGCATAATAATATTCTATCATATTCATCTTTCACAGTTTGATTAGCTATTCCTCAGTGAGGGTAATCTATAGTTGTCAGTATAGTATGAGAAGAGATGCTATAATGTATGTCCCCATGTATAAGATGCACCCTAATTTGGGGGGCCTAAAATTTGAAAAAAAATATATTACATAAAGTTATTAAACTCAAGTTTTATTCATCATGAAATTCAAGGACCTTCTGCTCATAGCTTTCAGGCATCTTTTAGGCAAGTCTGGTGCATGAACACATGCTTAGTCCATTCCATTTCATGAACCTGAAGCACAAATTTTGTCCTCCTTTTGAACTCAGTCACTTTTTCATCAGCAATCCTTCTGACCTCATGCTGAACTGACTTTGTGGACACAGGAATTCCACTTGCTCCCTTGCTCTTCAATCCATCTCTTCAGTTCCCTCTCTTAATGAGACCATTTGACTGACTTGCTTCTCATGGCTTTCCTTCTGAGGCATTTTCAGTCAAGTTTCTTCTTTCCATAGCCAGTCTCAGATTATTTTCTCAGTTGGAGGAGGTCCAAACTGATGTTTCCGCAGCACAATTTCCATTTATTTTAGCAAACTGGATCACTTTGAACTTGAATTCAGCACTGTGCAAAAATCTTTTCACAGCCATTTCTGGGCAGAATGTGGCAAAACATAACCTAATATACCAGTAGCAAATGCAAAACAGCGAGCGCAAAGACAACAAGCATGAAAAAGTGGGAAATGGAAGGAAAAAAACTACAACAATGAGCACAAAAATAACCAGGAAAAAGTGGGAAATGCAAGTAAAAAAAATCTACAACTGTGGTATAAGAAGCTTCCAGGTTTTAGACCCCAAATTTTTTGAAAAAAGGTGAATCTTATACATGGAAAAATATGGCAATTTTTTGTTTGTTTTCTTTTTGAGGCTGATAAGTTAAGGAATTTTCCTAGTCATAGAGCTGGTAAATGTTTGAAGCAGGGTTCTAGGTTGTTGGTCTTTCCATTATACTATACTCCTTCCATATTTAATTACATCTTCAATCCCTGTTCTTGTGGGGTTTTTCGTTGTTGTTTTTGTTGTTATTGTTTTTAGTTTTTGCAAGGCAATGGGGTTAAGTGGTTTGCCCAAGGCCACACAGCTTGGTCATTATTAAGTGTCTGAGGTCAGATTTGAAAACTCAGGTACTCCTGACTCCAGGGCTGGTGCTCTATCCACTGTACCACCTAGCTGCCCCAGTCCCTTTCTTAGGTGTGAAAATGAGAAGAGATTTAGTGCAATTGCTTTAGGGGACTATGGGATTGACTGAATATTCTAGCATGTGAGGGACCTGTTGTATATTTATAGGCAACAGAGAGGTAAAATTAAGGAAAGAGGTGATTGTAAGACATTCTGATAAGGGATTCAGGAAGAAAAGAAAATGTGTACAAGTAGAGGATTTAGTCTTGGTGAGGAGAGGGCCACAACTTTATCAGAGATTAAAGTAAAAATGGGGAACACAGGGGATGTTGTCAAAGGTTTTTCAATTGTAGAAGAAAGGAAATGGAGCTCATGGACAAATGGCCTCCATTTCCTCAGCAAATATGAAGTGAGGTACTTTGCAGAGAAGATTGGGAAGGGGATTGGCATAAGAGACTTGAGGAGAGAAGAGGTTCGGAATTGCAGCTATGAGCATTCAGTAGTGATGATGATGATGGGCCTAATATCAGCACTCTCTTAGTTCAGGTTGACTTTTGTAATGAAATGAGGTAGGTACTCACAAATTATGTAATAATTGAAAGGCACTTTGCTCTCATACAACTAAGATATACAAATAAGATAGTGGCCTATATTTTTAGTTTTGGTAGATGTGGCCTTCCTTGCTTTGTGTAGAGGTGCCACTGCTCAGCAGGTCCTCAGGGTACAGTGCCCTGTGTTGTTTTAGATACCCACCCGTTCTGAGAAGTTTAGACTCCATGTGGGTGGGACTTTTATGCATTTAGGTGACCAAGAAACTGTGTCATAGAAGAGAAGGAGAAGGAGAAAATGCCTCAGAAGGAAAGCCATGAGAAGCAAGTCAGTCAAATGGTCTCATTAAGAGAGGGAACTGAAGAGATGGATTGAAGAGCAAGGGAGCAAGTGGAATTCCTGTGTCCACAAAGTCAGTTCAGCATGAGGTCAGAAGGATTGCTGATGAAAAAGTGACTGAGTTCAAAAGGAGGACAAAATTTGTGCTTCAGGTTCATGAAATGGAATGGACTAAGCATGTGTTCATGCACCAGACTTGCCTAAAAGATGCCTGAAAGCTATGAGCAGAAGGTCCTTGAATTTCATGATGAATAAAACTTGAGTTTAATAACTTTATGTAATATATTTTTTTTCAAATTTTAGGGAAAACTAATCTCTGTTTCAGAAAGGAAGGAGGCATGGAACTAACCAGTATTGCTTGGAAGTATAGGTAAATAGTAGTCCTATCACAGATAGAGTCAGTAAGAAGGATTGCCTTGTGACATTGATAATTAAGGTGATATTAGATATCAAAATCCTGCAGACCTAGTATAGTTGTTTTTTTTCTATCAACATTATATAAAAATGGAGGACATAGATAATGAAGGTAATTCAGAATTGGTGGATTGTCAAAGTGTGGGGAATGATAGGACAAATTTTCTAAAACATTTGAGGATGGAGTATAATGTAATGTTTCATTGGTTAATTCTAGAGTGAAAATTTGAAAGGGAGCAGAAGCAATGATGATGTACTGGGAGAGAGAGTGATTTGTAAGTGGGAATGAATCAGGTTTTAGAAAGAATGAGGTATAGAGAGGGATAGAAAGATAGGAAGTGATGAATGAATAGGAACATCCTAAGTATTCCCATTACCTCACAACTCTTTTCTAGAATATATGTTCATGATGTCTAGGCATGATGTTTCAGAATGGCTTACTCATCTTTGTTATCTTTCTTTTCTCAGTATGCTTTTTGTCATCCATCCCTCTACTTTCTTTTTCATTAAGTCACTAGTTTTGTGGATCTCATCAAGTTTTTCAGAAAACTTTTCAAACTTCTCATCCTTCCAATGCACGTTGGTGCAGAAGTGACTGTTATATTAACGGTGCTCTTATGTTCATTATGGCCACCACAAGAAGGAATGACCATCTATCTCTTGAAATGACATTTCTTATTGTTTTTGCAAATTTGATATAAGCAATTGTTAGCTCTTTTTTTTGGTATTGCTATTGCAGTACTCACTAATATTTCTGTGTTTCAGTTCTTTTCAATTTGTAACGCATTGAACAAAGATGTCACGTTTAGAAGAGCTAAAGTTCAATTAACTTTTTTTACATAGCCTGTGTGATTCTTAGCATCCTTCATTTCTTTTTCACCATCCCACTATAGTTATTGAGGGAAAAAGGGAAGACTCAAGGCTACTTTTAAATGCCCCCCCCCCCCCCCCAGAGGTTGGTAATGACCAAAGAATCATCTAGTAGCCATTCTGATGGTGATGAGCCTCTTTGTACTTAGCTAAGTGTTCCTTGGGAAGTAGTTCCAGTCTGTTGTCAGGATTTTATTGGAAAATTAGGAATCCAGGGTTACCTCTACACTATGATGAGGCATTGGAATAGGATTTTACAAAGACATGTAGCAATTAAGAACAGAAATTTAAACTTTGAAGTTCTGTAGTTTGGAAACCTTGCTTAATTTGATAATACACAATTAATCCTTTTTATGAGGTAAGAGATCTGTCGAGTAATAATCCCTTGTATTTATATAACACTTTATAATGTGTTCATTATATAGGATTTCACATTTATCATTTCATGGGAGCAGTGTGATTCTTTTCAAGTAGAAGGAGCTCCTTAAGAAACATTTCACAACTGGCCTAAGTTGACTGTGGGTGACTCTTGGGCTCTTCCTGGCTAAACCTATATTCATTCTTAAAAGCTGAGTTGAACCCTGTATAATTCATCATTTATAACTTTTTATTTGTATTCATCCTTGATCTGTGGCCAAGAGAATTTCTCCCCCCCCCTTATGTATTAGCACTAAATGACACATGTTCAGCATGGCATCGAATGGGAACCTAAAACTTTTTTCTATACTCTGCTGTTTAATTTGCTTGTGTATATGAATTTGAAAAAGTAATTCTTAGAACAAGGATCTTAGATCACAGAGAAATAGAACTCAAAGGAATCTTAAAATATTATTCAGATGAACTTATGTTAAGGATTAGAGTAACTTAAGAATGTTAGCACTTTTGAATCTATGTCTAAATGTGTATATAAAATATATACACACATATGTATAATATATATGTACATATGCATACAGGTATATCAAAATATATATTGTTTATGGATATATGGATTTATGGATATATCATTGAATATATATATATATATTCAGTTAAAATAGTTGAATTATGAAATCACATAATTTTTACATGTGTATAGAATGTTAGACCATAGAATATTGTCACTTTAAGAGAAATTAGGATATCAGAACATTGGATCTGAAAGAGACTTTAGCAGTTATCCAGTCAGCAGTTCTCAATATTTTTTGTATTATGGGCGCTTTTGACACCTTTAAAAAAATCTAAAGACCCCTTCTTAGAATGTTTTTAACTGAATAAAATAAAATATATTGTATTGCAAATGAAACCAATAATAATATTATCTAATATTTATATAGCATTTTAAAGTTAAACAAAGTACTTTTTAAAAAAAAATCTCATTCTGTCCTCACAGCAACCCTGGGATGTAGATACTATTATTATTATCACCATTTAAATACTGCTACTGCTGCTGTTGCTGTTATTTCTACTACAATAATGAAGAAGTACTATTAGTACTACTGTTTGTTAGCATTTAGAATTGCTTTCAGATTTATAAAACACTTTAGATATTATTTTATTTTCCCTTCAACTACCCTGTGTAATAGATGCTATAATTACCTCCATTTTACTGATGAGGAAACTAAGGCAGACAGAGGTTAAGTGACTTGTCTATTGCCACAGACCTAGTAAGAGTCTGAGGCTGGATTTGAACTCATATTTTCCTGGCTCTTAACCCTTTACTCTACCTCTTGCTCTTACAGACACTGTTAAATTTTTAAAAAAATATTTACAGACTCTCAGGTTAAGAACTCCTGATCTAATTCAACCTCCTGGTTCTGTTATAGCTAAGGACATTAAGGAACAAGGTGGGTTAAGTATTTTTTTTACAAAATTTTCAGCCATTTAGAGCCAGAACTTGGATTTAAGCCTCTGTTTTTTGATTGCTAATCCACTTCCAAGCTTCATCCCTACTACCTCTTTCAATTCATTAATATTTTTCCATTGGGTGTTTGTATCTTTCTTTCTATAAAAAATGTTCCATATTTCTTATAAATTATTCCAGGTATTAGGGTATAAGAGGAATCTGGGAGCACCTTTTGTTAAACCTTTGAGAGTATATATTAGGGTGTCTGTCTAGATTTTATCTTCATGTAAGACCCATCTAGACTATAATAATTATTCCTTGTATAGTAATATCTCATATTTAATAGTTTTGCATAGTGTTTCTCTTATAACAGTTCTTTGCAATAGGTAGTGTAATTTATTATTCCATTTTGTAGTTGAATAAACTGAGGGCTACTGATATGAAGTTATTTCAGTTTACATATGAAAACCAGTATTTGAACCCAGATTTGTTTATTCAAATTCCACTGAACTTTCTAACTAAACCAATCTTCTTTTCTCTAAAGATTGCAAGCTTCTTTCCAAATGCAGTTTTTACTTTTGTTACTCACAATAAGAAAAATTGATTTATTTGAGTTTTTCTTAGATTCTTTTCTCTGATTCATCTCTGGGTAGAAGAATTAGAGGCCGGTGACTCAGCAGGAAGAGGAAGAGAAACCAGGACCTTTTTCTATTTAATTATACTTTTTCCTTCCTTTAGTGGTTTGATGCCTTCTCTTCTCTCTCTCGGTTGTGGATTAGAAACTTCTAGATTTGTTACTTTTCTCCCCCCCCCCCCAATTATTTTTGATCAAGCACTGTAATTCCAGACTTGGTGTAACTAGAGATACAAAACACCTTGTTTGCTTAAAGAAACAACCATTAGAAAACTGTTAATGTTTGTCCTTCATTTTCAAAGAAGACCATGACAATCAGGGAGGTGATGCCATGACAAGTACATGAGTTGCATTTGAATGAGGGGGCTGTGCTAAGTTACCACTCTTTCCTTTTCCTCCAGCACCATGTGGGTCCAGTGGCCAAATAAGAATCAAGATGACTGGAGACAGCCCTGGATGTGAGGGCTTGCCCAAGGTCATATAACTAGTGTCAAGTGTCTGAGTCTGGAAAACTTAATTTTGAGTTAAGTACACTTAACCACATCTTGCATTTTACCACTGACATAGAGAGACAATATTTCTTGGAGCAATAGTGGATAGAGTCCTTTCCTTGGAGTTAGGAGGACCTCAATTCAAATTCGGCCTCAAACTCTTGATACATAATAGTTGAGTGACCTTGGGCAAGTCACTTAACCCCACTGCCTTGCCAAAAAAAAAGAAAAAATGGAAAATAATTCTTCTTTGGTTTACTGTCATCAACAACTAGTAGCGACAATTAACCCTTATGTGGCCTTTCTTTTATTTGAATTTAGAGTTGGAAGGAATTTTTAGACATCATCTAGTATATGCTTCTCATTTTAAATTAGGTTTGGTGACTTACCCTGTTTTCAAAGTAATACATCTGTAAGTGATTATGATAGACTGTTGTCAAACTTTTGTCATATTCCAGAGTATAGATAAAAGTTTTACTTAGAGTTAGATGATAAAGAGGGAAGATACAGAAAAAAGTTCATCACACAAACTTGATATGTTAATAAATAGTAATTTCAAAATGGTTCTTAGTAAAATGTGATTGCTAATTATTTTGTATGAACCCTTTCTCAGTGTAATCTTCTTAAGTGCATAAAAATACGTGGATTACAAAAGACCCCAATTATACTAAAACATTATTATCTAATTATTTAAAATAAATAAGTTTAAAAAAATAAATAAGTTTAATAGATTCTCAGCTAAGGCCCCATGCCCTAAAGTTTAAACTTATTTACAAAATGCCTTAAGGGACACCAGCAAGATTTTTTAAAATCAAGGTTCCATTCAGCCTCAACTATCTAATGTTCTAATATAACATTAAGAAACTGCTGGATTCATTCACTTTCTTTCCTCATCAACCTTAGATCCTTGTGGACATTCTGACCAGACTTATTCCCGTGGAAGTACAGCCTTTGATGAGATGACAACTAGGCAAGGTTACCTTTTATTACATTTGTCACCTCATTAAACTTCTACTCTAGGACCTTGTAGACATTTCAAGCTTATGGACACATATCTAAGGTTTCCTCAAAAGGGGAAGTAGAAGGGTTTTTAATATACCTTGTAATTGAGGTGTGGAACAGGTATTTATTTAAAAAGAAATAGTGAAACAACAAACACTCCATAAGCATGCATTGATAAAATTTAGAAAAGAATTCAGTTATTCAAATTTTTAGCTATTATTGCAGATTCTCAGGAGTTTGATTCTTAAACTTTAACAGAAGTTTTAGGCATCTTTATTGATGTTTTAGGTAGCTTATATTTCTCCTTAACTCTGTATTGTCCAAGATACTCCTTCTAGGTATTGGATGATCAAACAGGTCCTCGTTCTCTTGTCAGTAATTGTCCTTGTCCCAGAATCTTCCCTTGGCTACTAGTAAACTCCATTCATTGAACAGGGGCTCTCCAAACTAAGACAAACTAAGACTTGTTATCAAAGATGATATTTAGTTGCTTACTAAGGAAGGAAAGAAAACTAGTATAGGCATCTAGAGCGTCAGATACCAGCTTATCTAGTTGAATTTATCCTCCCAAAGAGCATAGCCCATTCTTCCCCCACTTTACCCACCTTATTCACAGGTTGTCTAGCAGAACACTTTACTTGCCTCAGTGGAGAGTTTATAAAATGGCTATAATAATAGATATATTTCCCAAGGTTGTTAAAAAAAGATATTGAATGAAATAATATATTTGTTTGCTTTATATATCATATATAATATATATGCATATACAAACACAATAAAATGGTAGAGTACTTGCAAATCTTATTTCTTGTATAGATGCTACCCATGATGATGATGAGGATAACACCAAAAACTGTCTTGTTTTTTAATTGAGATAAAGGCCTTTATCCCTTGCTTTTTCTAGTGAGGTAAGATAAGAAAAAGAAGATATAAGGAGCCAAAATTTCCTTCAGGATTTGCCATTTTGTACCAAAACATCAAAAATTCCTGCCATGTGCAAATGAGGATAAAAAAAAAGATCAAGAATTATCAGTGAATTATTCCTGTAGGGCTCGATAGTTAACAATTTTTAGATTGAGTAATGAATAGTTCCTTTATGAAGATTGCATTTCCAGAGGTTTGGAACTATGTAAATGGGAAAATAAAGTTCACAATAAAGAAGTTTGAAAGCGGTGTTTCAGGGTTTTTTTGGGGGGGGGTGGGTCTTGTCCTTGGTTAGGTCACCTGTGGCATTTTCAGTTCAGTTTTCAGGTCTTTAGAAAGGCCATTAACAAAATGGACTGGAGGGGGCAGCTAGGTGGTGCAGTGAATAGAGCACCAGCCCTGGAGTCAGGAGTACCTAAGTTCAAATCCAGCCTCAGACACTTAATAATTACCTAGCTGTGTGGCCTTGGGCAAGTCACTTAACCCCATTGCCTTGCAAAGACCTAAAAAACAAACAAACAAACAAAACAAAATGGACTGAATTCCCAGAAGAGGAAGTAACCAGGAGAGTGAAGGGACTTGAAAATATGACAGTATTGGTGTAGGATCTCTGAAAGGGTGGTTCAGGAAAGAAGGATTTTGTCTTGTGGACACCAGAAAACAGAAATGGTACTCATAATTAGAATATGTATCTTAATTCATTGTCAAATTCTTATCCAATGTCCATCACAGGTATGGGAATATATTTTTATTTAACATAAGAAGAAAATTCCTAAAATTGGAGCTTTCTATCAATGTAATATACTTTTTTTGGGGGGGTCATTGTTTCCCTGGCACTAGAGATCATGTTGTAGAAGGGGTGCATTCCTTTCAGCATGGTTGTGGTTTTTGCCCTCTGAAGTCAGATACAGAGTTTGAGATTCTTTAGTACTATGAGTCATCCTCTGGCTGCCTTCTTTCCCCTCCTCACACCAATTTGATTTCTTTATACTTTTTTCATGGCATTAATAAGAGCCTTCCAGGATTATTTGTGTTTCTTTGGAGGGCTTAAAACTGAAAATCATGCTTTAATATATCAATGGATCTGGAATCTGATCAACATTAATTCTTATATTTCACTCTTCAGTAAAGCTTGCAACCCATCCCTGACTTCTCATCCTCCATTGAAATGTTTGCTAGAAGGTCTTGCTAGTGTATAGAAAACTTTTTTCAGAAATATTCAGTATTCTGTGAATAACAATACAGCACCTGTTGTCTACTTGTCAAATGCTATATGGAATATAATTAGTTCATATCCTTTCTAGTTTTTCATATCCTTAATGGTGCTTTTCTATCACTCCTTTTAGGCAAGTTATTGCTAGCAGTATTTTGTATCTTACTTGTAATCATCAAGTATCTTCTCAGTACACTGTGGTTCACCGGATGCCATTGTAAAATTGTAGTGCTTTGAATTTACAGTCATAGAGCATCACTCAGAAATATTCATATGTATATAGTGTATGTATGCATATATTTGTATATGTAACATATATATATATATATGAAACCAATAATTGAGCATACCTCTTAGCCCTGTTTTTTTTTTTTTAGCTCTTCCCACTTTATGAATTGTTGTCCGAAAGAGAAATTGCTGTTAATGTAACTGATCATCACATTTTTTAGCAGGTGCCACATGGAAATGTTGAAAGGGATTTGCTGTATTGATGATTTAATTTGTTTTGCTATGATCAAGTACTAAGAAGATCATTTCAATGTTAATTCAACATCTGTCAGGTGCACATTTGGAAACTTGCAATTTGATCTGCTCATTTCTTTACCCAGTTTTAACTGTTGTAAATTCTTGTGACAAGGATCTTGCCTCATGGATGAGCTTTGTATCTGATCATAAATATCTAAGGTTCATCATCTTTACTTTTAATGATAACATGTATGTGTTACTTTCACAGTTATTCCTGGACTTTTGATTTTAAAATGAGCACAGTCTTTACCAATTATAAAGAAAAGCAAGCTGCAAAAATACAAGATTAGGAGGGATGGATTTCATCCATCGTCCCTATAGTTGTGAAGAAGATCTAGTGGTCATATGAATAGAAGTTCATAAGAGTTTGAAACTGTAAGGTGACATTTGATCCAATCCCCATAGAAGCAAACCATGATAGAGATGAATTGAAAGGACTTGCTCAATAGTAAGTGGTGGATAGGGCCTTAACCCAAACCTTTGATTTCCAAATTTATATCTATCTATCTATCTATCTATCTATCTATCTATCTATCTATCTATCTATCATCTATTTTTTCCCATTTCACCCCCTACTTCCTATCATTACCTGTTTGAGATGATATATTCCTCATCTCTGCCTCTTCAAATTATCCCAAAATATCACTGTCAACTTCAGGAGCCTTCCTTGTTCTTCTAATTCAAGGTGATTTCCTTGTAGAAATCTCCTTTTGAGTGTCTCTTCATTCCTACATGTGTGTTCCATTGTATTTTAGTTATTTATGTAGACATCTAGTCTTTCCCAACAGAGTAACACAGAATAGTAGAAAAATTTGAAGAAAAATCTGAAGAATGGATTTTAGTTCTGGCTTTGCCTTTGACTCTCTGTGGTATGGGGAGCATGTAACTTCTTTTTTTGCATATCTGTCAAGTGGAAATATGTGTAAATCTGCCACCTATTTCCCTATTTTATTGAGGTGAAATACTTTGGTAAATGCAAATAATATGGAAATGTGATTCATTAGTCTTATTACTAGGCTATAAAATCATTAAGAGTGGGGACCAATTCTTATTTATCTTTATGCCTTCTGTGCTGTCTTAAATATAAAAGGTGTATTTCTGTTGAGTCAATAAAGTAATGACTAAGTCATTTTGGGGTTAGGTCCACATTTATTGAAGAATATTTGGTTGGTGTTGTGAAGTAATCTTTTTATGTCTGAAGTATTATAAATTGTGTGTGTTTATCTATCTAAGTGTGTATATATATGCATATATATATATTGTTTGTGTACTAATTTTATATATATATAAAATTAGTACACAAACAACGCTTAGTTTTCTCATCTCTAAAGTGAGAGTGTTGGAGTAGATGATCTTTGTTATCTTCCAGTTACAAATCTTGTAGTCCTCTGATCTTATGAACTTCAATATTTTATCAGATACAGAGTTCACACTCTAAAATGAATATGAAAACCTGGAAAGAGGGTTCAGAAGCTGACAGTAAAGATGATTAAAGAATTCAAGGAAATCAGATATACTGAAGTGGTAGTTATTGAAATTTTTGTTGGATACTCTCTGTCCCTCTACACAGTGGGTTTGGTTTGTTTTTGATTTTTGGAAGGCAGTAGAGTTGAGCAATTTGTCCAAGGTCACATAGCTTAGTAACTATCAAGTGTCAGAGGTCAAATTTGAACCAGAGTCCATGCTCTATCTGCTGTGCCACCTAGCTGTCCCCTCGTTATCAGCCCTGATGAGTTCATTTACTTTTATGTATTCAGTGTCCATAGTAGCATAAACAGTTAAGAGTCCATCTCTTCCACCATCTAACTGAATAAGAATCTTCTCTCTAGTATTTGAGACAGTGACCATTTTGCCTTTGTTTGAAGATCTGTAAGATGAAATCACACCCCTGAGGAAGCCTCTACTGTTATTCTTCACTTTAATTGTGAAGAACTGCTTCATATCATGAAGACAAAAATTTGTTTTTATGCAACTTACATTGCCCTTGAGTTCTGCTTTCAAGATTTAAACAGAATAAGTCTAATCTTTTTTTTCCCCCCACACAGTAATCCTTCATATACTTGAATGCAGTTATTCTGTCTACTTTCAGTCATTTAGTCTGGGCTCCATGTCACTAGTTTCTTCACCTGATTCTTCTGTGGCATCATCATGAAGCTTTTCACCATCCTGGTTGCTTGTCTTTTGAAATTCTTCATCTTACCTTCCTTAAATGTAGTATCCTCTACTAAACACAATACTATAAAATGTGTTCTGGCAAGGACAGGATATAGCAATATATTGTATAATGTACACATATGCCATACATACGCATTGTGTAACAATATGGATCCTATTCCAGATACAAGGACTCTCTAGTGCATCTTGAAATTGTAATAGGCATTTTGGCTGTCAAGTCAAACTATTCGGTCATATAGAAACGCATTCATTCATTCATTCATTCATTTATATTTTTGCAAGGCAAATGGGGTTAAGTGGCTTGCTCAAGGCCACACAGCTAGGTAATTATTAAGTGTCTGAGCTCAGATTTGAACCCAGGTACTCCTGACTCCAGGGCCAGTGCTTTATCTACTACTCCACCTAGCCGCTCCATATAGAAACTTAAATCTTAAAAATATAAGACTTTTCTGACTACACGTTTTGAACAAATTGCCATATGTTTCCCTATTTATGAAGTTAATTTTTTGATACCCATTTTTTCTTTTTATTTAATTTTTTTATTAAAGATATTATTTGAATTTTACAAATCCCCCCATCTTACTTTCCTCCCCCCCCCCCAAAAGCAGTCTGTCAGTCTTTACTTTGTTTCCATGTTGTACATTGAAATGAATCTTTTTTTTTTATTTTCTTTTTTGACCAGATTTGAACTAAGGTACTCCTGACTCCAGGGCCAGTGCTCTATCTACTGTGCCGCCTAGCTGCCCCATTTGATACCCATTTCTAAGACTTTTACAGCTATTTTTCATCTTTTTATATTTGGTCCTTTGTTCTGACCAATTTTATAGACCCACAGACATATATGTATATATATATGTGTATGTGTGTATTCTCTTTTCCATAAAGATAATTATCCTTCCTAGCTTTGTGTCATCTGTAAATTTGTAAATATACTATCTATGTCTTATCCTAGTAACTGAGAAAAATAATTAGCATGGAGTACAAAACAGATACAATACTCTGCTAGAGTTTACATATATCCACTAAGAACTGAATTTTATATTTTTGTTTTCTATTACTTGTTATAATTCTCCCATTCCATCTATATGACTCCCAAATCTGTATATCCATTTTCTCTCTCTCCTGAATTCCTATCCTGTTATCTCTAACTCCTTGCTAGATGCCTTTATTTTGAGATACTCCTGATACCTCCTAACTCAACTCATTTAAAACTCAATTGATTATCTTACTGGAATTATCCAAATTTCTCTATTTCATTCAATGGTTGAACTTTCAAAGTTGTGTTTGAATTCTCTCTA
The DNA here is from genome assembly GCF_037893015.1 of Macrotis lagotis. Lineage (NCBI taxonomy): Eukaryota > Metazoa > Chordata > Mammalia > Peramelemorphia > Peramelidae > Macrotis > Macrotis lagotis. Next base: position 611,029,850 of record NC_133666.1, on the reverse strand, counting down.
TTCCTTTCCTCTACCATATCCAATTAATTGCTAAATCCAATATATTTGACCTCCAAAACATGTTTCACATTTGTTCCCTTAGTTTTACTCCCATTTTAATAAATTCTTAATTAGTTTCACTGGTTCTGTTCTCTCCCCTATTCAATTCATCTCACACTAAATTGTCAGAATAATATTACTAGGTCTCATCTGATCATATCATACTTCTAACTCAAAAATCTTCAGTGGCACCAAGTTGCCTCTATTATAAAACTTTTTATTATGATTTAAGACCCTTCACAATGTTTACACTCTACTTTTCTATTTTATAACAGGTTAGCTAGCTTATATATTTAGACTTACTCACATGCATATAATATACATATATATGTATATACGTGTATGCACATGTATGTATATAGAAATACATATATGTATATGTTTAAATTTATTACCTTTTCACTCTCTTTCAAGCACTATTCTAATTACTGAGCAATCAAATGCACATAGGAATTATCATCTCTATACATGGGGGGGGGTTTGCAAGGCAGTGAGGTTAAGTGACACAGCTAAGTAATTATTAAATATCAGGGACCGGATTTGAATTCAGGTCCTCTTGACTCCAGGGTCAGTGCTTTATCCACTGTGCCACCTAGCCACCTCTTGGGAGCTTATAACCTAATGATTCAAACTTGGGTTGAAAAGAAAAGGCATCAGCATGGAGTACATGCTGGAGAAAAGAGTTATAATTGGTCTTGATTCAGTCTTCTCATCTTCATGACAGTCCTTCACCATGAAATAATATAACCTTTCTCCCCACCAACTTTTGAATTCCTAACCTTTCTCCATGCCCTCATTGAACTTCTTCATCTCCACAAAGTCTTCTCCTGACTCTTCTAGCTTGGTATTATGGTCAAGAGAACAGGATATTCCTCATGATTTCTGAGATTTGGTAAACTGTTTACTCTCTCTGCTTTAAATATTCTGATAGTTCAAGAATTCTTTTCTATACTGTCCTTCCTCTACTTTCCCTAGTCATTATTTTAAAGTTGTAGAGAAAAAATTTTAAAGGAGAGAGATTTGATGGAAGTTTGGAAAAGTAGCAGTTTAAGAATAAATAACTTCTGACAGTGTGTTTTTCCATAGAAATTATTTTACTCTAGGAAAAACAAATGTTCACTATTGATTTTCTGATGGTGTTGTGAATAATAATTCATGAGCTGAACAAAACCTGAACAACTGGAGAAGAATTAGAGATTATCCCGATTCATTCTTCCCTTCTGATAAGACACAGCTCATTATGACATCATTTTGGAAATTTTCTGGGTGAAGGTTAAGTAATGTTCACTAGAAAAATACAATACAAAAGCATTTTCTTATTAGCCTTTTGAACACAGAACCATCCTTTTGCTATTCAGAATGTTTCCTGCATGATCTCAAAAGCTAAAATCGCAAAACTTTGGGGACAGCATTTTTATTGATGTTCTCACATGTTTTGTTTAATGATCCTTTCTCTAACATTTTATATTCCAAAGATACTTAAAGCTTTCTGATTCTGTTTTTCTTAAGTAGATTATCTCCAAAGTATCTTCTAGCTCTAAAATTTCAAAAGTCTATGAATTTTTTATGGGAATATGATAAAACAATATTGTCAGATGAATGCAAACCACTTGATAGATGTTTGTTGAATGTTTGTTGGGGAGGGGAGGAAAAGAAGGAAAATAACATTTATTTCAGTTCATTGCTTCTTTTATTTGTTTGTAACAACATTACCACATTTTTAAAGATTCTAGCATCATGATAATGTCTGCTTATTTGCAAGATGATGACCCTATGTTATTGGTCAGAAGAGAGACTTTTTTATTTTTTCTGAATTTGGAGGTATGAGTTAACTCACTCCATTTACCCCAACAGCTTTTTTCCTTTTACAAAACCACATTCATTCTAAAAGAGGGGATTGAGAGAACAAAATGTAGTTGCCTATGGAGTGAGTTCTGCTGGCACTTTGAAGAAATGTTTATTTTTAACAATTAGCCAGACTAGTCCAATGGGATAAATGGGAGGTAAGGCATTGACACAGACAGACTGCTATGCTGTGGTCAAGGTAGACAGTCAGGGCCGTAGTTCAGCCATCATTCACTTTGGGGTTACCTCTCATCTAAATTAGTATGAGCAAGGTGGGGAAGGAATTCTCTACTGAATCCCACTGAATTATTGACTTCTTCCCTATCCATAGTGGACAAACACAATTGAAGAAAGAGATGGTCTTTCTGAAACAGATCTGAATATCAAGTGAGTCATATTCTTTCTAGAGGAAACTCTGAATCCTTTAGAGTAAGGCAAAGATTTTTAAATCTAGTAGTTATTTGGCACTGTTCTCCCCTTTTTTCATTTGAAAAGTGTTATTAATTCCCCCCCTTTTTTAAATAAAGAAGGAAGATCTTACTCTTGGAAAACAAAGAGATTGAGGATGTTAATTTAATAATGATTAGGAGGCATCTATAAGATACTTCAAATAATAACCTGAGTTTTTAAGGAGAACATGAAAATACTTGATTTTTACTATAAAAACAAATAGTTTTGTTCTCTTTCTTCTTCTGGAAAGAGTCTATTTGAAATTTTGAGTATAAAATAAAACTGTGGTATAATTTGAGGAACCTTTTCCTAGAGATTTGGTTTCTGTTCCTGGCTTTGCCATACAATCATCATTTGACCTTTGGGAAATACTTTCATTATTCTAGATTATATATAACAGGAGCAGTATATTCTAGATTATATATAACAGGAGCAGTAGTATACCAGGAGCATATGATTTAGTTCCAGATTGGCTATGTTATTCACTTCCTTTTTGATCTTGAGTAAGTCAAATGAGGTTATTACAAGTCATGTTTTAAAAGTTTTCTCTTGGCTCAAAAACTCCCTGGTTTTCTTTATGATAAACTACTTAAGGCATTTACTGTTTTTGTAAATATATCTCAATTCACACATAATAGTTTCCTTCTCTTTTTCTCCCTTGTGAGACTTTTGATCTTACCTTGAAGTCTAAACACTTTCAATTTAGAGTGATCATTTCCACATGCAAGGAAAAACACAGAAGGAAAAATCTCAAATAAAATTATAGCATATTCTTTTCTAGTCTTATTACTAGTGGCAAAACTTTGTCCTTTGAAAGTGGATTTAATTTTTGAAAATGACTAAATTTTATGTCTTCCTCTTAGGCATCTCTCACATATGTCCTATCCTTTTGCCTTTCATGACACCACTTTTGTTTATACCCTCATCTCTTCTTGACTAGACTATTTCAGTAGCTTTCATCATCAATTCAGATTGTTTGTGTTTGTGTGTGTGTGTGTGTTTGTGTGTGTGTGTGTGTGTGTGTGTGTGTACACATGGATTTCTGGTTGGCTGATTTTTTATGTAGTTTTTAGTTGGTAAAAGTCAGTTGTACTTTCTCTTTGGTTTTCTTGATAATTTTTGGCATAGAATAATTTTGGGGTTTTGCTCTAATAGTTTTGATAGAATTGAGCTACCTTCCACCTTTTGGGCATCTTGACTAGAAGGAAGGAAGCAAGCATTTATTAAATACCTTCTATATATCAGGCACCATCCTAAGCTCTTTACAAATATTTCATCTGATCTCATAGCAACTCTAGAATACAGGTGCTATTGCTATCCTCATTTTACCATTGAGAAAATTGAGACAGAAAGAGAGAAACTATGAGACTCTCCCAGGTTCATAGTGCTAGTAAATATTTAGGGGAAGATTTTTTTCTCAGGTCTTCTTCACTCTAGGCCTGGTGGCTTTCTTCATTATGTCATTCACCTGCCTCAAGCCAGAATCCCCTTTTGTTAGATGTTTAATAAATGTTTGAAAAGCTTGTTGAATTAATGATCAGAAATCTGGTAAATGAAGGCAGTCAAGCTGAGGAATATGATTAAGAGTCAAAACTCGGGGTGGCTAGGTGGCGCAGTGGATAAAGCACCGGCCCTGGAGTCAGGAGTACCTGGGTTCAAATCTGGTCTCAGACACTTAATAATTACCTAGCTGTGTGGCCTTGGGCAAGCCACTTAACCCCATTTGCCTTGCAAAAAACCTAAAAAAAAGAGTCAAAACTAAGGTGTGATTATAAAATATTGATATTGATTTTCTTGTGTGATTCATAATTGACAAACCCTTACTCTACTCACATTTAACACCAGAAAGTAACATAACTTCTTAGACATATGGGAGTTCATTATTATTTTAATGGGTTTTAGAGTAGGGGGTATTGGCAAAGGTCTTCAGTATTAAAGGGTTTTCTATATCCCAGACAAAGAAAAAGTACTGAAATGTCAACAGAGACATAATTAACTATGCAGAGTATTCAAAAATACACATTTCAGTAGGTTAATTCTATCAATTGTTAATTAATTTGAAATCACCATGTGAGTAATTCATTTTTAGATAATTATGAAGTGAGTAATCATTTGTGCCTACCCTTAAACCTGACACAGACCATTGCTTTGGGGAGTGCATGGAAGTATAAATCAATAAGAAAGCATTAAAAAAAACATACAGTAGTAGGAGTGGTACTTTTTGTAGTAGTATTACTAACAGTCTATTATGTTATTATTTTCACTGGCTCTTAAAAACAATCTTGTGATATAATAATGTAAGTATTGATTCTTCCATTTTATTTAAGAATTTACTGTGACCCAGAGGGACAAAAATCTCTTTCCCAGGATCAACAGCTCGAAGACAAAACTAGAATCCAGACCCAGGTGCCAAGGTACTCTTGCTGTTCTACAAACTTATGTTGGTTTTTCCTTCAACTGCCCTTTCTCTCAGCCCTTACATTCATTCAGTCTTTTTTTTTTTTTTTTTTTTTTTTTTTTTTTTTAGATTTTTGCAAGGCAAATGGGGTTAAGTGGCTTGCCCAAGGCCACACAGCTAGGTAATTCTGAGACCGAATTTGAACCCAGGTACTCCTGACTCCAGGGCCAGTGCTTTATCCATTATGCCACCTAGCCAGCCCCATTCAGTTCTTTTAATTCTACTTTATTAGCATCTTTCAGATTTATTTGTTTTTTCTTCATCACAGTTCTACTACTTTAATGCAGATCCTACCATCTCTTGCCACACCTATTGCCTGAAAAGTCTGGCTAAACATTATAAATAACATATTTAGGAGAATATGAATAAGATGGTCTTAATAAAATTCTTACTCCTTTTTAGGCATTGACATGGAACTATCCCATGTCATTAATTAAGGGTAATATATAAGAACTAGAGATAGAAACATCCTGGGAGAGAGTACATACTTGGAATTATGTTCTAAGAGAATGAACAGGATGCAGTATACTACCCTCATTCTAGATAGATCACTGATTTAAAATTTTAAAGACTTTGGTTCAAATTTATACTTTGCTACTTAAGAGCTTGGGGAAAAGATGTAATTTTGAATTTCTGTTTTTTCCCATTTGTAAAATGAGCTTTGGGGCTAGAGCAGTGTTTTCTGTTTAGGATTTCATGAAACTCTTGGGAGTTCAAGATGATGATGCAAGGGATTAATTCCTAATAAAATTCTTTAATGGTACCTTAAGCAGTAAATAATTACCAAATTATGTTGAAGACTGTATTTACTTGGTATAGAGCTAAATATCCCAAATCTTTGTTCAAATAAAAAAAGTACAGCAAGTATTATATTTTATAAAACATCATCTAGGTTGTAACTTGTTTCATTAACATGTTATTTATATGAAAGAATTTTTGTAAAATAAAATCACTATTATGCCTTACTATCAGATCTTGCTGGAATACTTCTTCTAATTCCTTCAGTATCAAATTTTTGAAATTATTTTATAATTTGAGTTTTATAAATGTATATTTAGAGCTTTCATAATTAGACAAAAATAGAAGACAATTTTATATTTTATAATTAGGTGATGTACATTTGAATTTGGAGTTTTGGGGGGCAAAAGTTATTATAGTTATTTACAAGCACTTAGTGAATAAATCCAAAAGAATATCATGAATAGAATATTCAGTTACCCTGGGGCTGTCTAGTGCATTTTTGTTGCTGTTGATTTCTAAAGTCACTCTGTTTTAATGTTCCATGATTCTGTGCATCAGAGTTCATAGGGCTTTGAAATCTATGGACTTAGCAAGTAATGGGAAAGTAGTCTTAGCCTCAGTAAAAAGCTAGGGAAGGCAGCATGAAAATATGCTATAGAGGAGAAAAGGATTAACGGTCATAGATAAATGCCTAACGAATCCTATTGAAAGGAAACTCAATACAAAGACAAGGGGTAGGATAGAGGAAGGGATCAAGTATTTATTAAAAACCATATGCATCAGGCACCGTACTACCATCTTAAAAAGATGATCTCATTGAATCCTTAGAACAACCTTGGATAGTTAGTTGCAATTGAGGAAGGGAAGGCAGACAGAAGCTAACTGATTTTCCCAGTCATGCAGGTGGTTAACTTTCTGAGGTCAAATTTAATTTAGATCTTCCTGAGTTTAGGATCATTATTCTCTCTACCCATCTACTTGTATCCAGGTAGCAGGTAAAAGAGAAAGGAAGAGGATTCCTAATTACTTTTGCTGAATTTTTGTCTCTTGACTCAGATGAGTCCTTAGCTACCAAACAAGTGGGGATAAGTGATTGTTGAACAGTGCCTCAGTGTTTTGAAAGACCATGGAGAATGGGAATTGTATTTGTAGGACTGGAGAAGGCAAAGGTTTTTCTGGTTAAATTTTTTTGAAAATCTAATTTTCAAAAAAAGGGAAGACAAGAGAGTCTAAATTATAGCCCTGTGAGCTTAAATTTGATTCCTGTGAAAATTCTGGAATAGATTTTTAAAGAGAGAGAGAGAGAGAATATCATGCAAAGGAAATAGTGATGACAAAAAAGCCAACATAGTTCATGCCAACCTAGTCTTATTTTCTTTTGAAAGACATGATTTTTAAAGTAGGAAACATAGGGGTACCATACAAATAGAATGCCTCGATTATAGCAAAAGCATTTTGGATCCGGAACTAACTAAATGACAAAATCAGTAGTTGCTCTTAGTGCAATGTGAATTTGGCTTCAGGGATCTAAGCTTTGTTGTGTGATGTTTAATGTTTTTAATCAATCATTTTGTAAAGGTATAGAAGATATACTCATCAAATTCAGATTGACATAAAAAACTAGAGTACATAATTAACACTTTATAACAATGTTATAACTTTTTCTATAATGCAATATTGGGTTGAGTTTAAGTGGAGAGGGAGAACAACTGAGTATGGTAGTAGAAAGCAGACTAGATTTGGAAGCAGGAAACCTGGGTCCAAATTCTTTTTTTAAAAATATAAATATTTTATTTGTTTTCCAATTATATACAATAGTAATTTCCTCCAATCATTTTTGCAAGGTTTTGAATTTTATAATTTTCCCCATCCCTTCTTTCCCTTCCCCCTTTCCCCAACAGAAGGCAACTGGATAGTCCTTACATTTGTTTCCATGCTGTGCATAGATGAAAATTGAATGTGTTGAGGAAAAAACATATCCTTAAGGTAAAAAGAAAATATTAGAGATAGCAAAATTACGTAGAACATTTAAAAAAATTGAAGGTAAAAAATCTTTGTTCTTTGTTTATACTCTATGATTCTTTCTCTAGATACAGATGGTATTCTCTATCACAGATCCCCTAAAATTTCCCCTGATTATTGCACTGATGGAAAGAACAAATCCATTAGTGCATCCTGTTAGGGTGTATGTATTGTGTTTTTCTGGTTCTGCTCATTTCACTCCACATCAGTTCATGCAAGTTTTTTCCAGACTTCTTTGAAATCCCCCCTCATGATTTCTAATATATCAATAATGTTCTTACACATACATATACCACAATTTGTTCAGCCATTCCCCAATTGATGGACATCCCCTTGGTTTCCAATTACTTGCCACTTCAACCAGAGCTTCTATGAATATTTTTGCACATATGAGATTTTTACCCATTTTCATCATCTCTTCAGGATATACACCCAGTAGAAGTATTGCTGGATCAAAGGGCACGCACATTTTTGATGCCCTTTGGCACTCCAAATTGCTCTCGAGAAAGGCTGGATCAGATCACAGTTACACCAACAATGCATCAGTGTCTGGGTCCAAATCCTAATTCTGTCCTGATGGATTTGTTTTGCCTTACCTCCCATCCCTCTTCATCCATGTCTTAGGGTTAATAGAATGCCATAACTCAAAGGGACTATAGGCACCATCTATTTTATTAGAAGCCTGAGGCTTAGAGAAGTGCCAATGTCTTGCTAAAGAATATAAAGCAAATTAATTAGTTGCATAACTGAGCCTAGAATTTATATTTCCTGATTTTTCAACTTTTCATTAAGATTTTTCAACATCTAATGGTCATCATACTGATCATGAGTTATGAAGGTATGATTTTGTATGTATGTATATGTATATGTATATATGAACATAAGCATATGTGCATGTGTACAGGTATGGATATTTTATTAGGATCTGTGACTTTACTGACTTAGACAGCTCCCAGTTACACAGTAGAGTGCTGGACCTGGAGTCCAGGAGAACTGAGTTCAACATCAGATCCCATCCACTTGATCCCTCTCTATTTCAGTTTCCTTAACTGTAAAATGGGAATATTAATAGCACCTTCCTTCCAGCATTGTGAGAATCAAATGAGATAATAGTTGTAAACCTTTTAGCACAGTCCCCCCTCATAGAGTAGATAGAAAGATCTTTCATGTAGTTCAACAGCTCCCCTTCAACTTGTAGTCTTTAATGTTACCAAGGGTACTAGAAGATTAAATATGCATGAACGTGAAACCAGGTCTTCCTGAATCAATGACTAAGCCTGTCACCAGTAGTATAGATATAAAATCATTAAATTTTAAAAAAAGAATAAAGAATATTAATACTTGAAATTACTTTATAATGTAGAATTATAGAGTTCAGTCATAATAGTTTGAATTTGAAAGGATGTATAAAATAGAATAGTCATCTATTTCTTACCACCTCTTTTCTTTCTCCCCCCATTTTACAGATGAAGAACTATAGTCCAAAGAGGTTCAGTGATGTTTCCAAGGTTCCTCATTTAGTAAATAGCAGAGATGAAATTCAAGCCTATGTCCTCTGACTCCAAATTCAGGGTTATTTTCATTATTCAATCATATTTTACTGTAGTTTTCTAATGGAGAAAATTTGATGACATTCTGAACTTTAGAATCAAGGAATGCATAAATCAGGAAGATATACTTTCAACAACATTTGCTTCTGTCATAGAGGAAATCAAGCACAGAGTCTAGGTTAAGGAAAGTTTCCATAAAAATAGTAAAATCTTGCAGATGCTGGTCTTTGTAGATGATATGCTGATATCATCATGCCCAGAACATTGCAAAGCCTCCTAAATGGAATCTGTAAATCATTGTGAAGAGTTTTAGCCTAATTTTTCACACAGAGGGGGAGAAAAAGAAAAAACTGAGTCAAGAATGCTTATTGTTCAGAATATGATATATAAGTACTGGTCTGAAACTTTTTATTCTTCTTATACATTTCTCTTCTTCTCATATTCTATGAACCAATGACCTAGTGCTTCTTACTATTCTTGGTAGAAAACATTTCAGTACTCAACTCTGGGCATACTCCCTTTTGCAAGAGTTTAAATGTTTGGGAATTCAAAGCAAACATTGTAATGCCATCCATAATACATTATAAGTTAATTAAAAGGCATAGTGTCCAGAACAAGGGAAATATTTATCTCATTGTATCCTTTCCTAGTCAGTTCCAATATGGATTACTAAGTTTGATTAACTAGATCCAATATGAATTACCAGGTTCAATTCTGGGAACCACATATTAGGAAGAACATCACCAAATTGGAGTATGTTCACAATAAAAAGGGTAATGAAGGGATTGTAGACAGTGTAAGATGAGCATTGGTTGAACTAATAGGAATAACGAGAATTAAAAGGTGAAGATTTAGAAAAGGGAAGAACAATACGTTGTCTCCAACTATTTGAAAAATTATCTAGCAAAAACAGGATTAGACTTGACATTGGTCAAGTTACAACCATAGAATTTGGATCCAAATCTTCATATTTCAGTATAACAAGTTTCAGTCTACCAAAATTCAGTGTGCCAAGTAGCCTCTGTAAGACATATATATTTAACATATATATCACATTATTTACTTCTAACATACTATGTTCTGTTTGAATGTTATTTACGCTAAACTATTATATAAGAGACAAAAGAGACAAAGAGTTAATGAACTCCCAGGGGAGTTGGGAAAGGTTTACGAAGGAGATAGATGCTGTCATAGCTAAGTCCTAAAGGATGGGATAGATTTCACTAATTAGAGATGAGATTGGAGGAAAGGAAAGGAATTCCAGGTATTTTCTTTGCTATATTCATACTACAATGAATATTTTTTTCCCAAACCAAGTAGTATTCTTTGTTTCATCCCCAAACACTTTACTGGCATTTCATCTCCAGTAAAGAATTCATTTTTACATGTGATAAAAGTAGATTAACATAATAGAAGTCAAATCTTCGTTCTGAAATAAGTTTAGATTCATAAGTTTAGTCATATTATCTCTTCAGTTCCATTAAAATCCTTTTTTCTCCCTTACATGTAACTTAGGAAAGGATGGACAACTGGAGATGACCCTGGATATAATTTTTTTTTAAACTAAGGTCTTTAACAGATCTCAGTTTGACTGAGACCATACCATGATTGAAGCCCTTAGGTTAGAAAGAGATGAGGTAAAGAGGCAAAGAATGACCACTTTTACCTAGTCTAAAAAAAAATAGTTCCAACAGGGAATAGCCATCTCTAGTCATCCTCATCCATATCTGGTCACTGAACCCAAATGACTCTGGAGAAGAAAGTGAGGCACAGCTATCCTTTCTTTTAAATCCAGTTCACTTACATGTCATGGAATCACCTCCCTGATGTCATGGCGTTCTTTGAGATTGAAGGAAAAGTAACAAGGAAAGATGGGCTATTGCCCTTGAGGTATTCCTCTCCCCCCTCCCCTCCCCTCCCCCCTCCCTCCCCCCTTCCCTCCCCCCTTCCCCAAGGTCACACAGCTAGGTCCTTATTATATGTCTGAGAGCAGATTTGAACTCAGGTCCTCCAGACTCCAGGACTGATGCTCTATCTACTGCTCCAACTAGCTGCCCCCCTCATTATATGCTTTTCCTCTTTTTTTACCACTTCCATCAAATAATCAGGCCCCCCCCCAGCTGTTTCAGGAACATGTCAGGTGGGCAAAGTTTATGTTTACCAGTCTTGCTATCAGGAAAATCAGATGATAACTGAGGCCCTGAAATTTCTGGACTTCATATTGCTTATTTACAAAATGTGAGGTTTAGATGAGATGACTTATTAAGCTTTTCCCAATTTTGACATGTTATATTCTGCTGTTTTAAGATCCCTCCTGTGACTGACATCTTATGGTGCTTTATCCCTTCATACTTTAATTTACTTTGTAATTTGTCTAAACATACATGTGTTTCCAAGTTTTTATCCCTTATAATTGTGTTTTAATGACCAATGTTCCGAGGTTATTTCTAGCACTAACATTCAGTATTCTGTTCTCTGTTTATGTGAATTTTGGACCATTCTAGACTGTTTATACATAATCATAAGGTAATTTTCTCCTGGATTTTTAAATATTATTCTGATTTTCAGAAAAACGTATCAGTAATACAAATGAAAGTCAAGGGTGAATTACTCAATATATAGCAACACAGATTAAATAATCAGATTCACATTGATACAGAAAGGTTCATGTATAATTCAGACACTTAATATTCACTGACTTAATTTATTAGGCAAAGCTGTATTGTCATGGCAAATGAAGCGTTGCAGTGAATGAGGATTGAACAAGTGTCCAGAATAGTACTGTTTGTGATAAACTAATTAGACTTTGATTGCTGACTGTAGAAAATAAATGGATTAATTAATCCATTTTGATTCCAGATTTGAACAATACAGGTGATCATCCTCTTTGGCTTTCCCTTCTTGTTTAGTTTCACTGGATGTTTTTGAATTGTGTAGGATGTGTAGGTATGTATGTAGGTGTGTAGGATGACACATTGTAGAGGAAAATATTTGATTTTTCTTTGCAAGTTAAAATTATTCCAGTCAGAATCATGTAAATTTTCTTCATAGTTTGCTTGGCATTTTGAAAAATTACTTTAAAGTAGGTATGAGACCATTCTGGCATCTTCATCTCTGCCTCAGTCAGGAATAATTTGCATTCCTGAGATTCTCTAATGATAATGAATACCTTTGAATGGCAGGGTACCTGTACCTGTCAGGAAGTGTCAAACAGAAAAGGGAAAAGAGAGAGTATACCCTATAATCTTCTCCAGCCCTGTTCATTAGTTTAGTAATACTAAATCTAGTACCTTTGAGATTTTGAACTCTGTCTAAATTTAGATAAATTGTGTAACCTCTGCCTAATCTGTTTTACTTTAACTCCTCCATTTGTATTCCTAGTATTTACTGACCTGTGTCATGAAATTCACTTGCCCTGACCCTTTCTACTTGACTATTTTTAGATGTACTTTTCTGGACTTCATTTAGCTGAAACTCTCTAGAGATACACTGACTAGACATGTATGTGTGTGTGTGTGTGTGTGTGTGTGTGTGTCCCCCACACACACATACACATGCTATTGTGTTTATGCAAATATCATAATTTTTTATGAGATTGGATATTTCTCCATTTTATAGAGGAAGACTCTGAAAATCAGAGAGGTCTTAGTGACTTGTGCAAAGTCCCATAGCTGCTAAATATTTTGAGTCTTCTGATATTTAAGGTCAGGGCTTTTCCCCAATATCCTGCCGTTTTTGTGCTAACAACCTTTAAATTAATTCTCTCATGATTGAGACTCCTCTGTAGAGTGCCTAGCTGATTGGTTGTTGTCCTTTGTTTTGGAAGAGGACCAAAACCATATCACTGTTAGAGTCCTACAGTGTGAGTAACTGTGACTTGATTAGACCAATAAAGTTTTCAATGCTCTCCACAGATCCAGCAAAAATAATCCATTTGAACCACCTAGGGTGGATTCTTGCACATCTCACATTTCTTTTTTAAACGAAAAATTTATATTTCATTTTTCAACTACATACAATGGTAATTTTACCAATCCTTTTTTGGTAAGGTTTTGAGTTTTTCTGTTTTTCTCCCTGCCTCTCCCCCCGCCCCATGATAGAAAGCTATCTGATATAATCTGCATTTATAACCTTGCTAAACATAACTGATATTGAACATGTCATGAGAGAAGAATCAGATCCAAGAGGAAGAAAGAAAACATTAGAGGTGACAAAATGACATAATAGATGAGATAACTTTTAAAAATTGAAGATAATAAACTTTGGTCTTCATTTAAACTCCATAGTTTTTACTGTGGATACTGATAGTGTTTTCTATCACAAGTCCCTTACAATTGTCTTTGATTATTGTTCTGCTTAAGTCCACCATAGGTCATCTCACAATGTTGTGTTATTGGGTATAATGTTCTTCTGTTTCTGCTTGTTTCACTGAGTATCAATTCATGCAAATTTTTCCACTCTTTTCTGAAATCCCATCCCTTATGATTTCTTATAAAACAAGTGTTCCATCACATACATATACCACAATTTGTTCATTCATTCCCCAATTGATGAACATCCCCTCAATTTCCATTTCTTTGCCACTACAAAAAGAGCTGCTATGAATATTTTGGTACAAATAGGATTTTTGGGAAGGGATCATGATCTCTTCAGGATACAGACCCAGAAGTGGTATTGCAGGATCAAAGGGGATGCACAATTTTATTATCTTTTGATCATAATTCCAAATTGCTCTCCAGAAAGGTTAGATCAGTTCAGCTCCACCAACAATGCATCAATGTCCCAGTTTTCCCTCCAACATTGATCATTATCTTTTCTAGTGATATTGGCCTATCTGAGAGGTGTGAGGTTGTATCTCAGAGAGTGCATCTCACATTTCTTTCAAGCTATTTCAATTCTGCTTTGCTCATAAACCAGTACCTTTTCTGATGGGGGCACACCATGCTGTGCCTTCCCCAGGCCTGTGTTTTCCAAGTTGTACAATCAGTTCCAAAGTTCTTAAGAGAAACCTTGAGAGTGTCCTTGTATATCCTTTACTGACCCTTCTGTGAGTGCTTGCCCTGTGCGAATTCTCCTTAAAATAGTCTTTTTGACAAACATGCATTTAACATTTGAACTATGTGGACAGGCCATTGGAGTTGTGTTCTCTGTAGTAGAGTTTTGAAGTGCTTAGTATTAAATGCTAATTCATAATGTTCTGACTGATTTCCTTCTTTGATCAGCATAGTTGAACCACAACATTCTAATCTGTCAAATAATGAGATAATCTGTATGGTCTGTTTAGCTAAAAAATCTTATTTCTAAAGCCCTTGCTTTCTCTAAAATTCTAGCTTCTTAAAAACTCTTCTAGCTTGGACATTGCATAGTTATTATAATAATAACTGACCTTACCATATGACCTTACTATTTATAAAATGGTTTTTTATGTATTCATTTTCTTCATATATATTCTATAGTATTTATATTAGCTTTATTTGATTTGAGTTCTACAAAGTCTTGCTAAATAGGCGGTGTAAGTACTCTTCTCTCCATTTTACAAATGAGGAAATTGAGACTAATGGGAATGAAGAGATTTTATTAAGATCCCTTAATTGGCATTTAGAGGCTGGTCTCCTGACTTCAGAATTCTTCTCATTGTATAACTATACCAAGTTTCTCTTTTGGAGTCATAAAGGGCCCCTGGATCTTCCTTTCCTAGCATGGATGATTTATGAATTAGAGAATTGGACAGATGTGAGATTGTGGATTTGTCTAGTGTTGATTATGGAATATAGAAGACTTAAAAACTATGAATAATGAAGGGAAGAGTTGGTAGTAGTAAAAGAGAGGAAAGAATATATAGATGACTATAACATAAACTTGGGTTACTGGAAATATGGTAATAATTCTTAATAGAAACAAGAAGATTTGGTATAACTAGATGTAGGGGAGGAAGATAATGAGATCTTTTTTGAACAAGCTTATTTTGAAATTCCTAGAGGGGTCATGTCCCTAGGCACTTGACTGAAGATCAGGAGAATGGATAGGACATATGAAGTTATCTGTTGTTGAATATATGGTAGCTAATGAGATCCCCCAGAAAGAACATAAAGAGAATAACAGAGAGTACCCAGGACAGAGCCTTACATACCTGAGCTTGGTGGGAGATGGATAGTGATCCAGTAAGGAATAGTCTGAGACACTGATTGAAGAGAACAAAGTAACAAAAAAGAAGTGTTATGAAAGATGAGGAAGAGAAATTACTTGGAATGAGGGTTGTGTAGTGTAAGGTTATAGAGTTATACATTTTATATTCTTAGAATGATGTTCAGTAGAATGGGAACTTTAATTTTTAGATTAGTTTCGTTTGAGTGATGGGGTTAGAAGTCAGATTGTATGGGCTTGAGCAGTAAGGGTAGGAATCCTTCTCCTCCCTTTGTATTACCAGTATTCAACACAATGCCTAGTACATAATAGGCATGTAAAAAGTACCTGTTGATTTGAGACAACTTTTTGTAGAAGAATGTCTGAAAGAAAAAAAAAGTGAAATGTGAGCTTCAGAAGCATGGCAGAATCAAGGGAACATTTTTAAAGAATGGGATAAATTCGGTCAAGTTTGTAAGTAAGAGTTAAAAACTAAAACCTAAGGCAAGCTTGATGGTGAAATATGGAAATGTAGCAATTAAAGTGGCCAGCCACTGCAGAAGAGAAGGCTTCAGGAGACTGGAGAAAGAGCCAAGATTAATGAATAATGTCAAGAAATTTTGAGATATGGAGTAGGGGAGAAGAAGAAACTTTATGGCAAATTTCCTGTTCTTTTCAGTGAAGTAGAAGGCAGAAACTCTGGTGAGAAAGAAACAGGGAAGAACTCCTGAAGAGAAGGTCCCAAATAGTTAGTGGGAATAAAATAGAATCTGTCAGGAATCATAAAGGAATTGCCATGACTTCAGAAAGGCTTCAGTGAGATTAGGTAGTATTAGTTTGTAGTAGACCCAGTCATAGAGTTTAAATTTTTTTTTATTTTATATTTTTGCAAGGCAAACGGGGTTAAGTGGCTTGCTCAAGGCCACACAGCTAGGTAATTATTAAGTGTCTGAGACCGGATTTGAACCCAGGTATTCCTGACTCCAAGGCCGGTGCTTTATCCACTACGCCACCTAGCTGCCCCTATGTCATTGAGTTTAATAAGTTTTCCCAGCAGCATTTAGTAATGAATAAGAGCAGAGAAGGTGGTTGAATGAATACATGAAAGAATATAAGCATTTATTAAGTGATTATGTTTCAAACACTTTACTCAGCATTGGAGTTATCAATACAAAAATAAGACACTTCAAACTATCACAGCTTATTTCTGTGAGGGAAAGATAATGAATATAGAGATATAGGAAAGCATGATTTTGTCTGAGAAGTCATATTCATAGTGATTTGAGTTGTAGAGTAGTTGTTTAACTGATATTTTTCATACTGCAATAAATAGTATTAATTCAGTTATGTTTTCCAAGTTAGAGGAGTTGGAAGAGGGTTGCATGCTGTTATCGGGATGTTTGAGAAGAATATAGCCAGGCTGAGCAATTGAATGGTATCTGAGACATGGTCCTCAGTAGTGGGTTTGGGGAGTTTGCACTTATCAAATAAGGAAATTTTAGTCCCAGAGGGGTGGGACCCCAAAGTTGAATGAATTAAGTCTCCTAAGGAATGGTTTCTGGACATCTTCTAATCTAGCAGGATGGATTTCAAGAAAGTGTCTGGGGAGGATGGCTGAATAGAGTTAGTTCTGAATTTAACTCTTAAACAAAAGTCATTTTGTGCTTACAAACTTTAATATGAAATTGAAAAAAAATTGTAAATAACTTTGACAATGGGCTCAGATGCAATGGGTAATAACTTCTAAAATGAGGAGTGGAGCCCAGAGTATTTCTTAGTTTGTAGGAGTGTCCACTGTGGCTCTTAAAACATAATTAAATATATAATTTAATACCACTATGATGCATGCTTTTATCAGTGTGAGTATTCCATCCCTTGCTTGCTATCACTGTTCTTGGAAAAAGGTGGCCTTATATCTATAGGGGAAAAGATCATCACCTTTTTTTTTTTACCAGATTGGTGATATCTCCCAGGTATAAATCAACTGATCCTCAGATGATAGCTTTGATGTACAAGCTTGTGCTCCAACAGATTAACCTTTGAAAACTCAAGTTTACCTTCATGAGCTGTCATAAAATATTTGCCTGTTTTGAAGAGTCAGCTTCCCCAATGTATGATATAACTGGTTGTTCTAATTGCACTAATTACTGATTGCTCTAATTTAATAATTTATATTTAAACATTCAGTCCTAAATGTTTAGAAGGAAATGGGAAGCTGGTATAGGAACTGAGAGGCAATATTATTTCAATTTGTTTCAGTAATTTTTGGAATTCCACAAGGTTTCTCAAAAGAATCAGACAGGTATATAAAAATATGAAATAGTGGAATTTGGTTTTGGCTCACTTTGCCTTATCTTTGTGGTCAAATGAAAGAGTTTCTTGAAGACTGGGGTGTTTTTTGTTTTTGTATCTGTCATGCCTAGCATGATACTTTACACATAGTAGGCTTTAATGAAAGGTTTATTGAGTTAGAATTTTGAATTTAAAACAGGAAATTAAGCAGAAAATCTGATTTTTCATACTGTTTTCTGCCTGGATGAGAACATGTCTGAAATACTAAGTTTGTTAATGAATTTTAGGAAGGGTGACAGTAGCTGGCATTATGTCCAGGGAAGGGGTTGGAGATTTAACAAGTTCTATGAGGAGGGTCGTCATATTGCTAAGAGAAGGCTGGATTTGAGTCAAAAAACCTCTGTTTGAGTTCTGATTCTGTTCTTTACCTCCTGTGTGATTTTGGACAAGTTATATCACCGTCTTTGTCATTTGTCCTTTAAAATGAGAGGGTTTGACTCTGTGACCTTCTAGGTCAAAAACCTGTGATGCTCGGGGAGTGGGGTGTGGGGGTGTTGGTTATCTATAAAGAAGGGGCCCTTGCTAGCTCATTTCTGATGCTAAATCTTATCTAGTCGCCTGTGCTTAAGTGGGCAGTATTGGAATTATCACTGATCTCAAGAGAAGATTTAGGAAAAAGCGATGAGTGTTTTCAAGTGTCTGAAGGGATGACCTGAGACTGAGGGATTCTCCTCCATCTTCTTGACCTAGGGCAGAACTTGGATAGAAGTCCAAGTCAGATGGATTTGTGCTACTCAGTTCAAGGAAGAGCTGTCACTAAAGGCAAGGTCCACCTGCAGAGGATGTCAGCTAGGGGAAATGCTTTCAGGAATGTTCTAGAGGAGATTTCTGGTCAGGCAGAGGTTGGCATGGATGTCCTCTCTTTTACAGTTCTTGAGTCTAGGATTCTGTTAATAAGATTTGTGTTTCAGACTGGTGAAAAATCATACTCTATTACTGCTTCTACCAGATAAGCTATTGAGCACTGAATATGCTGATCTGGGAATGAGTTCCAGGGTTTGTGTTTGGTTCCCAGAAAGAAACAGGAAGGCAGGAATGAAGCAACCCATGGTAGCATACCATTCAGTGCCCAAAGAGGCAGCTGCTTAATTCTTAAAAGGTTTACAATTAAGTGATGTGTCTTTTAAAAAATGCAGTGATCTACTTTAAGCTCATAAGAAACCTGATGGCATATTGAGTGTAATGTTGAATATGTCACAGACTATTTTTCCATTTAATTTCTTGGATTTTTTTTCTTTTTGGAAGATTCAGGCATCGATCTACTTAGATTGTTCTAGATATGAATCATCATCTTTGATAACATAAAGATAATTTCCTTCTCAGTCACCTTGGAAACCTAGAATATAAATAACAGTTTGGCTCTTCAAGAGAGATATCAATTCAATAACTGGCTTTAGAACATACTGTAAATATTCCTTTAGGTGTAGTGTAAACTTTAAAGGTATATAAATGTTAATAGGATTCGGTGAAGAGAAAACTACCCTTCATTCCTACTCTAGTTCTTTTGTCTGAGCAGTTCTCATGCTTTCCACTCTGCTCTCTGCTTTCTGTTATCTGTTCTTCAAAGACAAATTCATCTAACTTCCTGTAGGAATGACACTTCCTTATTGCCTGCACCAATCTTTAGTTGAATTTTTTTCCTGTGCAATGTAAAGGGCATCTGATTGACAGTAGGAAAGGAAGGGGGGAAACAAGCTTGGTTGTTAGGGTGTCAGGGTTGAAAACCCTGTTGAGCAGTGGTGTGTTTTAAATGCAGATATTGGGTGATATTTTTAATTACTGTCATTTTTTAAGTTCTCTTCCCTTGCAACAAATCTGTGAGGTAGATGTAAAAGATATCATTTTTTTCTGTGCATATCCTTTGACCCAGCAATACTGCTACTAGGTCTATACCCTGAAGAGATTATGAAAAAGGGTAAAAACATCACTTGTACAAAAATATTCATAGTAGCCCTGTTTGTGGTGGCAAAGAATTGGAATTTAAGTGAATGTCCTTCAATTTGGTAATGGCTTAACAGGCTGTGGCATATGGAACACTATTGTTCTATTAGAAATCAGGAGGGATGGTGACTAGGTGGCGTAGTGGATAAAGCACCAGCCTTGGAGTCAGGAGTACCTGGGTTCAAATCTGGTCTCAGACACTTAATAATTACCTAGCTGTGTGGCCTTGGGCAAGCCACTTAACCCCATTTGCCTTGCAAAAAAACCCTAAAAAAAAAAAAAAGAAATCAGGAGGGATGGGAATTCAGGGGAGTCTGGAAGTATTTGCATGAACTCATGCTGAGCAAGATAAGCAGAACCAGAAGAACATTGTACACCCTAACAGCAACATGGGGTTGATCATCAACCTTAATGGACTTGCTTATTCCATAAGTACAACAATCAGGCACAATTTTGGGCTATTTGCAATGGAGAACACCATTTGTATCCAGAGAAAGAATTGTGGAATTTGAACAGAGACCAAAGAACAAAAAATGTTATCTTATGTAATTTTGCTGTCTCTTATGCTTTATTTTTCTTCCTTAAGGATATGATTTCTCTCTTATCACCTTCAACTTAGATCAATGTATATCATGGAAACAATGTAAAGACTAACAGACTGCCTTCTGTGGGGGGGGGGAGAGAAGGAGAAAAATTGTAAAATTCAAAATAAATAAAATCTTTTATTTAAAAAAAAGAGAGATGGGGGTGGCTAGGTGGCGCAGTGGATAAAGCACCGGCCCTGGAGTCAGGAGTACCTGGATTCAAATCTGGTCTCAGACACTTAATAATTACCTAGCTGTGTGGCCTTGGGCAAGCCACTTAACCCCATTTGCCTTGCAAAAAAACCTAAAAAAAAAAGAGAGAGATGATGAAGAGATCCTTAAATCTGGCTCTCCTAATACTAAGTCATACACTTTTTCTCCTCTTTCCTCCTCACTCCTCATCTATATTGTCTCCTATTTATATATGGTTGGATAACTGCTAAATAGGTACTGCAAACTTTGTGTTTATAGGACTTTGAAGGAGGAATAGAACATTCTTGCTGGTTGAGTAAAGGTGATGCATGTGAAATCTTTTTCTTAATTATGTCATTTGTATAATTAGTCTGACTATTTGCTTTATTGGCAATACTTAAATTCTTTTGGGGTGGAGAGCACAACTGTTAGTTTCTTTAGTTTATTTTTAAAGAAACTGGATCTTAAAAGCCTTTAAAAAGAAAAGGTCACACTTCATCAGAATGAATTTCAAGGAAGCTCGGTGCTATAAAGATAGGGGTCTGGATTGGGGAAAACTTGCATTCAGATGCAGCCTCTATCCTTAACTGTGTGACCCTGAGCAAGTCATTTTATCCTTGTCTGACATAGATTCTGCAACTGTAAAAGGGGAATCATAATACCTTGAAGAATTATTGGGAAGATCAAATGAGATCATATTTATTAAGTGCTTAGCACAGTATGTAATGTAGAGTAGGCCTTTAATAAATGCTTATTTTCCCTCAATTCAATTAAATAGAAATTTGTTAAACAATTTTTAAGGGTATTTGGAATACAAACCATAAATATAATAGGTACACAGAAATCAGTTTTGTCATTGAAGAATACATAGGAAAAAGACTTCTTTAGGAATATTTGACAAGTGTATAAATATTTTTAGATGGGTAACTGGGGAAAGCTTCTGGGAGGAGATGGCACCGAACTAAGCCTTGAAAGATTGATTTTTCCAAAAGACTGGCACTAGAGAAGTGACACATTTCAAATAATATAGAATGACCATTATAAAAACTAGACTTGCTTTACTAAACACTTATGGTCCCTGACCTGACTGAAAGATGGCCCAAACCACTGAATTGATTTTCTTAATGACATATTGAGGAAAAATATCTTTGCAAGGTTTTGTACTCTGAAGTGTTTTTTGTTTTTGTTTTTTTTTTAAAATAATAATTGGCTTCTCATACTGAGTTTCATCTCTGGAGCTGTTCATAAACTCAGAATCTTGACCTGTAAGGGACCTTTTAACAGAGAAGGTCATAGAATTTTGAACAATATGTCTGGGAGAGACTTGATAGGCCTCAGTGAGCCAACTCATTTTGACTACCCACTCTGTATCTACTTCTCTAGAGCTACCCTGGCCAATTTGCTATCTCTTTCACATGCCACTACATATTTTGTGCCTTTGCACTGGTTATTTCCTCTGCTTGGGATGCTCATCTGGCTCACTTTTCCCCTCTTAGATACCCTGTTTTTTTTTTTTCAAAATTTTTTCAAAATCTCCTTTTTGAAGGAGGTCTTTCTTGTTCCTTTCTTGCTAGTACTTTCCCCTGTTATATTACTTTCCATTTACATACTCTCCTCCATTATAATATTTTTACCATATTCATATCCATGGATAAAAAGGCTTATTTTAGTTAACTTTCTCATTTTGCTGATTAAGAGATTCAGCCTCCATTATATCTTTCTTTTTATTCTAGGGAGAGGTTTCCTAAGATTAGATTGTGTCTTCCCCTCCAAATTTTAGGGATTAATCCTCAGAGGTTGGACTTTCTCTGATGAAGTTAATGAAGCCCTATTTACATTATTCCTGCAATATTGATACTATTCTCCATAGTATCTACTGTGTGTGATCAGAACCTTGTGTTATATAGCATTGGTTCTCCTTAAACAGAATAATCAGAAGACCTGGACTGGAGAACAGAAAGGAGTTTATGTCTTCTTCAGGAGACGACTCAACCTCCATGACATGGGTTACAGTTCTAGAAGGAGTGCAAATTTTCAAGACAGAAGCCCCTTTTATCCTAGTTCCTAATGCAGTCCCAACCCCTTGACCTGCTACCTGTTGGCTAGATAGCTGGGCTCACAATCTTTCTGCAAGTATCTAGCCAATTGGCACAAAGTATTTGCAATCTCTCTTTGCATAATTATTCAGATTAAGTTTTATCCTATCAGAGAGATAATTCTGTATCCTTCCATTTATATGGGGTCAATCAACACAGTGCTGTATAACCTTTGCTACCATCTGACCTTGAGGAAGAGTCATTGAAATCATTAGGGATACTTCACTCAGTTATAGTCCCACTCACCAATTAGTTATTAATATCCAGATGTCAGTTACTTTTCATTTCCTCAATATCAATTAACCAACCAATATTAGTTTTTACAAAGGGATGGCTTCTTAAAAAATAAAACTACAACCAAAGTATAAAAGCAGGAACCCACTCTCCTCCACTGTTCCCATTCCTGGGGACACAGACTTAAATTTGAAATGGTCACTACAAACAATCTCCCTGCCAATTTCTCTTCCACATGCTTTATAACTAATGGATTTATTTTTTTCTTTAGGATATTTGTATTTAAAATTATAGCAACAGTTAACATAGCTAGTTTACAGTTCTATAGAGCTTTAAAATTTGCAAAACACTTTACAGATATCATGATACTCTTAACCCTCAGATTGTTGTTCAGTTGTTTTAGTTGGGTCCAACTCTTTTGTGACCCCATTTGGGATATTCTTGGCAGAGATACTAGAGTGATTTGCCATTTCCTTCTCCAGCTCATTTTACAGATGAGGAAATTGAACCAGAGTTAAGTGACTTTCCCAGGTTCATATATCTTGCAGGTGTTTGAAGTCAGATCTCAACTCACAAAGATGAGTCTTTTATGTCCTGGGCACAGTACTCTATCAATTGCATGCTTAGCTGTCCTAGTCCTCCAAACAACCTTATAAAGCAAATTATCCCCATTTTCTTTTTTTTTTTTTTGAATCTTTTATAAATCTTTTATAAAGATGTTATTTATTTATTTGAGTTTTACAATTTTTCCCCTAATCTTACTTCCCTCCACCTCCCCCCCACAGAAGGCAATTTGCCATTCTTTACATTGATCCAAATTGAATGTGATAAGAGAAATCAGATCTTTAAGGAAGAAATATAAAGTATAAGAGACAAGGTCAGATAATAAGACATCAGTTAGAAAACAAAAATTTGTTAAAAGAAGTTACAACACATAGGAAGGGATAGGGAGAGAGAGGAGGGGAGGGGAGGGGAGGGGAGAGAGCCAAGCAGCATTAGGCAGGAGAGGAGCCAAGCAGCGTTGGCTGGGCCTGCATGTCGAAGAAGATTGCCGCCCTGAGCAGGAGTTCAACCCAGGTTTTTATGTCTTGCCTCTCATCCAGAGGGCAAAAGGTGGACTCCCCTTCTCTTAATGAACCTGGAATTAGATAGAAGGTGAAGGAGATAAGGATACTAATTTTACATTAAATAATGAATCAACAGTAGTCTGATTTACATCAAGTATGGAGATCTACACCCAATTTGACAAGTTAGCAGCCTTTAAGATTACCAATTTTGTTTCTGTTACAGTCATTATTCTCTATATCTTTTCCATAGTACTTAATTTATTTTATATTCTCATTTTGTACAAATGTTTTTTTTTTTACATTAATAAAATATACTTGTTTACAAGTAAACAAAATACCCCTCCCACCATGAATATAGATAGACTTGCTTGGGCAAAAAAGTAAAGGGGAGAGGAAAAAAAATTAAAATTAAAAAAATAATAGTAATAATTGTAGGTATGGCCAGGTGGCGCAATGGACGAAGCACCAGCCCTGGACCCACAAGCACCCGAGTCCATATCCAGCCTTGTAAACCGAGTCCATATCCAGCCTAGTAAACCCAATAATCACCCAGCCATGTGACATGCAAGCCACCCAATCCCCACTGCCCTGCAAAAACCAAAAAGAAGAAAAAAAAAGACCCAAAATAAAATAAAATAGTAATAATAGTAGGGGTGGCTGGGTGGCAGACAGAGCATTGGCCCTTGAGCCAGGAGCACCTGGGTCCGAATCCAGCCCCAGATACCCAAAGATCACCCTGCCATGTGGTCCCAGGCAGGCCACCCAGCCCCACTTGCCCTGCATCCTCCCCCAAATAATAATAACAAAAAATGTGCTTCAGTCTTTGTTCCAACACCATCAACTCTGTCGTGGGTGGATCACATTCTTTATGATAAGTCCATCACAAAAGTTACTTCCATATTTTTCCAATGTTGCCATTGCTGATCGCAACTCCCTCCTTTCTTATTTCTCCACTACCATGTACTATATTTTCTCTCTCTTTTCACTCTGACTCTCCTGTAGGGTCGCTGAGTGGAGCAACAGACAGATCCCTGGTCTTGGGGCCAAGAAGCCCTGAGCCCCCATACCACCCCTTAGGCCCAGAATCCACCTGGCCCTATGGTCCTGGGCAGGCCATCCAATCCCAGCCCCTTGCAAGAAGTAAAAAAGAAAATGTGTTATATCTGACCACTGTCCCCCCATGGTCCATCCTCTCCTCCTTTATTCAAATCCCCGCCCCTTCCCTCTGCTTCCCCCTCCTTCTTACTCCAGTTGTCTATACCCTATTGAGTATATTTGCTGTTTCCTCTCCTAGCCATCTCTGATGAGAGCAAAGGTTCCCTCATTCCCCCTTGCCTTCCCCCTTCCATATCATAGCAATAGCTCATTGTAATAAAAAAAAATCTTGTTATGTGAAATATCTTGGACTATTCCCCTTCTCCTTTTTCTTTCTTCCATTCCATTTCCATTTTTTTCCTATTGACTCCATTTTTACACCATACTTTATCTTGGAATTCAGCTTTCTCCTGTGCTTCAACTATAAAAACTCCCTCTACCTGCTCTATTAACTGAGATGGTTCATATGAATATTATCAGTATCATTTTTCTATACATGCAGTTCATCCTCATTAAGTCCCTCATATTTCCCCCCTCTCCTCCAATCTCTATGCTTCACCTGAGTCCTGTATCTGAAGATCAAGCCTTCTGTTCAGCTCTGGCCATTCCAAAAGGAACCTTTGAAATTCCCCTGGTTCATTGAAAGTCCATCCTTTTCCCTGGAAGAAGACATTCAGCCTTGCTGGGTAGTTCATTCTTGGCTGCATTCTAAGCTCTTTTGCCTTCTGGTATATTGTATTCCAAGCCCTACCAGCTTCCAATGTAGTTGCTGCTAAGTCCTGTGTGATCCTGACTGCAGCTCCATGATATTTGAACTGTGTCCTTCTGGCTGCTTGTAATATTTTCTTTTTTGACTTGGGAGTTAAGGAATTTGGCTATAGTATTCCTTGGGGTTGGTTTTTGGAGATCTCTTTCTCAGTGGGGATAGGTGGATTCTCTCCATTTCTATTTTTGCCCTCTGCTTCTAGGATATCAGGGCAATTTTCCTGTAGCAATACTTTGAAAATGATGTCAAGGCTTTTTTCCTGATCGTGACTTTCAGGTATTGCAATAATTTTTAAATTATCTTTCCTCAGTCTGTTTTCCTTATCAGTCGTTTTTTCAAGGACATGTTTCACATTTTCTTCTAATTTTACATTTTTATGGTTTTGAAGCAATGAGTCCTTATTTCTCATAAATTCATCAATCTCCCTGAGGTCTATTCTTTGTCTGAAGGATTTGTTCTCCTCAGAGAGTTTTCTTATGTCTTTTTCCATCTGGCCAATTTTGCTTTTTAAAGCATTCTTCTCCTTAATAACTTTTTGAACTGTTTTATCCATTTGACCTAAGCTGGTTTTTAGCATGGTATTTTCTTCAACATTTTTTTGGATTTCCTTGACTAAGCTGCTGACTTCATTTTCATGTTTTTCCTATATCTCTCTCCTTTCTTTTCCCAGTTTTTCTTCCAACTCCCTCATTTGATTTTCAAAATCTTTTTCGAGCTCTATCATAGCCTGAGCCCAATTTCTGTTTTTCTTGGAGTCTTTAGATGCAGGAGCTTGTGCTTCCTCATCTTCCGACTGAGTATTTTGATCCTTCTTGGGCTCATTTGCAAAATATTTCTCAATGGTCTTCCTCTTGTTTCCTTGCTTGTTCATTTTCCCAGCCTAAGCCTGTTTTGGGGGTGCTTCCTGAGCTTTTGGGACACTCCCACAAGGGTCTCAGTGTGTGAGGCTCTGTCCTTCCTCCTGGTCTGTGAATGACCATAAGCGCCCCCCTCTGCCACGGGGCCGAGGTGGGGGGGCCCTGTTGTTCTATGGGGGGCCTAGACTGGGATCAGGATCTGAATGTGGTCGGAGCCCCGGAGTCCTGTTCCAGAGGCAGAGGACAGAGCTCTGCAGTCTCTCTCTCTCTTCACTCCCCTCCCTCAGCTCAATGGGCTCATGCCCTGGGGGCTCCTGCTTACCTCCTCAGCCTGCTTCTGTTTCTGGCTCTAGGCTGCGGAAAGACCAAGCTGCTGGCTGTGTGCCCTGAGGGCTGGGCTCCATGTGCTCTCTCTGGCAGAGGTCCCCGGCTGTTCCCCCATTTTGTGCCCGGTGCTCCCTGGGGTGCAGCTCAGGAGACTCCCTTGCTGCTGTGAGCTGAGGCTCCCAGTGCCCTGGGGCTGCCTCCGGGAGGCTGAAGTTCTTTAGCTCTAGCTGGCCACCCCTCCAGCGGGCTGTCCCTCCAACCCCAGGGAGCAGAGCATTTCTGCTCCTTTGCAGGTTACCTTGAGTAGGAGAACTGCCTCACTGGGTCCCTTTGTGGGTTCTGTCTCTCGAAAGTTTAGTTAGAATCCTTAGTTTATGATTTTTTATCAGAGAGCTCTGAAGACTGGATCCCTTTATGTAGCCATCTTGGCTCTGACCCCATAGTACTCAATTTAATATCTCAAGAGTAGGTGGTAGTCAATTTACATCTCCACCCCATTTCTACATTCACAATTCTCTTCATCTTTCCCTTACATCAGGGAGATTATGGATGACTTAGAGAAAATGCTAATAGAACTGGGTTTTGAAGAATAATTAGGTGTTAAGCAGGCAAAGAGCTACACTTGTGATTTTCTTTCCTTAATTTTCTTTTTTGTTGTATCTTCACTGACAAAATATGGGAAAAGTCAGTTGGTGGGTGGGTGGGTGGGCAGGTGGGGGAAGCTGTGAAGAAAAGGCACATAGATGTACTGCTCCATAATTAACTTCTTTTTCAACTTAAACTTGTTTTGTTCCTTTCTCAGTCTTTCCATCTTCTGTCCCTCACTAAGATATGGCTACTTTTTGATGTAACTTCTTTGTTTTTACCCCTTCAAGTAATAACTAGACAATTTTCATACCCCAATGAGGGATTTGAAATACTCCTTGCTCCCTATTTCCTTTTCCAGACAGTTTTTCCATTTTCATTAAGCAATCTCTTCTCCTTTGAGATTCATAATATTTACTCATTCATTCATTCACTCATTCTTTAATTCATTCATCCATTCATTCCCCAAACTAGGTCCTTGGTAGCTATTGTCCATCAATGACTCTAGGATATTTTCCTTCCGTTAATGGCTCACCTTTATCCCTTCTCCCCAACTCCCACCCTTACCTCGGGGTCTTCACCAAGCATATTGTTACTCCTCAAGTACCCTGACTTCTCAGTTCATCAATATACTTACATTCCCATGACTTAACTCTTTAGTTTCTCCTTAGCTACACACAGAGATGATCATACCTTTGTTCTTGCCATAAATGTTCCTTACTCTTTATCATACATTCTGAAATTCCTTTATTTTATCAAACTCTTTTGTCATTCCCCCTTTTCCTATGCTTTAATATCCTTAACCTTGTTCTTTGCACATACTGTGACCTCCAAAACCTTTGTTTTTTCCCTAAATCTTCACTCCTGCATTATGTCTTCTGAATTAATTCTCCTTTATATTCCAATTTAGTGTATAGATAATAGAGGGAATGAGACATGAAAACTAAAGACTACTTTAGAAACTTTTCCTGTTGCCAAACATGCCATACTAAATCCCAACCTTGGATTACTCCAGTCATTTGCTTCCTTCACTCCTATTCATGTATTGCTGACCAGAACTGGAGAAAATCATAGAACCTTGCCAATATGGGGTCATTACAAATTTATGTTGTACAATATCACCTGGACCCCTTACTATAGTCAGGTAAACATCTTTTTCTTGAATTGATTTGTTATCCCACTTTCTACAGTCATTCCAAATAGTCTCATCTCTTCTCAAGCCTTCTGTGGCATCCACTTCCTTGACTCTATTGACTGAGGACTTTACCTCATATTTCACTGAAAAAAATATCATTTTTGACAGCTCCTACTTCTTCCTTTTTCTACATTTTTCATCATTCATACTTTACTCTGTTCTTAAATGAACAGATGGTCTGTTTCCTTGCCAAGGCAAGTTTTTCTACATGTGCCTTTGAACCTATCCCCTTCCAATTTCTTCAACAAATTACCTCTGTTCTTCTTAATCTCTTCTTCAATTCTCTTTCCTTACTGGATTCTTTCCTGCTGCTTACAAATGTGCCCAAGTCCCCCCCTTCATTAAAAAGTTTCCCAAACCACACTTGATCTGGCCATCCCCAAATGCTCTTATCCTATACAGAGCTCCTACAGTTGGTGCTTCTGTTAGCTCTTTCATAATTGACCATAATGGTAACCTCTCCTTCTTGATACTCTCATTCTTTCTCGGTATTTATAATACTATTTTATGTTTGTTCTCCTACGATCTAACAGCTCCTTCTGATTCTACTTTCCTATTTCACATCTAATAATCTTGGACTCTCTTATCTATACTATCTTGCTTGGTAAATTCTTCTGATCTCATAGATTTAATTAAAAATGTATTCAGGGGGCAGCTAGGTGGTGCAGTGGATAGAGCACTGGCCCTGGAGTCAGGAGTACTTGAGTTCATATCTGGCCTCAGACACTTAATAATTACCTAGCTGTGTGGCCTTGGGCAAGCCACTTAACCCCATTTCCCTTGCAAAAACCTAAAAAAAACTTATTCAGGTGATTCTTATTTTCTATTTCCAACTCTGGGAAATATAGTCTTCCTTTTGAGCTCCAGTTTGAATCTCCAATTCCATTTTGTATGTTTAGATCCCCCCATTCCTGCCATACCTAACTTCTTTGTTATATCCAAGGGTTGTACCCCCGTCTTACCAGTCACTTAAACTCAGAGCTTTAAGATCATCCTAAACTTCATTTTCACTTACCCCATATATAAAATCTGCTGCTAAATCTCATCATTTCTACCTTCACATCATCATTTATATTTGCCTCATTCTTGCCACTAAAGCCTTAGGTTAGGTCCTCACTTTTCCCTGAACTATTGTAATAGTCTTGTAAGTGTATCTCCCCACTTCACAATTCTCTCCCCTCTACACTAAGCTGCCAAAATACTTTTTTCTAAAATATGTATCTTTTCCTTAGTGAGGTTCAGTGGCTCCCCATTTTAGTCATGATAAAATATAAAGTCTTCTGTTTGCAAGTTTAAACTCTTCTTAGTCTAGCCCCTCCTTTCTCACCTTTCCAATTGTGTGGGATAAAAATCCACTTACAAAAAAATATAGAGACTCCTGAGCAAAAAAAAAAAAAAAAAATGGTTTTTTTGACTTTTCTCCAGAAAGGGCACACATGTCTCACAAAGATAGTGAAGATCAAGGAGCTGCCCCGAATTGACAGTCAAGCAAGATTATATGGCCTAATGCCATCCCCTTCTCCTTCCTATAGTCCCACTTCAGAGTTACATTTTAAGGGGTGGCTAGGTGACGCTGTGGATAGAGCACCAGCCCTGGAGTCAGGAGTACCTGAGTTCAGATCTAGCCTCAGACACTTAATAATTACCTAGTTGTGTGGCCTTGGGCAAGCCACTTAACCCCATTGCCTTGCAAAAACCTAAAAAAAATAAATTCAGCTCAAAAATTCAGCTCAGAGTTGCATTCTACTTGTGAAAATCTAACCCCAGCAACAAAGAAAAGAATGAAAAGTTTTCATAAAATATTACCTCACCATCCAGATGGTGAGAATAACCTTCAGGATTATAGCTGTCTTATTGAAGTAACAGTCTACTTATCATCAAAGAAGAGGAGTCTTAAGAGCTTTGTTGGAATTGAAGGTTTTTCTCATTGTAACAGTCTACTGTTCTCCCAGTTAAGGTAGTTTTATCATTAAATAAGTGACTAGCTAAAAATGTAAGTTCTCTCTGGAAATAGTCTACTATTTCCCCCCCCTAACAGAATTGGGAGGGTGCCTGGCTTAGAATGCAAGGTCTTTCTCCCTCTTTACTCTAAGAATAGTCTAAGAGTAATAGTCTGTCTGTTTTAATGATTTTTTTTATTCCTGAGAGGACTTCACTAGGAATATTTACTCTTAAGAGGGAATATCCCACTCACAATCTTTTAATATTTCTCTTTATATTCCGTGATCCAGCAAAACTGCTAAAATTTGCAGTTGCTTGAAAAAGACACTTCACCTTCTATGTCCTTGTCTTTACTTTTTATGTACTCAATATTGGGACTGCTCTGCCTTCTCTCTTATCCCTCTTAGTTTCCCTGAATTCCTTCAAGATTCACCTCAAAGCCCACACTCTGAGGGAAGTCTTTCCTATTCTCTCACAACCTCTAATCCTTCAAAGCTCATGCCCTGTCTCAGCTACAAATATCTTTCCTTGTGGAGTACCTTCTATCCAGTCTCTTTAATATACTTACTTATTTATGTGTTCTCCTCTACCTCAGAATGTATATGTCTTGGGGGTTTGGATTGTGGGGTGTTTTGTTAATGTGTATGCTTGTGTCTCTAGAATCCCACAAATTCTACTTATATGTTCAGCATATAATAAGTGCTTAATATATGTTTGTTAACTTATTGACTAATCTGACTATACATGGATGGATGGATGGATGGATGGATGGATGGATGGCTGGATGGATGGAATGCTTTAACAATTTTGGAAAGCAGCTTAAAATTATGCTAGGAAAGGGACTAAAATATTCATGCTGTTTGACAATGAAATCTTATTACTTAGCATATCTCAAGGAGATTAAATTTAGGCGGAAAACAGCCCATATACACTAAAATTTTAGTAGCAGCACTTTTTTGTATTCTCAGAAAACTGGAAACAAAGTAGACACTCATCATTTGGGGGATAGCTAATCAAATTTTGCTATGTAAATATAATAGGTTATGATTCCATCATAAGAAACAAACATAAAGAAGGTGAAGACAAGCCAGATGATTTATATGAAATGACAAAATGCAGTAAACAGAACCAAAAAAAAAACAGAGAACTACTACAATCATATAAATTAAAGCAACAACAACAAAAAGCAAAGATAACAAGGGGAATTCTGTGTAATTATGAAAAATCTTGATCCCAAATAAGAGATAATAAAATATATCTTGCTGTATTGTGGAGCAAAGGGGTACTGTACTTGTGGACCATTACATGTTCCATCAGATTTGGTTCATATGTTGGTTAGTTTCTTAGTTTCTTAGTTTCTTATTTTCTTATCTTTTGCTACTTGAGGTAACTTTACAAATAGGATAGGAGGAATGGACATATAGAATGGCATAGTATAAAACGAAATGATATGAATTAACATTTCTTTCTAAAAGCTAAGTGTTAGCACAATATGTGAGCTTTAACTATATACAGGAGTACATTGAGCAAACTAATGTCCTCTTACCAGGATATCAGTCACATTAATTTAGCACCTGCTTCATACCACACTGTATTTTAGGTGCTGTAGGACAGACTGGTAAAATGCAAGAAAATAGAAAACTTTGCCCAAACTAAACTTGTAGTCAAAGAATTAGAATTTCATAGCATTGTGATCTTTGTTGTTTTAAAAAATATATTTTTTGTTTTGTTAAATATTTTTCATTTACTTGCAAAATTTTTAATATTCATTTTTAAAAATTTTGATTGTCAATACCATATTAACCCTATTTCAGAAGAAAATACACACATACACACACACACACACACATACACATACCCCAAGAAAAATAAAATTTAAAAAAACATGTATGCTTCAGTCTGCATCAAGATTCCATCAGTTTTTTCCTTTGGAAAAATCTTCCTTTGATAGGATCTTAGATCACTGTCTTGATCAGAGTATCTATGTCTTTCACAGTTGATTATTGTTAACAATATTTCTGTTATTGTGCACAATTTTCTCCTGGTTCTGATCACATCCGTTTGCATGAGTTTGTATATAAAAGTCTTCCCAAATTTTTCTGAAACCATCCTGCTCATAACATAGTTGTATTCCATCACAGTCATAAATATAGTTATATATCACTACTTGTTCTATCATTTCCCAATGGATGGGCATCTCTTTGATCTAATTTTTTTTGCCACAACAAAAAGTGCTGCTAATACATATTTTTTGTACAAACAGGTCCTTTCCCCTTTTTTTGATGCATTTTTGAGTCATAAAAACAATTCGGTCGGACTCCTTTTATAACCTGTTTTTTCAGATAGTTTATATAGTTGTGAAATTAATTCAGTGGTGGGATTCAATCAGTTCTGTTTGTTCGGAATTGATAACCTAATTTGATGTTGAGTTCCACAAACTGGTTGTTAAAATGGCACTTGTGATCAAAGTTCTTTCTAAGGTAGGTGCCTGGGCAGCTACCAATGTGGAAATTACAAAATTTGCATTTTTTACTCTTTTTTAATGTTCATCTGTACAACAGTGTTTTAAAGTGCCTGTAGTAATGTTCATTCTGTTCTTAGGTAAAAAAAAAATTGATTGAACTCTGCTTGTAATATTATTCATTTCTTAAAATTCATTATACCTTTGATGAAATGCTACATTTTAATTTCCTTGTTTTTGTTATTTTAGTAAACAAATACATAATGTAAAGAGAAAAAGTGCCAAACAACCAGGGGGTGACAAGCTGTCATTTGTTTCCCCACAAAATATTATGAATGTGCTAGTGTTCCCTGAACAGTAAAACTAATAGGATTCTGGGACACAATGAACCAATAGAAATAAAGATTTCAAAGGTTATCTTATTGCCCAATTTGGAAAGCAAGAAATAGAAGACAAAAAAGAGCTAAAAATAGGGAGAGTGAGTTTTGGTTCTGCATATGTTCCAACATTGGCTGCTCTGGTCACGTGGCTGCTTTCACTCCATAAGAATACATTTGCTTACTATGAGTAATATAACATAATCTAGTTTTATGTACCTCTTACTTGAGTTTTAAATGCATGAAATATTAAACAAAGTTTTGATACATCTTTTTGTATACTTAAAATGGTTATTAGGGAAGAAAACCAGTTGTTAATTTATTTGAATGCCTTAACTGGATTGTTTCTTAAAATTTTGATAGAATTCACTTGTACATTTACCTGGTTCTGGGTATTTTTTTCTTAGAGAATTCATATGTGGCTTGCTTAATTTCTTTTTATTATATGAGTTTACTTAAGTATTCTATTTTCTCAAAGGCAGAATTGAAGCAACTCAAAGAAACTTGTTAGGTTCAAGTTTAGAGAACTAACCATCCAAGGATATTGACATAGTTTTCTTACAATTTCTTGAAATATGTGATTTAGGCTCTAAGATTGTGACTTTCAGATAGTCCAATAAATCTTAAATTATTCAATTTATTTTCCAGGTCAGTAATTTCTTTGATGAGACATTTCAAATTTTTATCTTTTTTTATTCTTGTAACTTAGTTTTGTTTCTTGATATTTCATGGAGTCATCAGCTTCCATTTGCCCAATTCTGATTTTTAGGAATTATTTCCTCCAGTGAACCTTTGAAACTTTTTCCATTTGGTGAGTTCTATTTTTTAAAAAGTTATTTTAATCATTGAACAGGGTTTTTTTTTTTAAATTTGTTTTTAATCTCTCCATTTTGGTCAGTTCTGTTTTTTAATGATTTTTTTTCAGTATTTTTGTTATTAAAAGGTTCATTATCTTTAAATAATTTTCTTCCTTTTGTTTTAGTTCTTTGGCAGTTTTTCTCCTCTGCCATTCTTGATTTTGAAAAATGACTTTTTTTTTTTCAGGAATTTCTCCAGAAATTCTTGTTAGACTTGTATCCAATTCACAGTTTTCTTTTTCTTTGAGACTTTGGCTTTAACTCTTTTAGCATCATAGTCTTCTTTCAAATTTGTTCTTGATCTTCCCTGTCATCATGGTAGCTTTTTATGGTTAGGTTATTTTGTTGTTGTTTGCTTATTTTTCCAAACTATTTCTTGAGTTTGAATTTCATGTTAAAGTTGGACTCTGTGTTTATGTGGAGTGGGACAGAACAGAGTGACAGTGTCCTAACCATTTTTGTTTGTTTGTTTGCTGTTTTCAGAGCTAATTCTGGGGATTTGAATGTTTATGGTGCTTCCAAAATATTGTGATATGTGTCACAATGGTATCCCTGCTCTCCTATTCTTAATTCTGGTCTTTACCCATCCCTTCAGATTGTTATTGATATTGCTCCTCAAGATCTCTGTACCCTTGGCTCCAGAAGTGATACTGCTTTTCTAGGCCCTTGTTCCTGTATTGAAAATGCTCCTCTCTGTCCTTGAACTGTCCTTGAATGGACTTACCAGTCATATGTATAGTGCACAGGGGTCTTCTGTAATCTTTTTGGATGAGTTTACCTCATTAAAACTTTGGGTGTATCATGGGTCATGTCTGCCAGGCCTTAGATGTTTTTTTTTGCCCAGCCTGAGAGAACATAAGCTAAATTTATTAGGTGAAGTTATAGGCAGGAAAGGGACTTTTTGTTTAATATAAGGATTTTTAAAAATAGTTAGAATTGTCCTCCTATACAATGTAATTACTTATAAGGCAGAAATTCGAAGTATTCTGGCAGAGATCACATGCTTTGATAGCACTTAGATGACCTCAAGTATCCTTTCCAGCTTTGACATTGTATGATTATGTCATTGTGTGATATCACTAGCTGCTGGCTGAGACTGCATGTAGCATTTACTGAGCTAATGGTCTGATGAGGGAGCAGAGTTTGTTTTTCTTAGGTCTTGAAACACAAGGACTGTTATATTAAATGATCTGACTTTGTGAAGAACATTTATGTTGAAATAATGGGATGGTTGAAACACAGACTGAAAAATGTCTATCTGGAGAAAAAAACCCTTGCTTTTTTCCCTTGGTCTCAGTTTTCCTTCTTCCCAAGGCTCTGTATTGAATTATAGCTCCAGATCCAATGAAATATGCTTCTCAGTTATTTAAACATGCACATTGATGAAATTTGGTATCAGGGAGAGGATTGGTGCCCTCTTTGGATGGCATACTGGGGTAGTCAACAGTTTTTTTAGCAACTGTTGGTTTTCCAAGGATTGATAAATCTATATTGTGTTGGAAGGTCCATTCTGGTTCTGGGAGTTTGTGATTATTCTGCCTCATCATTGCTCTCCCCCTTTATTAGTCTTGGTTCCCCTTCAGCAGTTTAGTAGTCCTTGCATTTGTCCATTTTTAACTGTTCATTTACAGAATAGAAAGTGATGGAAGGTGATCTTCCCCAGTTACTGTCTGTTTCTTCCTTTGAGAAGAATCTTCAGTCTCCTTTATCCTGGAGGCCATCATTTGGTATTCTGTTTGCATCATAGGCTTTTATATCTGTGTGGAGTAGTGACCCTCATTTCACCCCACTGGCTACTGTGCAGGCAGCCACGGGGCACTGGTAATGCTTTTTACACGGTCCAATATTCTGGTCACATTTTCACTCTCATTATAAACAAGGCTATTTTTAGCATGTTCAAATTTAAAATCTGCCTCCTAAGCTCCAGGCAAATTTATTGAGCTGCTGTACGTGTTTCTGAAAGGAATTCTCTACTGAGTGGTCTGATTTGGGGGGGGGGGGGGCTGGGGAGGAGAACAGCCTAGCCCTGTGACAGGCAGCCTTGCATTATTTAAGTGCTGGAGCTATATTTAGCGGCAACTCCCGGCCCTGCTATTGTGTTATTTTACCAAGGGAGGCTGCCGTTTCTTTGCTCAGTGGCTCAGCCAGACAGACAAGGGAGATGGATGAGCTGGGTAAACATTTTGTGGAGCCTTGAATGTACCCTCAATGTGCTTCTCCTGGCACTAACAACACTGTGAACAGACTCCAATGTGTCCTGGATGTTTCTTTCCCTATCTTGGGGATCTATTCCTAGCTCTGCTTCATAGATCCTAGGTCAGTTTGAACCTAATTAGAGAGGCATATACATCTTAAAAGGTCTTCGTTTAGTAGAAGGAGAACAGAGTCAGGAAATCTAGGTTCTTCCATCTACTCTGCCATTAATTACAAGGTTTGTGACCATGGCAATAGCAGCTGTAGTAATACTTAAAATAACAATTCTTTTAGTCTTTTAAGGATCTGTGATTTTTTTATACATGTGAGTACTTTAGCAGCTGAAGCGAAGATCCCTGGCCCTTGGCTCTACCTAGCAGAGCTGGTAGGTACGTCACTGATCTATCTTTCGTGGACATTTAAGGCTCCCACAGTCTAGTCATATCTAACATCACTCCTCTTGATGTATTCAATTTCCTGGCCAAACTACCAAATTCAGCTTTCTCCATCCTGTCCAAGCTATCCTCCAGGGCTCACATGTATGTACTTCTTGTTGGACTTTCAGAATCCTGGCCTTCCTTCAGGGCTTAGCCTTGACTTGCATCTTCAAGCCTTCTTGATTGCCTTCATTTCCCTCTCCCTCTAGTTGTTAATGCCCTTTTCCTCCTCTAACATGTATTTACACATTTATGTATATGCTGGGGCTCATCAATAATATTTAATCTCTCTGAGGGCGAATTCAGTCTGTTTTTTTGTCTTTGTGTCCTCAGCACCTAGCATAGTGCCTTACTTTTTTAGTTACAATTACTTAAATAAATTGTTGAATATTCCTCCTTCCAGCAAAAAAAAGCATATGTATGTACTATATTATAGCAAGGATATTTGTATAATATGTCTTTGCATATATGTGTGTACATGTTTATATATATGTGTGTGTGTGTGTATATATATATGTATATATATATACATATATATATATATGTATATACATGTCTGTATATATCTACACAAACTCACAAATGTATATAACTTACAGCTCCCAATACTAAGGGAAGACATTTATTTCTAGGTTTCATTAACTTAGAACTGTTCACACTTAAGAAGAGTGTGGAAATTCTAAGCCCACCATTGATACAGAAGTTTTCCCTTGATCTCTGTGTCCATTCTGATTCACTGAGCTGTAAATCCTCTGTTGTGTTCCAGTATAATTGCTTTGATTTATCCAGAACTATGTTGACTCAATTAATGATGACCAGAATTAGCCCTATCCCTGATGTTATCTTTAAAAACCCTTTTCCTAATGAGCAATGTTAAGGAATAATTGAGAACAGCTGTCCCTGGATGAGATGGGACCCTGCCTTCTTACCCCTCTGTGCTTTCTTTCCTGTTGGAAACCCATCAGTTCTTCTTCCCACTGTGGCCCAAGTGGAGGGCATTAGAGTCCTCAGTGGAGGGAATGGTCCACATTTCATTTCAGCATTTTCACTGCTGGTCAAAGCAAGAATGAAACATGACTTACTGGGCACATCCCCAGAATGAAAGCCTAGTCTAGGAAGCCACTGAAGGATGAAAAGGCAGTGAACCACGGTGGCAACGTTTCAAGAGCAAGAAGCACACTAAACATACTAAACTATTTTTAGTTATTGCCTCACTTCCTAGCATGTTTTATATGTAGTAAAAGTTTTTTGAATCAATGAATGGCAGTTTCCCTAGAAGAGAGCCAGGGTAGCCATGCTTATTCTTATGTTAAGAGAAAAAGAAACTGAGGAATAGAAAAATCTATTCTAATTAAGTAGCGGAGCCAGGATATCTTTAGCCTCCAGATCCAGTGCTCTTTTAGTACCTCACTGTCTTGTAAAGGTTTTTCCAAGATCACGATACCAATAAGTCTTAGAATCTTAGAGTCCTTGAACTGTTAGGAACCTCAAAAGATATTCAGCCCATTATTAATAATATCTTGAATGTTGTTTATGGCAGAGTTAGGTCTCAAAACTTAATCTCCCTTTTCAGTGTGATTTCCTATGGTCCTTGTTTTGCCTCAATAAAAATGGTAAAATGTATCCCTCCTTTTATTTATATCTCCAGTTGCACTGAGCTATTACTGCTAGTGGGCTTCACATTGTTTTTCATTTGGAAACATTAGTGAAGTCTATACAAGATTTTCTGAATGTGGTCAGGGTTTCTTCTGTAGTTTGAAGCATTACACATATGATTGTGTGAATTTAGGTTGCCTAAGAGAGTTGTCTTTGTAAATGATAGAGGCTAATAGAAAATTTCTATTCAGGCTTCTCAAAATAGAGAGGCATTTTCAAGAAATTGAATGAGAGAAGACATGAAATATTCATTTCCTGATAAATGTTAGCAGTGGGGAAAAAAAGTGAAAAAATGACTTATTTTCATTCTGAATAAGAAAGATGAAGAGATGAGGCTGGGAGGGTGAAAAGCAGCAAGGGGCAGGGCTAGTGGAGGTGGTCATACATTGCCCTAGGCTCAGTAAGATAGAAAAAAAAATTTTTTTCCCTGACCCAGTA
This sequence comes from Macrotis lagotis, assembly GCF_037893015.1. Classification (NCBI taxonomy): domain Eukaryota; kingdom Metazoa; phylum Chordata; class Mammalia; order Peramelemorphia; family Peramelidae; genus Macrotis; species Macrotis lagotis. The sequence goes on along the minus strand of NC_133666.1, from coordinate 610,990,971 downwards.
ATTTGCTTTATATATTTAGGTACTTGTTATATGTTCAATGAAAGAAAACCCCCTGGGGCTGTATTTCATTGAGCAATAGCATTAGAAAATTATTCAAAGAATAGTTGAAGAAAAATCCCCCACTGGGAACACCTGCCTTCCAACCCCTTTTAAATGCCCAGAGATGGGCCCCCTGCAGAAAGGATCAAAGAGGTACCATGATGGTAAGAAGGAGGTCTGGGACTGGTGGTGAACAGGACCTTCACAGGGCTCTTGCCTAAAGATTTAAGAGAATCCTCAGTAGAGTCAGAAGTCAAATGTTATTGACTGGACACACTAGGGGTGTGTGTGTGTGTGTGTGTGAGAGAGAGAGAGAGAGAGAGAGAGAGAGAGAGAGAGAGAGACAGACAGACAGACAGACAGACAGACAGTGAATTTTCCCCATATCACACTTTCTAGAATTATCTGAATGTTGTGAAACGTAGCCAAATATAGATATCTTCTTTGCCAGTCACCTAATCAGGATATTAATATTAACATTCTTCTCTCAGTGAGAGGTATGTTGAAAACAAGTGGTCTTGGATGGACAGAAAAGCAGATAGACAGTCAAGGAGACAGATAGAATGTAAGTTTATTTTGTACCTATTTTCTAGCAAAGACCATGTGAAAACTCCGTTATCAGGGCCCAGGGTTCCAGTGACAAGAGAATGAAGATGATGATGGCCTGAATACTAAGCAACTTGGTGATGAAATGGCAGGAAAGATATGGGGAGGCCTGGTTTGAGACAAGATATGGTGAAAGTTCACAGGGTGTGGGTCTTTGTCCAGCCATTTACAAAAATGACTGTGGACAAATATTTTCTTTGTTTCCTTATCTATAAAATTATGATATTAAAACCTGTACCACTTTATGCCATTCATAACTTTTTTTTTTGGAGGGGGGTGTGTATGCGTGTGTGTGTGTGTGTGTGTGTGTGTGTGTGTGTGTGTGTATGTGGCACCTCTGCCTGTCTTTCTGTAACTTGCTTCTAGTTTTGTCCTTCAGAGACAAACAAAATATTGCTAATTTTATATATGCAAAGGTATATATATTTACAAATGTATGTATTTATAGATGTGTGTATATATAAATATGTATACATATAATTTAATTAATAGTCTCTTGTACTTATCCATGATAAATTTTTGAATACTTGAAGATATAGATCCTGATTTTCTGTAAATCTTCTCTCCTAGATTAACATGCTCTCTTCCATCAACTGATTTTTTTATGACATTTTTTCTAATTTCACCATCATGGTCACTCTCCTCTATTTTTTCATTTTATCAATATCTTTTTTCAAATTTGTAGTCTAAAACTGATGATAGAACTTCAGATGATTGAGTAAGAAAATGTCTGCTCTGTCATCTGTTAATTTGACATTTGAATTGTTAGGGTAATGATTAGTTCCCATTCTCTTTTGCTCATTGGTATGTCAGAGTTAATTAATATTAGTCTTGCAACCCAATATAAGCCCCAGCTCTTTTCACGTAAACTATTTCCTAGTTCTATTCTACGACTTGAAAAAAAATTTTAAATTTTTTCCAATTACATATAAATATACTTTTCAACATTCATTTTTGTAAGATTTTGAGCTCACAGTTTTCTCTCCCTTCCTTCCTTCTTTTCCCTCCCCCTCCTTGACATCTGATCTATAATACACACACACACACACACACACACACACACACATATATGAAACTATGTCAAATATATTTCCATATTGGACTTTTATATTTATGCCTACTTTATTCCTTCACTTGCCCAACTGTTAAATACTGTGGATATATATAAAAGCAAAGATAGTTCTTGCTTATCAAGAGCTTATTTCAAATAGAGGGAAATGATATGCAAAAGAGAGTTATGGTTAAGGGCAGGCACTTTTTTTCTGGAAGGTCACTGAGATGATGAATATGGCCTTAGCTTTGCCCAATTCTCCTATAAGTTATGGTGAGGTTCATTTGGTCACAGTTCCTGACCTGGAAAGGGGTGTTGGGTAACAGTCTATTAGTAACTGAATAGAGAATGGACTGGCAAGTGGAGAGACTTGAGGTCAAAAGAATAGTAAAATGCTTTTGTAATAAGTAAGAAGTGATGAGATACTGAATTAGGGTGATGGCTAAGTTAGTGAAGAGTACAAATAATACATTCTGAGAAGGTAGTTAAACAAGAAGATTTGGAAATGTGGGGTCAGGGAGGGGGAGGATTAGAGGATAACATCAAAAATTATGGATTGGGTGACTGGAAAGATGCTTGTACCCTAAGACAGTTTGGAAAGAGAAAGAGTAAAACTTCTGCTTTGGACATGATGAATTTGAGATACCTCCAGGATGTCTAGTCCTCAGTATTCACGAGGTAGTTTAGAGTTCAGATTCAGGAGAGAGAGTCAGTTGGATCTATAAATCTGGAAATCTTCCAAATGGTGATAATAATTGAACACTTGAAAAGTTGATTTGATCAATATGTCAGCTAGTAGAGAAATGAGAACTGGTCCCAGGACAAAGCCTTGTGGGTAAACATAGATGGAGAGGCAGCCAAGGAGACTTGAGAAGGAGTGATGACAGAGTAAAGGCTGGAGTCAATGAGCAAGTTTCAAGTGCTACAAAGAGGTCACGAGGAGAGGATGTTTACAGAATTTCATTTGAAGTAATACTGATAGTGAACTGTAGATAATCACCCGAAAATTAAAATAACCTCAGCAAAGTTGAAGGATATAAAACAAATTTTTGCAAATTATCATTTCTATATAATATTAGTTAAACCTAGCAAGGAAATTGAAATTCCACTTACATAATTAAGGGATATATATAGCTATCAAAATATAAATAAGAATTATATAGTGATTATATAGTGATAAAAAATATTAATTGCCTATGGATCAGATGTGTCAATATAATAAAAATTGCATCACTGCCTAAATTAGTTAATTTAATGTCATTCAAATTAAACTCCTAAAGGATTATTTTATATACATTTAATAAAAAATGAAATTCATGTTGAGACAAAAGTGGTCAAGACTCTTAATGAATAATGTAGAAAACAGGAAAAAGAATGTCAGCAGTGTAAGATCTCAAATAAAATAGTACTTTAGGGGTGGCTAGGTGGCACAGTGGATAGAGCACTGGCCCTGACATCAGGAGTATCTGAGTTCAGGAGTATTTGAGTTAAAATGCAGCCTCAGACACTTAATTACCTAGCTGTTTGCCCTTGGGCAAGCCACTTAACCCCATTTGCCTTGCACAAAAAAAAAAAAAAAAAAAAAAAAAAATAGTATTTTAGTTCTCAACTAGTTTAAAAAAAAGTCTAGTCATTGAATATATTAAATATACAACATATCATAGCAAACAAACCTAGTAACCAAGTGTTAGATAAACTCAGCTCCATGAGTAAAAAAGCTCACTATTTGATTAAAAACTGCTAAGAAAATTGGGTACTCACACAGTAGAAGTTAATTATATAACAGTTCTTCATTACTTATCAATATAAATTTTAAATAGATATGTGACCTAGATTAAAAATTGATTATATAAACAAATTGGAAAGATGAAGAGGAAATTACATTTTCACTTAATGTATGAGGAACATTTCATGATCAAAGAAGGAATAGAGAAAATCAAAGATACAAAATGGGCAATTCTGATTACATAAAATTAAAAGTTTTTTTTAAAATCACAAATACAATATAGTTAATATTAGGTCTGAAGCAGGGGGAGAAAAATCTTTGCAGAAAGTTTCTATGATGAAGATTATAGAAGTGGAATTGATACAAGTTTATAAGAGCAAGAGCTATTTCCCAATTGATAAATGGTCTATGGTTAGGACTATCCAAACCTCACTTTTAAAAGTTTTTGTTGAAACAATAGACAATATATTTTGATTTATCGTTTTAGGTGAGAGCTTTGTTGTAGCTCAACCTTTTTTACTAAGCATTTAGTAAACCCTCAAGTGGGACACATAAAATTGCCCTTTGGGCACATTTTGGACAGCCCTGGTTACAAACAAGCACTTCTTGAGGAAAGAAACTGAGGGTATTTATGTTCCATATCATTAAATATTAGAGAAACACATATTAAAGCAATTCTGAGGTAATAAAATTCTGAGGCTGATTTAAAAAAATGAAAATAACAGATATTTGTAAAACTTCCAGATAACAGGCATATTGATGCACTGTGGTTTTGAGTTGGTCTAATCATTGTGGAAATCAATTTGAAATTATTTCTCATACGTTATTAAACTCTGTCCTGATTTGATCCAGAATTACCACTACCAGGCCTATTTCACAAAGGAGGAATGAAAGAAGGAATGGTCCTGTATGTACAAAAAATATTTATAACATGTATTTTTGTGGTGGACACCCATTTTTGGGGAATTGGTTGAACAATTTGTGATATAGATATTAGCAGAATACTATTTTGCTGAAGTGAGCAGAACAATTTAAAACACTGTTATCAGAAACGAACAATTAAGAACTGAAGTCAGTAAAAGATGGAACATAATTCTAGAGGTCTTTTAAAGAAGACTGTTATCTACCTTGTGCCAAAGAGAACAGTGGACAAATATGTAGCATAGGAAATGCATTTCTTATATAGGGATGTTTTTCTTGATTGTGCTTACGAGACACGGGGTGTTATTTTATTCCTTTCCCCTCTTTCTTCTGCTCCCCTTCTTTTTCTCTTCCTTCTCTCCTCTTCCCCTTCCCTCACTTTTCTCCATCTTTCCTCCTCCTTTGTTCCCCTACTATCATCTTTTCTTTTTTTTCCCTCCCTTCCCCTCCACAGGTCTATCTGTTGTCACCTTAGATGAATTCTTTAATCCTTTCAAACTTCAGTTTGCTCCACTGTACCAAGGCTCCAGTGATCTCTAGTAGGAATCTCAGTCCCAGTTACAAGCTGGGTCTCAATTCCAGGGAGCTAGGTTAGAAGCTTTTGCTTTGTCAGCATTGGATCCTGCTGCTTTGCAGAGCTACCACCATCATCTGGCTCATGAAAAAGAGCTGAATCCTGTTGTTTTTTGCTGTGTCCTTTTTTTCTTCCCTCCCCTCACTGTCCCACTAAGTTGAAGGCCCATGCAACTGGTAACTTAGATATTTCATATTTTTCCCCATGGCAAATTTCTGGTAGAAATGTTATTGGTTACCTTGTGATATTTTGAATAAAATAGATTTATGGAAAACCAGTTTTGTCAGAATGTTAGCAAAATTCACATCCAAATCTCATAAAATTGATGTTTCATTTTGTCTATTTTAAATATTCTAATGTTGATCGAAGGTTACATTTTGGTCAGGGAAATTAATCAAAGATAATTTCATGTAATATTTCCATGTAGGTGGAGAGTTCATGATTTTAATAGACTAGTGGTAAGGATAGCTTGATTTAGTGTAAAAACAAAAACAAAAGCAAATAAACAAAAATAAAAAATACAAGTCATGGAATCAAGAGATTTGAATTTGGAGTTGTACTGCAGAAAGCCCTTTGTAAATTCTAAGGCTTACAAAAATAGTTACAGCAATTAGTATTTAAAGATGATGAAATGGGCTCAAAGAGGTTAGATGTCTTCTGCCAGGTCCCATGACCAGTATGGTAGAGCTGGCATTTACATCTGTTTCCTTACATCTTGGCCTAAGTACTTATAATTATGTACAGTTCAAGAGCTATTACAAGTATTCGTGTGGAGGTTTGATAGTCTTCTATAGAGGGTGTTATTCAGAGAATTTCTACTCAGCCTCCTCTTTCTTGGAACCTGACCTGTTGGGCCCCTTCTAATCTCCTGATTCTTTGAGGATGGAGAGATTATTAACAGCAAGGTAATAATTTGCTTCCTTAGTTAGTTTTCTTAGGGTGAGCTCACTCTATCTTGATTGCTTAGCTTTTTGCCTTGAAGTGAGGAATACTTTTATTTTTTTCCATTTTTTTGAGATGTTCTTTTCCTTGAATTACCTACCTCACAGGTTATTTATGGAATTAGAATGGCTAATATACATAAATCACTTTGTAAAATGCTATTATAAATGTGAACCTTTTTTCATCTATTTTTCTTCCTTTTCTTCTTCTTCTGTAATTTGCATTTTTTTTTTGATGAATGACTTTTCCCTCCCCTCCAATAAGCTCCAAAGGTCAGAGATTGTCTTTTATTATTTCTTGGGTTCTGATCTCCTTCAGTACTAATCACCAGGCCCTGCTCATTGTAGGCTTAGTCAATGTTTTGGGATTCTAATTGAACTGAATTAAATTTCAGTGTAACTAGACTCCAAGAAATTCAAATTGTTCAGTATGTGACTGACACAAGATCCTAAACTTGGCTGGGAGTGAATAAACCATTGTTTGAAATTAGTATGCAGTTTTAAAAGGTAGATTTTTTTAAACCATACCTTTCTATATTATGATTATTCTTCTACTTTTATTCCTTAATGATTCCTTGAGTTATTTTATTGACTTACTACTAATCTGTCTTTTTTTTCTGCTAATAAAAAATATTGCTTCCCTGCAATTGTTTCATCCTTAGTTTTTAGAGCAAGTGTAATATTAGATGAATGTTACCTGAAATAATAATAGCTCAAGTTTATATAGCACCTTGTAAAGTTATTTTTTTTAGTAGAAATCTTATGAGATAGCTAGTCTTATCCCCATTTGCCTGGTAAAGAAATACAGGCATAAGAAGATAAAATTTCAAATAAATGCTACATCTTGAGATCTTTCATCCTAGTCTCTTAATTTGCAGTTGATTTTTTTTTTTTCTATTTTGGTCATTCATTTGCTTACTAAGTTAGAGTCTGCTTGTGTGTCTGTTCAAGAGATATTGACTTCAAAGAATCCTATCATCTGAGAATTGGGAAGGAGCTGGGAATATTAAGTCAGACATATTTCATCAAGAGTTCCCCCTAGAAATTCCTGACAAGTGGTCATTTGACTTCTGATTAAAGAACTCCAGGATGGAATTTATTACTTCATGAAGTATCTTCTTCTGCATTTTGCATAGCCCTAATTCTTAGGAAAGGTTTCCTTACATGGAGCTCAAATTCTGCTTTCCCATAACTTCCATGCACTGCTCTTCCTTTTCTTCTTCATTTTGGACTTGTTGATAGTTTGTCTTTGTGCTTTAAAAAGATACAAGCTACTCTATACAGAGCTGGTGCTGGGGCTAAATGTTTATGGATCTTGCTTCAGGTACATTGAAAGAGTAATAGACTAGCAGTTTTGAAGCCTAGGTTCAAGTGTGGATTTTCATGCTCATTAGACATTCCATGTTGGACAAGATGCTTATCCTCTGTTTGTCTCACTTTCCCTACCTGTTAAATGTAAAGTTTAGACTAGATGATCTATAATCATCCTCCAGATCTAATATTCTGTGTTTTTAAGTCCATCCTGCTTTTACCTTTGAGTTGTATTTGTAGTTGGTGAATTATGTCTTTTTCTTCCTTTAGTCTTATACTCCTTTCTTTTGCTTCCATGTTTGAAAATTATATATGCAAAGATATTCTTCCATGTTGGCCAATTCAGTCAATATGCATTTATTATGCATATTATTATATTTATTATGTGCCAAATATCATGCTAACATTGGGGATATAAAAATAAGTTATATAAAAATTATTTTTCCTGCAAAGACCTCACATATCATTGTAGGGGACAGCATACAAATAACTGTGTGTGTACAAGAAACAGTTTAAATTGAAGGTATTATTAGAAAGAAGGCCCTAGCAGTGAGATGGGTTGGAAAGAGGGATGAAAAGGCCTCTTGCAGAGGTGAGGAGAAAGAATATTCTGGGAGTCAGTGAAAAGACTTAGAGCTCAGAGGTGAATTATCATTCTTTTTTTTTTTTTAGTTTTTTGGCAAGGCAAATGGGGTTAAGTGGCTTGCCCAAGGTCACACAGCTAGGTAATTATTAAGTGTCTGAGACCAGATTTGAACCCAGGCACTCTTGACTCCAAGGCCAGTGCTTTATCCACTACGCTACCTAGCCGCCCCAATGAATTATCATTCTTGATGAACAGTAGTCATAGAATGTGTGAGGGGTGTAGTGTAGGAAAACTGGAGGCATAGGAAGGGGTGGGCTACAAAAATCTTTAAGTGCCATTTAGAGAATTTGATAATTGGCCCTGAAGTATTGTAATAGGGAGTCTCTTGAATTTATTGGAATATTTATGACACGGTCATTTCATTCATTGATATTATATTTTTACTTCTTTCACTATCATTATTCAGATGTGTTCTTCACATAATTTCTCTGTCTCCTCATTCAAATTCAAAACTGCCCATGATGGTGGGGACTATATGGTTGAGATGAAATGTAAATGATATTGTAATGACTCTAATCTAGACTCTGTGTACTCTTCAGAAAGACCTTTAACCTCTCTAAATGATTGCTCAAAAGAACTGGTACCATTTTTCCTGGGTTAAGAAAAATTATCGAAAGAGTAAGATGGGAGGAGATTTCTGATTACTATTTTACTTGTTTTAAAATATATAGTCTTGAGTGTATGGACTTCAGAAAAACTTGGCAAGGTTTAACTGATGCTGAGTGAAGTGAGCAGAAGCAGAAGAACATTATATACATTAACCAGTAACATTGTGTGATAACCATAAACATTGTGTACTGCACTTCTCAGCAGTACAATGATCACAGACAATTCTTTTTTTTTAGGTTTTTTTTTTTTTTTTTTTTTTTTTTTGCCAGGCAGTGGGTTAAGTGGCTTGCCCAAGGCCACACAACTAGGTAATTATTAAGTGTCTGAGGCTGGATTTGAACTCAGATACTCCTGACTCCAGGGCCGGTGCTCTATCCACTGTGCCACCTAGCTGCCCTGATCAAAGACAATTCTAAAGCACTTGTGATGGAAAATATAATATACATCCAGAGAAGGAACTATAGAATCAGAATTCAGACTAAAGCATGCTATTTTCAGTTTTTCAAAAATTTGTTTTGTTTCATGGTTTTTGTCCCTCTCATGTTTTTCCCCTTTGTTCTGATTCTTCTATCAAAACATAGTTAATATGGAAATATGTTTGACATAGTTATACATGTATAAACTGTACTATCACTGTCAAGGAGAGGGAAAGAAAGGGATGGAAGAAGAAAAAATGTAAAACTCAAAACCTTACCAAAAATATATATATTGAAAGCTATCTTTTGCATGTAGTTGGAAAAAAGTTCTATTTCCCCTTGTCTTTCCCAGATATACACGGGCAATTATATAATATACAAGTTATACATGTGCAATTCTGTAAAACATTTCCATATTAGTCATTTTGTAGAAACAGACTCAAATATAAAAAAGAGTAAAAGGGAAAAAAGGGAAAAATAGTATGTTTCAGGCAGTATTCAAACAATATCAGTTCTTTCTCAGGAGGTAGATGATACTCTTCATTTGTCCTTTGGGTTTGTCTTGGGTCATTGTATTGCTGAGAATAACTAAGTTATTCACAATTCTTTACCCTACAATACTGCTACCATTCTCTTGGTTCTGCTCACTTCACTTTGCATCTGTTCACATCAATTTTAAGTTCACACTTTGCATCATGAAAGTCTTTCCAAGTTTTCTGAAATCATGCTGCATGTTATTTCTTATAGCACAACATTATTCCATCACAAATAATTACTATTGTCAACTATTTCAAGGACCATTTGGGAGAGGTGATTGAGGAATACATATGGTGAACATCTCATTGCTCTGATGCTATTACTTTTGCTGATGTGCTTTCACTGCTCTTTCTTGCTCAAACTGTGGCAGTTTGTCTCTATTTTTCTCACCTTTTCCTTAGTACTAGGTTTCTCTGTTCTCCATTTCCTGGTCTCATGATTTCTTCTAAAAAATACTCTTGACTAGCCATGTCTGTTCTTCATTTGTATAGGTTTCACAGTGATAAAGCACTGGCCCTGGAATCAGAAGCACCTGAGTTTAAATTTGGTTTCAGACTAGCTGTGTAATCACTTAACCCTGATTGTCTCATATCCAGGGTCATCTCCAGTATCCATATCTGGTCCCTGGACCCCTGATGGCTCTGGAGGAGAAAGTGAAACTGGTGACTTAGCACAGCTCCCCCTCACTCAAATCCAGTTTATATGCTTTTCATGGTATCATCTCTCCTGATGTTATGGCATCTTTTCTAGTTTGCTATGTGTGGGGTACAAGTTCTGAGAATACAAAGAAGAGACAAAAATTAGGCTCTGTATTCCTTGTTTAATGGGGAGACAGCATTCAAACAAATTTATATAAGCAAGCTATATGCAGGATAAATAAGAAGTAATTAACAGAGGAAAGGAACTTGAATTAAAAGGGATTAGGAATGACTTCTGTAAAAGATAGAATTTTAAGTGAGACTTAAAAGAAACCCAGGGAAGGCAGTAGATGGAGAGCAATTCAGGTATGGGGGATAGCCAGAGAAAATGGCCAGAGCTGAGGGATGTAGTATCTGTGCAACAGCACAGAGACCAGTGTCACTGGATTGAAGGATATGTGGTTGGGATTAATGTGTAAGGACACTGGAAAGGTAGGAGAGGTATAGGCTAAGGACTTTGAATATCCAAAAAAGGATTTTGTATTTGATCCTGGAGGCAACATGAAGCCACAGGATTTTATTGGGTAGGATGGTGACATATGTGGACCTATGTCTTAGTGAAGTGGGGTGAGATTTGAGACAGATCCACCAGTAGTCTGAATGTGAGATAATAAAGGCTTGTACCAAAGGAGTGACATTAAGAGAGGAGCTTATTGGAGAACTATTGCAGAATTGAAATAGGTCTTGGGAGCAGATTGGCACTTAATCTTCCCCAATGATAAGGGCGGGTTGATAACTCTTTAGTCATAGCAGTCAATTTTCATTTCACAAAAGCACGGCAAAGCACCCTTAGACCAATTGTAAGTCTTTGTCCTAACCCCACATCTGGGACTGAGATAGTATTGCTTTCTTTTTTGCTAAAAATCATTTGACTAAGGATTAGAAGTTCTGAGTATCCTCCCTGACTTGTCATATAGAGGAATATGAGTTAAAATTGAAGGGAAATCAGAGAGTCAGTCATAATTCTTTTCCTACTTAGATTATCTTATATTTCTACTATCATTATGTATAAATGTCAGTTTTGAAACCTTATACCTTTGCTTTTGCATTTTATCCAGTTAAAAATCTTTTTTCCTCTATACTAAAAATTAGTCATGTCCCAAAACAGAATAGATTATTTATGTGTGTGTGTTTGTACACATATACACACATATAATTTTTATTGTTATCATTGGAAGTATTTAAAGGGACATTGGATAAGTCATGGGGTTTCTGCTTCAGGGAGGCTTTACATTCTTGTTTCTACTTTGAGATTCAGTGATTCTAATATCTAAAGAAATATTCAAAAATTGTATTTTATTTCTTCATAACCTTCTTTCTGTGTCACTATACTTTCATGGTTAAGTATTCAGCTTTTTGTGTTCTCCCCATCACTCTTAGCATTTGACCTCTTCTAGTTTGCTGAAAGAATTAAAACCTTATCTTCCTGACGTCCAGCTCAAGTGCCACTTCTTCATGAAAATGTCTCAGACAAGCATTCTCAAATTTCTTATGACACTGTCCTTTTCCCCATTACAATCTCTCTCCTACATTAATTCAGCCAATCAATCAGTGAGCATCTATCAAATGTTTGTGTGCCAGGGGCCGAGATTACAAAGGCAGAAAACATGTCTCTAAGGTAGGCAGCACATAGTGGATAGTGTACTGGATCTGCATTCATAAAGACCTGTGTTCAAATGTGGTCTCAGACACTTACTAGCCATATGACCCTGTTTGCCTCAGGTTCTTCATGTGTAAAATGAGCAAAGGAAATAATAAGCCTCTCCAGGATTTTTGCTAAGAAAGTCCCAAATGAGGTCACAAAGAAGTGAATAAAATTGAAGTTACTGAATAAAAAGCTCAAGGAATTCATATTCTATCAGAGGAATTTCTGAACATCTGAGGTCATGGGTCACCCATTCATTTTCAGACATCTTCTTTTCCCTTGACTTCACTAATTTCTGTACTTTTATGAACTTTCCATAAACCTCCAATTTTACCTCCTCTCCCCTAAGTCTCAGTGATATCTCTACTGATAAGATGAAGACCTAATCTTTCTATTAGACCCAATTCATGTGCTCCTTCATGAAATCTCAGATCCTTCTCCTAGGCATCCCAGAAGGTTAAAATTTATCATTCCTTTCCTGCACTGCCTGACTCTTTCCCCTCATTATTACAATCAATCAGTCAAAAAACATCTAAGACCATATTCTAAGAGCTGTGGATATATAAACAAGGGAAATTCATTGTCCATCTGTCTGTCTGTCTGTCTGTTTATTTTATATAGTCTATCTGTCTATATGTCTGTCTATCATGTTTGAGGAGCAGATACTTTTTTTTTAGGTTTTTACAAGGCAAATGGGGTTAAGTGGCTTGCCCAAGGCCACATAGCTAGGTAATTACTAAGTGTCTGAGACCGGATTTGAACCCAGGTACTCCTGACTCTAGGACCGGTGCTTTATCCACTATGCCACCTAGCCACCCCCACTATGCCACCTAGCCGCCCCTGAGGGCCAGATATTTTCAACAGGTCTTTAGAACACAAAATAGAGAAGAGTAGAATATTGGTCATTACAATTGGAAAGGACCTTTAGCACAAGAAATATTAGAGATGGTGGGACATTATAGGCACATAATTTAGAATGTCAAAGCTAAAAGACAACTTAAAACACAGTATCTCAGTACACACAAAATAATCTTTGGCCATGAAGTCAATGTTCTCATTAGACTAAAAATTTCCTAACTGGAGTTGGAATCTGGAAAGTTTTTGTCTGCTGACCTAATGAGGAAGCAAGCCTATGATGGGACATGAGCTGAAAGGCCATGGGAGAGGAAAGGGGTTGAATAACTGAAAAAGATTGGCAGAAGCAAATTAAATCAAGATCTGTTCAAGAGTCAGGAACAGAGGCTCTTTTCTAAGGGGCACTGCTTTAAGACCCTTTCAAATCTGGTACTAAAAAAAAAGATTTTCAAGCATAGACTTTAAAACTTTGACATATAGACAGGTTCTTTATCTCTTTATCTCTTTAATATGTGATGGATTTTTTAAGGGTGTTTTTTTCTTTCCCCGATTGGTGCTATCCCACATATTTCATGTTGATAAACTCTTGGGAGGTACAAGTTCTGGATTCATATCTTGATTCTAAGACAGATGAACATATCTATGTCACTTCACCACTCGGAGTCCTCTGTCTCTCTGTCTCTCTGTCTCTCTCTCTCTCTCTCTGTCTCTCTCTTTCTGTCTCTCTGTGTGTGTGTGTGTGTGTGTGTGTGTCAAATGGGGAGAATTGTTCTTACCTCCAACCAGGGCTATAAAGTCTTCCAGCTTACAATGTGAGTTTTTATTGTTTGTTCACTTCATATGAATCTTTTTCTCAGACTTGCATGCCTTCAGTGTGTTTGGCTTCCTATAAGTCATGTTTCTGGTTCTGTTTTGCTGTTGATGAAAGGTGAAGCTGACAAGAATAGAGATGGGAGCTAATTTATAGCCAGCCAGGCCCCAGGCGACCCTTTCAGCTGTGTGAACATCTCAGAAAAATGAGATCTTTCCTATCTTGTTGGGTGTAGTGCCAGCTTCGAAACTGAGCCCCTGGCTAGTTCCCCTAGCAAAACTGGGTATTTGTGGAGTTGTTTCATGTTTCTATGCAGCTCTAGAGGGTTACGATATAATTGAATCTCAACCAATTCTGTTTAAATGAATGAAAATGGTATTTTATTCCTATTGCAATCAGATAAAAGCATCATAATGCTTATTAAGAATGACGTGCCCCAGAATAGCTTTGCTCAAATGTTATATTTGAATACTCAGAAGTCATGGAGAGACTAGGGATTTAATGAAGACACAACAGGATTTAGGTAGGAATTACAGAATTATAGACTATTAAAGATGAAATGAACTGGAGAGTATGAAATGATAGAACTGTAAAGGACCTTGCAATTCAAAACCTACATTATAGTTGGAAGATGCTCACCAGCATGGAATGTTAACAACTTGAATTTAGAGCTAAGACTGACTTAGAGGCTGTTCCTTTTCAATTTCTTCCACTTTCACCTTTCTTTTGTTTTCTAACTCTAAGCGGCCCTTCAGGGTCTATCCTAAGCTCACTTCTTTTCTCTCCACAATTTCCCTTAGTGATTTCATTTGCTTTATGGCTTCAGTGAACACTTTTGTGAGGATAATTTCCAAATGTAAATTTCTAGCCCCCCCCATCTCTTCCCTTTTTCTCCTTATCTAATGCCGTTATACTAGTTCAAGGCCTTTTTTTTTCCAATTTGCTTTGACTATTCTGATACTTATTTGATTTCTTGCTTCTCATTTTCACTTTTCAAAGCATTCTTCACATGGCTATCAGATTAATTATCCTATTACATGAAGATGGCTATATCACTTCCTAGTTCAAATATCTTTTGTGACTCATTGCCTCTAGGATAAAATACAACTTTCTTGTCGAAACTTTTCCACTATTTGTCTCCAGCTTGTCTTTTGAACATTACTGCCTCGATGCCCTATAGGTTCTAGTCAGAATAAAATGTTAGATTTTTTCCTGATTTTGGCTTCCTATTTCCTGCTTCTGAGCATTTGTGTAGTCCAACACCCCATCTGGAATTCACTTTCTTTTCATGTCTACTTATTTCTAAGTTGAGTTTTGATACTGTCTGTTCTCCTAAATCTTACCTTTTACCCTTATGACACTCATTTAAGGCCAGACTAGAGTTTGTATTTTATCCTTTTATGTGGAAAAGGGAGTAATTTGAGATTTCTTAGCAGGCAAGTAACAGATTAAAATATATACATCAGTCATGTAAAAGTGATAGAATCAATAGGAGTTATTATAGGAAAAGTAGAATTGTTAGTTGGGAGAGCCAAAGATGCAACTTAAGGGGATGTCAGTGCCATTGTTAGAAAATCTATAGTTTGGAGGATGGTTAGGCTTCTTCTCCCATAAGGGGGTGGAAAGAGGTGGCAAGAATATGATGAATTCAGTTTTTTTCATACTGCATATGAAGTGGCAGAAAGATATTCAGATGAAGGTGTCCAGGATGAGGATGGCAAATGCTATACTGAATGATAGGTAGTATATCTGAAGAAAGAAATCTAGGTTGAGTTAATAGATCTATATCCAGAGAACTATTTAGGTGAGTGGTGATGATGTCTTATACCTAAGGTATTTTAAGGAGAGAAGAGAAAAGGGTATGAATGTAATAGCTCACAATAAGGTTTCCTAAGTCCTTTATATAGATTATCTTTTATAGGATTCTCACAATAACTCTGTGAGGTAGAGGTGATTATTTCCCTTATTTTGTGGAAGAAGATACTGAAACTTCTAGAAGATTAATGACTTATGTGGACAGCTATCAAATGTCTGAGGCAGCAAATGAGCTCAGGTCCTTTAGGATCTACATGCCCAATTCTCCATACTGCCTCTGTGGAGATTCATTGATTATTAGGGAGTAATATAGTGTGAGGATTGAGGATGGAGGGAGAATTAAGAACAAATCTAGGATTTCAGACCTGGGAGAGTATTGAATGAAATTGAGGAGATGATAGTACTATATATCTTGAAATCTCATTTTGGGAGGTAGTAGCAGATTTATTGGAGAAAATAACAAATTTCATTTTATTCATTTTGAGTTTAAGGTGCTGGCAGGTCAGGCAGGTAGATCTGTTAGGCAGCTGGAACTCTAAAACTGAATTTCATGAGAAAGAGTGAGGATGACAAATACAAATCCCAAAACAAGGAATAGAAACTCATATAAGAAAAGTAAAGGTATTGGAGAAAATGGAGACCCAATAGTGGAGGTCAATAATGCTAGAGCCATGAGCAATATAAAGTCATAAATGTTAACAGATGAAAAGCCCAAACCTGAAAGTAGTCACCTTAGACATGAGAGCCACCATGAAGAACTGTGCTCATGGATGATGAATTTTATTTCCACTGACTATTTAGTTGCCTGTGGACATGTATCATGTTTCCTGGGGTCTGGTGATAAATCCTTTTCCAATTGAGGATATGAGTCATTAGGAACCATGTGAGGGACTGGGCATCAGAATTCATTCAAGTGCTTTTAGTATAGAATTATCCACTTGCCATAGCTGGATAGGAAAGGATCTCAGAATGTGAATGTTAGAACATTCAGTGTAGAATTTTAAAGAAGCTTTATAACAAAGAAGGTTAAAACAGAATATTGTATATTAGGTCTTTTGAGTTCATCTAGAGCAAGCTTTTTTGTGTTATAGATGAAGACATTAATACTCAAATGGTAAGGGAACTTGTTCTTTACATTAATAATGGCTTATGTTTAAATAACCTTCTATGGTTTAAAAAATATTAGGCAATGTGTTAACTTTATATTATTTAAAAGGAAGTTTAGGCTTAGAAAGTCATCCAGATAGTATTTGTTGGAGCTGAGATTTGAATCCAGATCTTTCATGTCTCCAAACTTGTTGATCTTTGCTTTATATTACACTACCAATCAAAAGAAGTTGATAATTAGTCCTTACCTCACTAAACTTGGCCTGGAGCCCTGGACAGGACACTGAATAAACATCCTAAGGTTCTGAAGATTATTTCTTCTTATAGTTGAAACATATCATCAAATGTTTAGTCATGCTGTTGAGCTATTTGGTACTATGTTTTAGCTTTGCTAATGAGAGATTTCAGTTCTTTTGAGGAGGTCATTTTGTTTTTCTGCCTTGTTCCCAGTGTGTTCTTTTACTGATGGCATGCTAGTGTTTATTACTCCCTGGAATTTTAATTACATGTCCCTGGAAAGTCTGCAAATACATTTCAAGAAATCCCAATCTGGAGCTAAGGTGGAACTTAAGTATATTCTTTTGACATTTTCCTTAAGCAACATCTGCAAGACTACTTAATGTAGGCAGATAGTGGATTCTCATTACTAAATAAGTTTAAATGGAAAATGTACTAATTGCTCATTGCTTGTAACAGTATATAAATTTAAGTACAACTCCGCTGATTACTAATAAATCAGGACAGCATAATTTAATCTAGAATTTATTTGTGTTTTATTAAATTTATTAAGAATATAGCCTTTCCCTCCCCCCAGGCTTCTGGATGTTTATACAAGAAAAACGGGGATGATGATTTAATTGAATTTAGCATCTTTCCCTGAGTGTCAGTAGTTCAAACTCTCTGATAATTCCAAAGAAAGCCAGAATTTCTTTCTTTTGTGCATATGACATGTATCTCAAGATATTCAAATGTATCTAGACTTGGCCATAATATTTGAGCTTCCACTTAATTTCACTTTGTTTTTGCCTTTCTGATTGCAATATAGAATTATCTAAAAAAATGATGTCCTAAGGAGCAAACATAGAAGTGTAGATCTGGCCTCTACTGCTTATAGCTGTGTGAACTTGAGATAGTCAATTTCATTTCACTGAACCTCATTTTCCTCATTTGAAATATGACATGATTGGAATTGATCTTTTAAGGTTTCTTAAATTCTGAGAGTCTGGGTTGGACAGTAAAGAACCAGGGAGAAAAATGTAGGATACCAGAGGAAGCATTCATTTGGGAAAAAAAATCATCAAAGTGGAGATAATGATAGAATAGAATGAGTTTGGGACTAGCAAGCAGAAGACCTTGGTTTTAGTATTTTTGCAGCAGTTACTTTGCTGTGACCTTGTACATAGTTTTTTTTTATCTGTCTGAGTGAAATGAAGGTTTTGAACCAAATTATCTCATTGACCCCTTCCAATCTTGACTTTCTCTAAGACTATGATTTTCTTTCTTTCTTTATAATTGTGTGAAGATCTAAGACTATGACCAAATGTTTTTATATTCTAGTATTGTCATAGAGAAGTAATTTCTAGCTACAGCAACCTCAAGTTCTGTAAACTTTAGTTTCTTTAAATATGAAATGAATCAAATATTTTACCACTTCATAGATTTGGCACTTTGTAAACTCATTTAAAGTCATTTAAATGTAAAGTCATTTAAAGATTAATTGTTCTTCATCATCATCATCATCATCATTACCATCATCTTCATCCATCTTTCAGTAAATAAATATTTATGAAACACTTTGTTCCAGTCACTGGGGATAGATATAAAGGAAGGCAGAACCCAGTTCCTACTCTCAGAGGAACTCAAGGACTACACTGATAGACAAGAACAAGCAATCAATAGAAGATATATTTAGGATGAATTAGAGATTATCCCCAGAGGAAAATCAGTCAGTAGCATTAACAGAGATTGGAAAAAGCTTTGTGTAGAAGGTAGAATTTTATCTGGGACTTAAAGGAAGCCTGGGGGGCAAGAAAATTCAAGGCAAAGGGGGATAGCCAGTGAAAATGCCCAAAGCTAGAAGATAGTCTTGTTTTAGGAATAACAAAGTGTTTTTTTTTTTTTTTTTTGCTATTGAATAGTGTATGTGGCAAGACTTGAAAGTTAAATTTAGGACTTGGTTATAAAGGACTTTTAATGCAAAATGGAAGATTTTATATTTTTTCCTGGAGGTAACTAGGGAACTATTGAATTTTGTGAATGGGTGGAGAGGATGATATGGTCAGACCTACATTTTAGGAAGATCAGTTTCTCGGGTGACTGGAGAATGGGTAGGAGTGGAAAGAATCTTTGTATTGGGGAGACTAATAGTTAGACTGTAGTCATGAGAACATGCACCAAGATGATAGTGCCAAAAGAAAGAAGAGGGAATGAGTCTTATGGTAGATATGTTTCAAAAGTAGACTCTACAGGATTTAGCAATAGATTGAATATGCCATTAGCAAAAATGAGCACATAATTGAATTTATCAAAAAACTAGTTTGTGCCAAAATAGTATTTCAACATTTTATTTCAAATTTTTCTAAAATGTACCAGATTGTACATTAATTTAGCCTCTTATAAAGGCATGTATAGTTATAGTCATTGTAATTTACGGTCTCTCGATATTTAGTGAAGGTATTTAAATATGAGAGAGAACTTTTTGTTACTATTTAATATTGCCAGGTTGCTTTGCTTTTGTTGTTAGTAGTTCTATGCCTTCCTTTGTGGGTAGCTTGGTCTGTAAAATGATGTAGTTGAACTTAATTTCATGTATCTTCCTTCCATAATGAACTATAATTCTATGATTTCTTGCTGCTATACATTCTTCTGACTATGGAAACATTTCTTTCCCACCCTACCCTTTAATCTAGAAAGAATTAAAGATTCCTTAGAAATACTAGTTAGAATTCTGTGCTCCTTTGTCTCCCCCCACCCCTTTTAATCTATAGACATTTCTAAGCCTACAGACTCTGGTCTGAAAGCCTGAAGGTGATTTCTCTCAACTTTACCATTCTTTTATATAAAATACTATGTTATATGATTTAGATGCCCTCTTTCTTTAACATTCTATTATCTAAAGTACCTTCCTTTTCTGATACTATTTTTTGTTCTGAATACTTCTAATTTTGCCATTCTTTGTTCTGTGTTCTACATATACTTTTAGCTCTGATGTTCTATATTTTAACATTCCTTCTATTCTTTACATTGTTTTAGGCTTCATATGGAGAAAAGTTTTCTTAGAAATAGAGCTACATATAGGTAACTGGATTGTTTCAAAAACTAATGAGTTCTCTTTCAATAAAGGTCTAGTTTAAGCATATCCTAGATGACCACTTGCCAGCAATTTAGTAGAGGAAATTTCTGTCATTTAAGACACTTGAACTTGATGACCTCCAAGATTCCTTGTGATTTTGAGTTTAGTGATAACTTTTCAATTCCAAATTTCTTTGTAATAGTATTTTATGTAAGGTCCTTTCAAACTACAACATTCATTTTTTGGTGCTAGTACTTTCCTTAATATTTAATATTGAATAATAGAAATCACCATCTTAAGGATTGATTCTCACAGTTGCTTTGGACTCAATTCATGTAACTGTACTTTCTTGCATTGCCTTCAGACTAAATAGCAAATCTAATGATGTGGATATTTCTTTCATAAGAATTCTGTTTGAAGATTACTATTGATCATTCTTTTCTATTATTGTAGGTATGGTATTCTGGTTGGAACATTTTAATTTGTAGTTACCTGACATTTATAAGGCTTAATTAGCACTGAGAAAGTGTTCTCTTTTTTTTCCTAAAGTGCTAATTAAGTGGAAAGTAATGGCATTATTTTCATTTTAATGTTTCGCTGACCTTAAATACAAACTGTTAGAATCACATTCACTGGAAATTGGCACCATACTAAATCCTGTGACTACCAACCAGTGGCTGAACTTTTGTCCCTTAAATTCAAAGTTAATAAGTGGATCAAATTGAAATTATTATTCTTACCACATTTCAGACCTTTATTAAATAAAAAGGAATAATTTCAGGTTATTTTGTATTTAATTATCTTCTTTATTCATATGTGTCACCTTTAAATCCAGCCCCATTTTCTGGGGCTGGCATACAGTAAGCACTTACTAAATGTATATTCTTTTCCCTTTTACTTCTCTTATTCATAGATTGGCAAACTGAGGGAAGCTGAGAGAGGTAAAGTGATTTGCCCAGGGCTTCACAGCTAGGGAGTGTTGGGGCAGAATATGAATTCATGACTTCCTCAATCCAAGTCCCATACTCCATCTGTTGAGTCAATTTATTGGTTATACGTTGATTCCTTTTCACTTTTATCCTTCTGCTATTAATTTCCTGTTAATTCTTAACCATGGATCTTCCAAAATCTGCCTTATTAACTCATTCTTGACATATTAAATGCATTAGGAGGAAGTTATATATCTGAGCTAATTGGATCCATTACAAATTCCTGTTGTCTAGTGTTTATTGAATCCTCATTGCTACATAGAAAAATTGATTCTTCATTAATTGGTGATCTTAATCCTTTCAATGTTTATTCCAAACCTTTCCTTCTCTCCTCATGCTCCTAAAACCCTTCTCCCTTCTCCCAAAAAATGGCCTTTCCTCAATTTACTAAGAAAATCAAGACTATGCCATAGCAGATGAGCATGCAATATGGTGTTACCCATTTCTATGTAGTCTTAATTTCATACCACCCAGGTCTCTTACTAGAACTTGTCTCATCAATTATTCCTTCTTTTACTCATCATCTTTCTTTTTATCAATTGACTCTTTCCCTGTTGCCTGCAAACATGCTCAGTTCTACCTCATCCTTAGGGGAAAAAATTAAAAAAAGAAACAGAACACCTTCAATTTGTCCCTGGCATCCCCAACAATTTTTGTCTCATTTTTAGAATCTGCTACATTTCTAACCTTGATCTTTGGAGTCCAATATTGACTATTACATCACTTTATTGAGTTAGTTTTCATGGTAATTTGGATTATTTTACATGTTTTATTCTCATTTTTCCTAAATCATAACTTAAACTCACATTCTACCTGGCATTTCCTCATTAATATCTTGTTATCTCTTCCTTTTTTTCCAAGGCAGGATGTTGTTCTGAAGGAGAACCAACCCCGTTAGGGGCAGTCCCCAATGTTGCTCCTTGTGTCTAGAATCCAGTCTATCTTGTATGCCTCTTCTTGTTTTTCTCATTTAGGCCTTCTTGATTGCTTCTAATAGTTGACTCAACTATTTTTAAAATTTCTTTGATTTTCTTCCTTTATAAAATCGAGGAGTTGCTTTATGAAGCCTTTGCTGATTGCTGTACATACATACAAATGATTTCTCTTACCTAAAATTTTCATAGAGCATGTTCTCTGGACCATTTATTGTTCAGTCATTTCAGTTGTGTATGATTCTTCATGACCTCATTTGGGGTTTTCTCAATTAAAAGAGTTTACCAATTCCTTCTCTATTTCATTTTGCAGATGAGGAAACTGAGGCAAACAGGGTAAGGGACTTGCCCAGGGTCATACAGTAAGAGTATGAGGTCAGATCTGAATTGGGGAAGATAGACTGTAGGATTGGCACTCTACCCACCATGTCACTTAGCTATCTATTCTAACTGGACTTTTCTAGCACACTATGTTTTCTGTTATGCCTATTTGTGTACTTGTAAACTTCTCAGGACCATGTCACTTTTCATATCTGTTTACCTATGGTGTAATCCAGGACCTTGTACAGCATAAGCATATATGTATCTTGAATTGAATTACTATGACTTGGAGGAGCTGGTATTCTAATGATATAACTTTGTTTAGGAAAACCAAGATGAATACTTTCATCCCTTAAAAAGTAGTCTTCAGTGCAAGATGATTATTAAAAAATCATTATTATCCAAAGTTTTTATTTAAGCCTTTAGGTCCCTTTGCTGTTTTTATAATTCTTTTTCCTTAAAATAAGAAGTTGAATGTATACATGGAAATAGAAAACGTGACAGATTAGTGCACAGGCACTCATTACTTTATGATAGAAAAGATAAAAGCAAAACAACCTTCTGCCTTCAAGCCCTTCCTGTGGTTTTATTAAAATATTCTAATTTATTGAAGCTAGCCAGATTTTTTTATTTCATTATTTTAGAAAGGCAGAAAAACAAAGAATAGACTCAATAACTTCCCCAAACCTTTTTCTTTCCTTTGTGATTTTTATATATTAGACTAGTACATTTTTTGGTAATTGTATCTTTTCTTCTTCATTGTCTAGAGTGTCTCAAAACAACTAATTCAGAAAGAATGAAAACAGAATCATTCTCTTTGGTTGTGCTCCTCCTTGGTACTTAGGCCTTACCTCTGGTTTTCAAAGTGTTTTATAGTCATTTGTCAATGGATTGCCACAGCAATTCCTTCCCTTAATGCAAAAATCACTTTAGGAAAGATCTTAGAAGTCATCTAGTCCAGTCCCATTATTCTACAAATGAAGAAATTGGTTTGGGGTGGGGGGAATGAAGCTACTATGCAAAAGGGCTGATATAAAAACCAGATCCTATGAACAAAAACCAACCAAAAAAAAAAAAAACTTGCATTCTTTCCATTGTACCATACTGCCTTCCTGTGATTGGCTTTGAAAAAAAATAATTTCTGTCTTCATTTTTATGATTGTTTAAAAAAATCTTTATGAATGAGGCTATTTTCTATATGTTATTATTCTTCTAATTCATTTAATTCCCTTGTTTAATAATGATAGGGTTACTGTTTTGCAGTAGACCTGAGTGGCCTAAAATCTACGTTTTGTGTTAGACTAGGTCTTCCTCACAGATTGATGCAGTAGTAAAATCTACTAAAAATACTATAGATTTTAGTAAAAAAAAATGAATAGTAACAAAACCAAAATAATAATTCTCTTTTTCATTGGGAACAACCAGAACCCTTCTACAAGTGTTAGCACAATTTGTATCATACTGTTGTCTAAATTTGAGGGAGGAAAAATTTGGTTTCTTTTCATAAATAAGTTCATAGAATTTTGATTAGAAACCAAGGCTATGTAATATAATGAAAAGAACCCCTTTCATGTAGAGTAGGGGCAAGGAATCTCTGGCAGCAGGTCTGTTGGTTTGGTATTGCCAAGGCAATGACAAGAGGTGTTGGGGGTTTGGGAGTATTGGGGGGGGAGAGTTGGGGGATTTGGTGGGTAGACTCAAAATTCAATAAATATTAGCTTTTGAGGGAATTAATTAAATATTTGACCAAATATAGCCTGTGAATGATGTTATAAATATCCAGATGTCTCCTGGCAGAGAAAAGGTACCCCATCCTTGCTGTAGATCTAGGAGCCTTGAGTTTGAATCCTCACTCTAATAGAAGTTTTGAAAACATGTTTATGTCACTTTGTGAACCTGTTTTTTCATATTTCAAATGAGCACTTTGTAATTTTTACTATCTCCCTTGAAAGGTTATTTTGAGAAAAGCATCTTATAAACCTTAAAAAATTATATGCTCATGAACCCTTATAGATAGATTAATTTTTATAATTGATTAATGAATATTTATTCCTAATTTCCTATAAAAATAAATATAGAAACAATAAACTTAGTTCCAAAGATTAGAGATTACAATTGGAAGAAAATGCAGATTTTACTTTAGGAAAAGAGAAAATTTATTATTTTTTTTCTTGGGCAGAAATAAAATGGAGAAGGGATGTTACTATCATATTTTAGGAAAGACATTGATAAGCTGGAGACAATTCAGTGTGGGGATAAACATAATATTGTCTTTCTTATTCCATCCAAGGAATTTGAAGGATTGGAGATGATGCTATAAAAGTATTAGTTAGAAGAAATGGTCATATTTAGCATGGGGGAAAGGAAACAGGTCTTCCAAGTATTTCTATGTGAAAACTAGATTAGACTTTTTTTGCTTGCCTCCAGAGAACAGAACCAGAGCTAGTGTATGACAGTTACAGACAGGCAGAGTTAGGTCTGATATAAGTAAGATCTTCTTAACAATTAGAGCTGCACCAAGGGGGCTATCTCTGGAATTGGTGAATTTTCTTCCTGGAGTTCTTCTAGCAAAAATTGAATAATCCCTTGTCAGGAATGTTGTAGGCAAGATTCTCAATCACACATGTGTTGGTCACTAGATGACCTTTGAGGCCTATTATGACAGTGAGATTCCAACTCTGGTTTTCTTAGACCTGGGGTCTTGATCCTCATTGATGACATCTATTTGCTTTCATCTCTTGTATTTACTTAATTTATGTCAATTCACTGTACATTTATTTATGTATGTTATCATACTAGAGAGGCTGTATCCCATCAATACCTTCTAATAGGAAGCCTAGTAGATGTTTGGACATAATCTGCTTTAAATGGTGATAAAAATAGCACTTATCTTCCAGAATTATTGTTAAGAATCAAATGTGTTAATAA
The DNA here is from genome assembly GCF_037893015.1 of Macrotis lagotis. Lineage (NCBI taxonomy): Eukaryota > Metazoa > Chordata > Mammalia > Peramelemorphia > Peramelidae > Macrotis > Macrotis lagotis. The sequence goes on along the minus strand of NC_133666.1, from coordinate 610,966,201 downwards.
TTAGAAATCATTTAGGTATAGTAAGCACTTAATAAATCCTTCCTTTCTGCCTTCTTTGCCCCCTTATACCTGCTAATACACAAATAGGATATATCCCTATTCATAGACATGCTTAGCCATGTAGGTATGCACAGATATTTAATAGGTAATAGGGACTAGGAAGAGGAAGAAAATCACTTTTGTCCATTATATATTTCATCTAGACTTCCTTGACTACTGACTAACTAGCTTTTTGTCATAAACCTACTTTTTATAATGTAGATATAGGACAGGAGGGTAGTTAAAGTACTTTCAAGTTCTAAACATTCTGTATTTTAAGTTCTATCATCTCCCTATTTCCAATATTCTCAGTTCTATGGATCCTTTTATTGAAGACATTCTTTGTTCTAGGATCCTTTTTATTACCAATACTTTGTGGTTTTATGAAATCGGAATGTGAAGAATAGGAATCTCTCTTCTCCCTCTTCATTCTTTGACTGGTTCTCCTCCCCTCCCCCCCCAACTCTCTCTCTCTCTCTCTCTCTCTCTCTCTCTCTCTCTCTCTCTCTCTCTCTCTCTCTCTCTCTCTCTCTCTCGTCTCCTCTCCTCCCCTCTCCCCTCCTCTCTCCACCCCTCCTGCTCCCCTTCGCCGGCAGTTTCTTTTTAAAACTCCTCTGGCCCTGCCTGCATTATTACAAATTAGGAAGAAGGAAATCAATGAAGACATTCAGTACAAAACAGATTCACTTTCTCTTGCTTGAAAGATTTGGCTGAATTTTAAACACTGAATGCAGAGGGCCAAGGGGCCATCGTCCAATCTTCAATCAGCTGTGTATGTACAGACTGAAGTGACACATTTGTTGAAGGCAGTGTCAGCTGTCTAAGTTTGTGCAGTTTGTGCTCATGGTTCCGTGATTCTAGCATTTGGGTTATGAGGAGTGATAAAGGCACTGGTGGAATTCAGCTGTGCTGCCATGGCTACTTTGTCCTCTGAGTTTGAGGCGAATGTTTTAGTTTTTTCCCAGAATACCAGATATGAAAAAAAGAGCCAGAGTTTGGAGATCAGACCCTAATTTGGTTGTTATAAGCCACATTCTGAATTTATAGTTCTCTTATCAGTACGAAGGGAGCAATGATATTTACACTATCTTCTTCACCAGGTTGATTAAAAGAACACCCTCTGTGACCCTCTCAATCATTATGGAAAAGTGAGCTGTGATCATTGAACCATCTTGGAAGAGAGCAAGGGTAGTGGTATAGTGTGCATCTGATGTCAGAAAAATGTGGCTTTGTCTTCAAGCTATGTCACTTCTCTGTGACCCTAGTCAGATCATTTTACCTGTTAGAGTTTTAATTTCTTTCTCTCTAAAATGATAATAAGAATTCCCGTCTTTCATACTTATCTTGAAAGATGATCAAATTCTCTTCCTTCATTTTACGAAAGAAAACATTTAAACCCAGAATGGTGAAAGCTTGACATCGCAGGATAAAATGGAACAAGGATCTGAACTTAAGTTCTCTGACTCCAAAGCTAGTGCTTTTTCCTTATCTCATTTGGTTCCTGAAAGCAGCAATTAAGGGGAAAAAAGTAATTTGAAAATGTTTTATGATATTTAAAATGCTTCATGAACATTCTTAATGTTGTATTCCAAAGGATAAAGCATATATGACTCCTGTCCTTGAAGACTTTATTTTTGACTTGGAGAAATGGACATATAACTGATGAACTGACAGAAGCATGAGAATAAAAATAAGAGCAACAATAAAATGTCTTTTTATAAGGTGTTGAACTCATTGTGATTTCTCTTTAAGACCTACAGCTTTCCCCTTTGCATCTTTTCCCTTTCTCAGTACTACTCCCACCCCCTTCCCTTTCTCCTTTGCCTTTCCTTCAGTCAAAATTTCCTTATGGAAAAGATGTCATATGAGCCTTTTACTTCCTTGCAGTTATTACCTGTGTGATATTGAAAATAGTCATTTAATCTTTCTGGATTTTAGTATTCTGATATGTATGAGGGATTTGAAAAAGATAACTTCTAAATTATTTTCCAGCAATAAATCCTGTGAGTCTTTGATCCTCAGCAGATGGCCTATTTAGGTATAAAAATCTACCAAGATTGGGAAATCAATGAAAAATTCTGATCTTAGGTTCAAAAACTTAGCTATAGCCTTTCCCATAAAATATTTCTTGAACTTCTCATTTAGTTATGAATTTCTTACCCCTGCCTTCACACAAGTTGCTCCTGGGACATATGGATGTTCAGAAAGACTAGTGTGAGGAATGTTGAACCCTTTTGGGGGGCTACCTTTGAAACCTATAGTGTTTACCGGCCACCCAACTCTCACCTATGACTCTAAAAGCTATGGTATGAACAGCAGCCACACCCACACAGGTGGGTAAACTAGGTTGAGGGCCTCAGACCCTTCAGTGAGATGTGGTGGGGTTTGATGTCTACCTGTAGCATGTGAAAATTTCCCCAGTTGAACATTTTATTCCAGTGATCTGTGAAGATGGCAGAAACAGGCACTGTTGAGCACCTAGAGTTTGGTTAGACTTTGTATCCCAAGCCATCATTAGTTGCTTGACTGTTATTTTACCACTGAACTTTGATGACAAGAGTGAGGATTATGATTTCATGCAGTTATGCCTCATTTAAATCCAATTTATGAATAAAGTCAAAAGACATCACCATGCCATTTATGGAATATTTGTGCCCAATCTGTGCTAGATAGAACCTTTTGAGCTCATATTGGTCTGATTAGTCATACACTGTATATTGGCTGGGCCATGGTCATGTTATTTTGGTCATCTTCAAGTACAAATGACAGCAACCAATCCCTAAGATCCTATTACATGCCAGGCCTTGGGAATACAGAACAAAAATGAAGTGATCCCTTCTTTTAAGGACCTCACAGTGGATTGAAATAACATGTAGACATATAAGTGAATACAAAGTAATTTCCCAATGATTTCTTTATACTATGTTTAAATTTGTATATTTAAACAACTATTTAAATACACTTACATTAGCAAATTATGAACATCCTGATTAAGCCCCATAGATTATTTTCAAGTATATGCCATAGTTCAGAGTTTTAGGTGCATTTAGCACAATAACTTTATGACAGTAATGATTTAAGGATGGAAAGCTTTAACAAAGGAGACAATGGGTTCCCTTGGGTTAATCAGTGATTAGTTACAGATATAGAATTGAAAATGTGACTTGTAAAAGGGATTGTGGTGGGAATCATGGCAATGCTTAGCCTAGGTATACCAATTAGGAAATTCTAGTGCAATGAAGAAAGTTTTTCAAATTATATCACCTTGTCTATAAGGTTTCAGCATCCTAAATTTTATTTTAATTCTATTTTTTTTCTTTGGTTTCTTTCTTTTCCCTTCTAGACACTAGAAGCCATCCTGAATTTTAAATACTCAGGGGGTCCGGGCCATGTTGATGGGTACTACAGGAACCTCTCCTTAGGGATTCATGTGGAAGCTGAGCCGTCTGTGTTTTTCACTCGAGTCAGTACACTGCCTGCAACAAGGTAAAACAGCCTTCAAAACTCTGTTTTCCTATTAACTTAATCATGTTTAGTCATCTGTTAAATATCAAATTTTGGCCATCTTATAGTTGTTTCAATCTGGTAAAAAAAAAAATTATGAACTGCCAGCTGTGGGTCCAGATCTTTCCTAGGAAATGGAAATACAAAGTTGTAAACCCCCCCCCCCCCCCCCCAGTTTTTCAGTTCTTTACAGTTGACCATGAGAAGCTTCAGGTAATCAAAATAAGAGATGGGGGCAGATAGGTGGCGCAGTGGATAGAGCATTGGCCCTGGAGTCAGGAGTACCTGAGTTCAAATCCGGTCTCAGACACTTAATAATTACCTAGCTGTGTGGCCTTGGGCAAGACACTTAACTCCCATTGCCTTGCCAAAAAAAAAAAACTAAAAAAAAAGAGAAAATGAAATGTTGCAGGGATAAAGGGAATGGTTCACAAATATTCTAGAAGAAATTTAAGGAGAGAGACATTAGATATAGCTTGTGTGATGTTTAGAGGGATGATTTGGAAAATATCATTAGGGATGTGACCATTGAGTTTGGCATTAAAGAATTTTGCCCTTCATTTAGAGTAGTTTTGAAGCCCAGTCAAATGAGTAATAAACATAATACAACATTGTCTAGTTGAAAAAGCACTTGGATTTGGTGTTTAAGAAATTCAGGTTTAAATTCCATTTCCATTAAATTGATCAATTTTGAGATGATAAACAAGTCTTTTACTTGCCTTGGGCCTCAATTTTCTTATCTGGCAATAATGATATCTGCTCTATTTCACAGGATTGTTTGAAGTATTAAATGAAATATGTATTAAGTATTATTTTTAAACATTTAAATTCGTAACATAAATATTAAAAATAATAATTTTTTCTCTGGAATCTAATTATAATATACTCCCTGAGATCTGTTATGTTATTTTTTTTTTGGTTTTTGCAAGGCAAATGGGGTTGAATGGCTTGTCCAAGGCCACACAGCTAGGTAATTATTAAGTGTCTGAGGCTGGATTTGAACTCAGGTACTCCTGAGTCCAGGGCCGGTGGTCTATCCACTGCACCACCTAGCTGCCCTCTATTATGTTATTAATGAAAGACATTTTAAAATAAATTTTTATTAGTATCTTTTTTGACACTAGATTTTTCCCTAATATTCCAGTTTGAAAGAGTTATCCCATATAACAAAGTATATTTTTTAAAAAATAAAAAAGAAAGAAAATAAAATAAAACAGAACCAAGTCAATCAGTGCATCACAGCATCCTACTTCTGTAGAACAGGGGGAGTGAGGTGGGATAAAAGATTCAGACCTTAGAAATAATTCCCAAGCAGTTTATCATTATGAAAATATAAAGTAATATTATTAATATGGATTATTTTTGTTTTCTGATTCCATTGACGTAGGGAATATGTAATATGGACTCTCCCTCTAGGTAGTATAGAGTGACAATTGCTCTGCCTTTCATAGTTTTAGGAAGTTGCTTTAAACACTGAGAGATTAAGTGATTTATACTAGATAACACAACCAATGTATGTTAAAGGATCATCTTGTAAAAACCAGCTCTGTACACAGTATCCTACACTCTCTTACTCATGTCTCTGTTTATCAAATACTGTTTCCTACTTTGGAAGACCAGCCTACTTAAAGGTGAAGAGATTCATCATTGGAAGACTGACCGACATGTAACACTTTTTGTTTCTGACCCCATGAGCCCCCTGCATGTTAAAGACATGGAGGGTATTGATCTTCAGCTCTAGAGAAACTACCTAGAATCACGTTAATCTAGCCAATCTATAAAAGGCATCACTTCTATAGCAAATCCACCCAGTTGGTAGTTCAGCCTCTTCTCAACCTCCAAGAAGGGGGACCAACTACTTCTCTAGGTAATTCATTTAATTTTTGAGCAACTCTTGAAAATGTTCCTGATATTGAACCTCTTTTCAAATTTATCTCTTTTCAACTCCTGCCTGTTGTTCTTGATTCTTTCCTCTAGCATTTCTCCACAGGAAGGAGATATATCTTTCATGTCCCCTGGTATCTTCTCTTTTCTAAGTTGAACATACCCAATTCTTTCAGGGAACTGTAGAATGACATGAACTTAAGACTCTTTACCACTCTATTATCTGTCTTCTAGACATATCCTAGCATACCAGTTTCTTTCTTAAGTCATAATACCCAGACCGGAATAATCTGACTGGAATATAGCATAGAGGAAGCCTCATCTTCCTATTCCTTGAAGCCAGACCTCTTTCAATTGAATCAAAATTCACATTAGATTTGGGGACTACTCTTATCACATTTATGATGTAAATTGAGCTTGCAATTCATTAGAAAATCTAAACCTTTTTCAAATACCAGTTGTCTATCCATTTCTCCTCAAATTATACATGTGAAATTACTTTTTGCTACCTGAATGCAAGACCTGATATTTATTATCTCTGTTGAATTTCATGTTTTTAGATTTACCTCAAAGCTTTAGACTGTTAACATCCTTTTGTATTCTGATTCTATCATTCATTATATTCCGTTTTTTCAGTCTTGTGTGATCTGAAAATTTATTGTGAACATATCAATGTTTTCATTGAAATCACTGATTTAAAAAAGATCCAATAACAGAGGTCAGGCACCAAACCCTAAGATAATCTGCTGGACACTTCCTGCAATGTAACCTTGAACTATTTATACTTCTTTCTTAAGTTCACCCATTAGTACTAAATCACACCCATTGAATACTGAGGATTCGCATTAAGCCTAGGTTAATAACCAGGAGTATAACTATTTCAGGGAAATGAATTAACTCTCCTTTGAGCTACTATAGTGTTAATTTTTTGAATTTTTTTTATTTTATATTATTACAATAAACTTATTGTGAGAGTAATCGTAAACCCCCCTCCTGCCAAATGGGATGAGGAACCTCAGGAACAGTGAGAAAAGAAAAAAATAAGTGTACTTCAGTCTGTGTTTAGATTCCAATGGCTCTGTCTCAGGGATAAGTTGCATTCCCCATCATAGCTACCAGAGAAGTTGCTTCAATATTTTTCCCACAGCTGCTATCACTAACTGTATTTCCCTCTATGCTATTCCTCCCCACTTTCATCTATTCCATTCTCTATCACCTTTCATCCTGTCCCATCTGAGTACCCTCTCCCACAATCTTCCCTCTTTTCCTTCCCTGTTCCCCCTTATCCTATCCCTTTTTTCTCATTTTTTCTAGGGTGAGATAGATTTCTATATCCTATTAAGTGTTTATGTTATTTCCCCTCCGAGCCATGTCTGATGAGAATGAAGGTCCACTCATTCCTACTCATCTTCCCCCATTCCACTCCATTGTAAAAGCTTTTTCTTGACTCTTATGTGAAATATCTTACAGCCCATTCTTCCTCTCCTTTCTCTTCCTCCCAGTACTTTCCTTTATCATCCATTGACTCCTTCTTTTTACTATATTATACTATTATATTCAGCTTCTTCCTGTGCCTTGTCTATATATGCTCCTTCTAACTGCTCTTATGAATGAGAAAGTTCATTTGAGTTATCAGTATCTTCTTCCCATGCAGGAATACAAACAGTTCAACATCATTAAGTTCCTCATAATTAGTCCTTCTTGTCCACCCTCTCTGTGGTTCACCTGAGTCCTGTACCTGGAGATCAAACTTTTTGTTAAGCTCTGGTTGTTTCAGTAGGAAAATTTGAAAGCCCCCTGTGTGACTGAAAGTTCATCTTTTCCCCTGAAAGAGGATGTTCAGTTTTTCTGGGTAATTGATTCTCAGTTGTAAACCAAGATCTTTTGCCTTCCACAAATATCATATTCCAAAGCCCTCTGAGCCCTTAAAGTAGATGCTGCCAGATCCTGTGTAATCCTGACTATAGTGCCACAGTAGTTGAATTGCTTGTTTCTGGCAGCTTTTAGTATTTTATCTTTGACTTGGGAGTTCTGGAGTTTGGCTATAATATTCCTGGAAGTTTTTCTTTTGGGATCTCTTTCAGGAGATGATTGCTGAATTCCCTCAATTTCTATTTTACCCTCTGCTTCTAGGATCTCAGGGCAATTTTGCTGTATTATTTCTTGAAAAATGAAGTCTAGGCCCTTTTCCTGGTCATGACTTTCAGGTAGTCCAATAATTTTTAAATTATCTCTTCTGGATCTGTTTTCAAGGTCAGTTGTTTTTCCAATGAATTATTTCACGTTTTATTTTTTCCTGATTTCTCACAAAGTCATCAGCTTCCTTTAGTTCCATTCTGCATTTGAAGGAGTGATTTTCTTCAGAGAGATTTTTTATCTTTTTTTCCAGCTGGCCAATCCTGCTTTTTAAGGCATTCTTCTCATTTCTCTTACGTGTTGCTTTTTCCATTTGGCCTAAATGGGTTTTTAACATATTACTTTCTTCAGTATTTTTTATTATTTCTTTCACCAAGTTGCTGACTTGGTTTTCTTGATTTATCTGAATTGTTCTCATTTCTCCTCCCAATTTTTCTGCTTCCTCTCTTAATTGCTTTTCAAAATCTTTTTTGAGCTCATCCATAGCCTGAGCCCATTTTCTATTTCTCTTGGAGGTTTTAGAAACAGAAACTTCAATTTTGTCATCATCTGAGTATGCATTTTGATCCTCCATGGGACCACAGTAATTTTCTGTGGTCTGATTCTTCTTTTTCTGTAGTTTGCTCATTTCCTCAGCCTATGACTTAGCACACATTCAAAGCTTTTGGGGGCAACCCATAGGGATCTTAATTCCTCCAAGGTCTTATGAGAGGCTCTGATTGCACTTGTGCCTGTGTATAGGTCCTCTTCTCTGCCCTGGAGCTGTGAGGAGGATCCCTGCTCTGCTATGGTGGTGTTGTGGGGGCCCAGACTGTACCCTGGAACTGAGTGTGGGCAAAAAGCAGAGTCCTGACCCAGGGATAGAAGATAGACCTCTGTGGTCTCTTCTGACCCCCTTACTGCCTATGGGTTGAGAGCTTTGGATGTGCTGAGTGGCTCTGCCGACACCTGCTGCCAGTTCTCATTGCAAGGCTGCTCTGAGCTCAGAGCTACACTCTGCACTCACTCTAGTGCAGCAGAGTTCTCTCACCACCCCTTCCCGATGAGTAAACTACCTGCTCTGCTACAGATCCAAGTACCTGGTCCTGCTGTGGCTTGGCTGCAGCTTTTTCCAACACTCTGTCCTGGTGGAACAGACCTGTCCTGGAGATCTTCTAAAGTTGTCTTGGATTGGGAAATTATATCACTCAGTCTTTCTGTGGGTTCTGCCCCTCTAGATTTTGGCTAGAGTCATAATTTGACAACTTTTGGAGGTTTTGGTGGAATGAGTTTCTGGGAATTCCTGCCTTCATGCTGCCATCTTGGCTCTGCCAGCCTATCATAATATCTTAATGGTAAAAATTATCTTCAAGTTGAGCATTCTTGTTTTTGCTCATCACTATCTTTTTAATATGCAGCTAATAGTGTAAAACTTCATCCCAAGGCATCAACAATAAAAAAAAAAACAATTCCCCCTGTCCCCCCAAGACACAACAAAGACAAAAAAGACCCAATGGGGAGAACGGACCCAGTGGGCAGCTTGAGCCACATAGGGGAATTAGAACAGGCTCTCATATTGTCCCCCTGGGGATATGGGCAGCTTGTGCAGAGACATCATGTTCCCTTCCAGGTGGCCTCCTCCAATGTTGAACACCAGCTCTGCCTTTCTGGAAAGCTCCAGTTTCTGCTTGGTGTACCCAGGGGGCATCTTCAGCTCACGCTCCCAGTTCTTGGAGCCCAGATTGAGAACAACAAGTAATCACTCATTCTTGTCCCAATTCACAAGTAGACAAAGAGGTTCAAAGAAATCAACTGGGGTGGACAGGATCAGGAAGTCTCCATGTAACAAGTATCACTCCTTGCCTCAGATGTCACTCAGTTTGTGGAATAGAGTGTGGATGGAGTTGGGGTGATCCTTCTGACCCTGGACAGTCATGTTGAGGTTAACAGCCTGAGAAGGCCAGTTTTAGCAGGTTGTCCAGGTAGAGTGGCTGCCTGTAAACCAATTTCATCCCCATAACTAAAGATAGGTGTTTCAGGAAGTGTGAACAGCAACAGGTGATAGAGGTGGACAATACGAGCAGGCACGTTGGAGGCCAAATGTCCATCCTGAAAATATGTCCAAGCATACCAGCCATGACCAGTGGCATTCAGGCAGTGATTGATCAATTCTTTCAGTTCTTTCACCAAGGAGCTCATTCTTCCAAAGTCCTCCAGATATGAGCTGCTCAGCAGGTCAGCATTACTCAGCAAACTCCTGACCTTAGAAAGGTCTGAGGCTCCTGTGCCTGCAATCAGGAACCTGTCATCACTGATGCTATGAGTAAGGTTAGTACACTAAGACAGGAAGAAAGATGCATCTGTTAGGTTCTGAACATTGTGGACCTGGATACCATTTACACCAGCCTTCATAGCTCAGGGTTTCCTTCATCTTCCCATTCACTTCATCATGCTGACTGTCCAAAAAACCATAGTTTTTGCTTACTTTGGAATTTGGGGGTGAGATCCAGGACAATGTAGATGTCCTTTTTCTTGGCTGCCTCCAAGAGGAGGATGAACTCTTCCTTGGAGCCCATGTTGGGGTCAGTCTCCTACAGATTGGTCTTGGGAAGGTCATCTTCAAAGTTCTGGTGCATGGGCCTCAATAGCACCTTGAGATGGCTCAGGTAATCAAGGTGAGCTTTCATCCTGGCTAGGCTCCCATTGGCTTTGTCCTACTGGTGTGAAATGCCCTAGATGCAGTAGAGAATGCCCTGTTGCCACCAACAGTGCATGGGCAGCTTGCCACAGCACTGAGCCTGAATGCTAATAACCACGGTGCTGCCAAGCATATCCAGCCAGCCCAGTCAGAAGAGCAACAGCAGGGCCCAGCTGATGCACACCCAGACTGGGGCTGCTGGGCACCTTCAGCAGCTTCTCCTTGGACAGCCTGGTGAACTTGGTGGCATTTACCTTGACCACCTTGACCTTGACTGAGGCCACCCCGGCTGCTTTCATGAGCCACTTCTTAGGCTCCAGCTCATTGAGCTCCACCTCCATCATGTCCACTTTGGCCTCTTGGCTCATGATGTTGTGGATGGCAAGGGCCTCAATCTTGCCCTGAGCTTTTCTGGCTGTGATCACAAGTCTAAGTTGAGCATTCTTAAGACTCTAGAGAAAGAGTTATTCTTCTGACATAAAGAATTATTGTTTTGAGAACCACTCTTCTTTTCCATATTTATCTGAGTAAAGCTAAGCAATATTCAGAATGACAAGTGAGTGCAAAGCTTTTCCTATCATTTTTGTTCACTCTTGTATGATTCTTAAAGGGTTTAGAGGTATCTGGTGATATAGAGCACCCCCCCTAGAAAAAAAAATTTAGATTTGGTATACCACTTATTTACTGTGAAACCTTTGGTTAGATGCATCTACAGTATGGATCTCATTTTCTTCAACTTTAAAATGGAGTTAATGATAATACTTGCCACACTTGTCACAGAAATACTTGTCAAAGAATTGTTATAGAGGTCCTTTCTAATGGCACAGCTTTGTGGATTTCTAATTTATAAAATTTAAATAAATTTTAAAAATAATTTTTCTCTTCTCTCTTATTTTTTTAATATTAGTCTCGTGTTTAAAGTACATTGTTTTAGAGACACAGCCATGTAGACTTTCCATTTCCTATGTCAGTGGTAGTAGGTGATTAAATAAGATTATGGAAAACTAGTATCCCTTTGTGACTGATAACTTTGTTACTAAGTCAGACTTTTCTTTTAACATTTATCTGTTGACTGTTAGTTTACATACAATATTTCTTATTTATTCTTGTATAGATTTAATTACTTGTTTCTGTCAGACTATTCTATATTATAGTTTTTAGGTTGAAATTTAATGCTTAGTTTTTCATTATAATTTAAACATTTATACACTTAGAGAATTTAGAGGTTTTATGGAGCATGGAGTATTAGACCTGAGAGTAACTTTTAAGCACACAACACAGAAATTTAAAACATTTAGGATTAGAAGTAGAAGAGATTTTAGATACCTTCTAGTTCATCTTCTTCATTTATCAGAAAATAAATGAAGGCTTCTCTAAGACCCAATCCTTATTCCCAGTCTAGTAGTCTTTCATTCATATCATGCTGCCTTCTGAAGTATTTCATAGAACTTTTAAAGTCCTAAGGAACTCAGGGAGTCTTTAATTTTTCATTATCTGAGGCACAATTTTAACCAATATTCAACATCAGTGTTACAACTACTTGAATTTTCCAAATAACTGAAATGGATCCTTTAAATATATAAAATCATTCTACTTTCTTTGATGGAGTCTTATAAAATATATAAGATACTATTTAATCAGAGTGCTTTGAAAATAACTTAACCTTTTATTAATGACTTATAATCATCATTAAGAAATTCACTTAATTTGCTAATTTTTAATGTTGTGCTGTCAGGTGCTGAAGAATGAAGGACTGTTAGTTCTGAAAGTCAGTGCACTTAGGCTTTTATTATTCTTCAGTCTACTTTATGTCATCCTTCTGTTTGTTCTCTCACTGTGAATTATCATTTATTTTTTCTATCATTGTGCCATTTAGCCATAGAATGGCAGGCATATCCTTACTGAGGAGGTTAATGTGGTATTATTGGAAAAAACCCTATATTAGGGAATTTCCCAAAACATTGAGAAGTTGTCATATGGCCAATCTGTGAGATGACAATCTATAGTCCTCTGCTTCCTTACTGTGAGGCCATCTCTTTATCTCTGAGGTTACACTGTCTGTCAGGATTAAATTTACTAGAAATAAATATAAAATTCTAAATATGGGCTCAAAAAATCAACAGCAGAAATACAGGATAAGATAGGTATGACTAGCCAGATTCATGTAGGGAAAAAGGATGAATTTTTTAGGTTCATATCACATTCCATATATATATCAGCAATGTGACATGACAGCACTCCCTCCTCCCCTCCACAAAAAAAAGATAACCCGATTTCAATCAGCATAAGTGAAGGTAGAGTGTCCAGAATGAGGGAAGTGACAGACTTTAGGTTTTGCTATTCATCAGAATTCAAACCAAACATTATATTCATGTTGAGATGCCATAGTTTTTGAAGGACATTGATTGACATTCCAGAGAAGGGAAATTGGGATTATGTTTGTATCAGACCAGATAAAGATTTGTGGAATAAAGATTTGTGGTAGAAGAAAAGGTTTATTATAGCTTTTGTCAAATATGTGAAGGGCTGTCATATAGGAAAGAGATTAGATATGTTTTGGTTCACCACAGAAGCAGAACCATGGGTAGAAATTAGAAGAGAGATAGTTTGACTCTTTATAAGGGAAAACTTCCTAACATTCTGAGAACTCTAAAAGCAGAACTGAACTGCCTATGGAGCCAGTGAATTTCTCCTTAAATCTTAAATAGAGGTTACATGATAGCTGATTAAGTATATTGTGTTTGGCCTGTTGGGGGCTAATGCTCTGAGGTAACTTACAAATCTGAGCTTCTGGCGATATTTTGATTTTGTGACTTTGACATGACAGGTGAGATGTCAAAGAGGCAAAGATATCATATGGTGGGACAATCATGAAAATGAATACAGAAGAGTTGACTATCTATTTTTATTACTCTTTTGAGTTTGTGAGCTCTCCCTTGCACAAATAGAAACAGATATCACCTGACTTAATTAAAGTCCTGCATTGTTTTTCTATTAGCTCTTTATGCAACATCAACAGTAAAATTGTTAGGAAATGCATTTTAATAGATTGATCCAAATTTTCTGCCATGAACAGTGGGCATAAAGGAAGAAACATTTCTTCTGAGACTCTTAAAATCATTTATCAAACTTTCTATTTCAAGTTGCCAAATCCATTTTCAGAGCATAGTCCCAGGGCAGTGTGGAAGTGGTAATAGTTATTATTGATATTAATAATAAGGCCATTTGCAACTACAACTACTTAGAAGCAGCCACTTAATTCATTTCCAACTCTTCTGACCCCCAGTTCTTCTCTCCGCCAGGAGCATGACAGAATCTGCTTCACATGGTATGGAATCACATGGTCAATTATATTTAATAAATTAAAGGAGGGATTGTGTTTTTTCTAGATAGATTTTAGTCAGGAGGAGGAAATACGTACATTATTTAAATGATTTATCATTTCCCATGTATTCTGCTTGAATACCTTTAGCATATAGAAAATTATTTCTTTAATAAATAATTTAAGTTCCATTTTAGGACTGTTTTCTCTGAGGAAGGTCTTCCCTTGAGTGGCAATTTCCCCTTCTTCTAATCCCTCTTTTTTCACTTCAATTGCCTGAATACTTATCAAATACCCTTTATGAGAAAAGCTCTTTAGTTTTGCCAATTAGAGATTTTCAAATGAAGCCTAATCCCATACAACCCTTATAATGTTTTTAGACCATTTATACACTATATATTTTGTCATCTTTATGATAGCTTGGCATTGTGAAAGGAGTTTTAAACTTAGATTTAAAATTTTTGGGTTTGAATTCAAGCTCCACTAGGTAAAGATATGGAAAGTCCCTTAGATTCAAAACTATATTCATCAACTTAGATTTGGAAGGGACCTTGAAGTCATCCCAAGGTTTTGTTTTGATTTTTAGGTTTTTGCAAAGTAAATGGGGTTAAGTGGCTTGCCCAAGGCCACACAGCTAGGTAATTATTAAGTGTCTGAGACCAGATTTGAACCCAGGTACTCCTGACTCCAAGGCCAGTGCTTTATCCACTACGCCACCTAGCTGCCCCATCCCAAGGTTTTTAAGTGAAATGGATAGAAGTGATAAGTGAGGTTGGATAACAATAGGAAACCTCTTTCTCCAGAAAGCAGATGGGGTTTATTTATTGTTTGTTGTAAGCCTGGCTTTGTCACTCATGACTACTGAGGTCCCTTTGGGGCTCTCATTCTTAAATAAAGATAACTACAAAATCAAGACTATCAGAAATGCTGAATTGAAGGATTAGAATAGCATTTTTATTGTACTTTAAGGTTTGGAAAGTGTTTTATATGTTATCTCATTTCTTGGGAGCCTGAGACTTAGAGTTTACAAGTAACTTGCCCTAGACCACCATGGTTACTAAGTGCCTGAGCCTGGATTTGGACTCAAGTCTTTAAGACTGTCAATATCCACTCTAACCCTAGAAATTGATTGCCACAGGCAAGGAGAACTAAGGAACACAAAAAGGGTTATTTTGGCTGTCCTGAAAAATAACTGAGAATCAGAAAAAGAAAAGTACTTGGGTTGGATGAGATGATAATGATTGAAACCAGAGAGAAACTAGAACTGCTAAATTCTTTTTGCTTCTGTTTTCCCTGTGGAGGAGAATGTACTGGAGTCGCAGAACAAATATGACAAATAGGGAACTGATAAATTAGGAGACTAAAGAGCACCTCTCTGCTCTTAATCAATTTAAGTCACCTGTTCACATGAACAATAAACTTAGGCTTCAAAAATCCTGGGAAGATAGTGAGCCTCTGTTAGTCACATTTGAAAGATCTTAGAAATGATTAACACAGAAATATGTTAAACATGATTCTACACATACAACCTATGTCATATTGGTCCTGCCATGGGATGGTGGGGGGGGCAAAGGGAGAGTGGTAGAAAAATGGGGTACTCAATAGTTTGCAAAAGGATGAATATTGAAAACTATTTTTGGATGTAATTGGAAATAAAATAAAAGAAATTAAAAAAAATCATGGAAAGAAGAAAAGCTACTGTGGATATGGAGAAGATCAAATGTTTTCCCAGTTTGCAAAACTAGAAGAGAATGGAATATGTAATCATTAAATTAGTGAGTGTGATCCTGATTCCTAGGAAATTTCTCAAATGCAGTCTTTTTCATTTATTTATTTATTTGTCCACTCACTCACTCATTCATTCATTCATTCATTCATTTGTTTATTTATTTATTTTTTAGGTTTTTGCAAGGGAAATGGGGTTAAGTGGCTTGCCCAAGGCCACACAGCTAGGTAATTTTTAAGTGTCTGAGACCAGATTTGAACCCAGGTACTCCTGACTCCAGGGCTAGTGCTTTTCCCACTATGCCACCTAGCCATCCCTCTCAAATGTATTATTAAAGCCATATAAAGTAAACATCTAGAAGGGAAAGCAGTGATCAACATGATTTCAGCAAGAACAGATTTTGCTGTTTTTTCATATTTAACATGATTACCAAATTAGTAGACTTGGAGATATAATTATCTAGATTTTTAGCAAAATGTTTGATAAAGTATTCCATGTTATTCTTTTGGTTCAGTATCAACTTGGAAAGGATGACCTCTAGTTGAGTGCCCTGGGAATCCATGCTTGTTTCCCTACTTTTTTTTTTAACAGTTTTTCTTATCAATTTAGATAAAGACATAACAGATTTTTGAATAATACTATACTGAGAAGTATAGCTAACACCCTGGATGGCAGAATTGAGATTGAACAAGATTTAGATAGGCTGGAACATTGAGTTCAATCTAATTAAGATGAAATTTAATATGGATAAATATAGTTTTGCAATTGAGTTCTAAAATCAGCAATTAGTTAATAGTCCAGGTTAGAAATGGCATTCTTACGTTTTAGTTTGTCTGAAAAAAATCCAAAGGCTTTAGTGAACTGGGAAGCTCAGTATGAGTTAGCAGTATGATGTGACAATCACTAAAGCTAATAGGATTTGACTCTACATTGAGAGACGTAGCTTCTAGCAATAGAGGTGTTAAGCCTGCTATATTCTGCTGTGATTTCTTACACCCTATCTAGACTATGATGTATTATTGTTCTGGGAAGCATAATTTAGCAAAGACATTGATGAGGTAGAAAAAATATCTAGAAGAGGGCAACCAGAATGGCAAAGGGCCTTGAGAGTTGATGTCCTAAGATTGGGAAATAGAATACTCTAAGGGAATATAACTTTTCCCACATTTGAATAATCTTCATGTAGAATGATTTGGTGACTTCCTCTCATATAAAGTGAGAAGGTTGGACTTAAATGATCTTTGAGGTCCCTTTCAGTTTTAAAATCTATGTTCTTTAGATTCTTTCTACATGCCCTGAAAGAAGGTGGAAATTGCAAAGAGACAATTAGAGCCATTCACAAGTAGAATGCAGTGTCTTAGAGACTAGTTTGTTCTTCACTCATTGGAAGTCTTTAAGCAGAAGCTGGATGGACAATTGTTGGGAGCATTCATTTTGGTGGATATGGGTTAGAGTAGATCTTTGCTAAGGTCCTTCTAGACTCTGGAATTCTCTCATTTTATGATCTAATCTAACACTCATTTTATCTGTAATGAAACTGGTAGCCAGAGAGTTGAAATGATTTGCCAAATTGTCATATCCTTGGAAAATCACACAACCTGGTTTCATGTAACCACTTTCTAATCTGCTTCTTTCACATTTAAGATGGTCAAATGAGATAAAGGATATGATATTTCCTCAAAATTGTACAATATTGTATAAATTTGAGATGATCACTGTTTTGGGAAATTCATTCTTTCATTAGAATGTGTCCTCTTACAATACAAATCATGCCATAATGGAAAGTCTTCTTAAGTTTCTGTGGCTATCACCACCTTTTATATGTCATTTTACTAGCATTGTGTATGCTTTGATTAATAGTCCATTTGAAGACTTCTACTATAAAATTTTCCATTAATACTGGAGAAGGATATGCAAATGTTTGTGCTTTGCTGGCCTTCATAGAACTCGGGTCATCTGTATACCATGATAAAGCATCTAGAGTCTTAGGAGGATTATTATTATTTTTTTTTGCAAGACAATGGAGTTAAATGACTTTCCCAAAGTCACACAGCTAAGTAGTTATTAAGTGTCTGAGGCTGAACTTGAACTCAGGTCCTCCTGAATCCAAGGTTGAAGCTCTCTGTCCAATGCTCCACCTAGCTGCCCCAAGGATTATGATTATTGTTTTCTACAGGAAAGAATAAAGTATATGTAAATGGGTAGTCAATATTCTTTACCTGTCTTATATTTTTTAAATAATCTTTTGATTATAGAGAGCATCTCACTTTCTGCAGTGAATGAATACAAAAATGAAAATTGCAATAGTGCCTGTTGTCAAGATGTTTATAATCTCAAAGGGGATATAATACATGAATTCAAATAAGCATAGTATAAAAGAGATCCTGATACATTCATAGGAGTATAAATTACTGTTGTATCATGAGGGAGAGATCATTTTCAGATAGATTTAGAAAGTCTTCATGAAAAAGTTCACATGTACTTGGATTCTGAAGGATCAGTAGACTTTCAATAATGATATGAACAGAGATATATCAATAGAAAAGTAGGGGTACAAGAAACAGTTTATGTTGTCTTGATTACATGCACTTCATGGAAAGGAAAGCAGTATGTTATAAAAGTCAAAAGTAATATGTTGGTAGATTGTGGAAGGCTCCGAGTGCCAAGCTCACGGGTGTGGATTTTATGTCATAACCATTGAAGAACTTTTCATTGCCAAGAATGAGAAAAACTTTTACAGAGTAAAGCATCTTGTCTGGGATCTCATACCTATAAGCCATCTTCTTGGAGGCCCCATGTTGAATGGCTATTAAGCAATCATTAATTTTTTATTATGATATTTGGGACCTGAGTATTTTTAGAGATGTGTTTACTTGCAAGAAGTTAAGTTATTTCAATTCATTTAAACCTTAGTTAATTTTCAGTCAGTGAGCAATTGTTTAGCACTTATTACATGCCAGACAATATGTTGGTTATAGAAAGAAATTCAAAAACAGTTCTTGTTCTCAAGAAGCTCATGTTCTAAGAGATTAGTGGCAGCAGAGCCAAGATGGTGACATGAAGGGATCGAGTCTTAGGAGCTCTCTGATAAAAACTCATAAACTAAGGACTCTAACTAAACTTTCGAGAGACAGAACCCACAAAGGGACCCAGTGAGGCAGTTCTCCTACTCAAGATAACCTGGAAAAGAGCAGAAAGGCTCTGCTCCCCGGAGTCGGAGGGGCAGCCCGCTGGAGTGGTGGCCCGCCAGAGCGAAAGAACTTCAGCCTCCTGGAGGCAGCCCCAGGGTGCTGGGAGACGCGGCTCCCAGCAGCTGGGGAGTCTCCTGAGCTGCACCCTGGGGAGCACTGGGCACAAAGTGGGGGAATAGCAGGGGACCTCTGCCAGAGCAAGCACGTGGAGCCCAGCCCTCAGGGCACACAGCCAGCAGCTTGGTCTTTCGGCAGCCCAGACCTGGAAACAGAAGCTGGCGGAGCCAGTAAGCAGGAGCCCCCAGGGCATGAGCCCACTGAGCTAAGGGAGGGGAGTGAAGAGAGACTGCAGAGCTCTGTCCTCTGCCCCTGGAACAGGAAGCTGGGGCTCTGACCACATTCAGATCCTGATAGCAGTCTAGGACCCCCATAGAACAACAGGCCCCCTCCACCTCGGCCCGTGGCAGAGGGGGCCGCTTATGGTCATTCACAGACCAGGAGGGAGGACAGAACCTCACACACTGAGACCCTAGTGGGAGTGTCCCAAAAGCTCAGGAAGCACCCCAAAAACAGGCTTAGGCTGGGAAAATGAACAAGCAAAGAAACAACAGGAAGACCATTGAGAAATATTTTGCAGATGAGCCCAAGAAGGATCAAAATACTCAGTCTGAAGATGAGGAAGCACAAGCTCCTGCATCTAAAGATGACAAGAAAAACAGAAATTGGGCTCAGGCTATGATAGAGCTCAAAAAAGACTTTGAAAATCAAATGAGGGAGTTGGAAGAAAAACTGGGAAAAGAAAGGAGAGAGAAGCAGGAAAAACATGAAAATGAAGTCAGCAGCTTAGTCAAGGAAATCCAAAAAAATGCTGAAGAAAATACCATGCTAAAAAACAGCTTAGGTCAAATGGATAAAACAGTTCAAAAAGTTATTGAGGAGAAGAATGCTTTAAAAAGCAAAATTGGCCAGATGGAAAAAGAGATAAGAAAACTCTCTGAGGAGAATAAATCCTTCAGACAAAAAATAGAATTCAGGGAGATTGATGAATTTACCAGAAATCAGGAATCAATACTTCAAAACCAAAAAAATGAAAAATTAGAAGAAAATGTGAAATATCTCATTGAAAAAACAACTGATATGGAAAACAGACTTAGGAAAGATAATTTGAAAATTATTGGAATACCTGAAAGTCATGATCAGGAAAAGAGCCTTGACATCATTTTCAAAGAATTACTACAGGAAAATTTCCCTGATATTCTAGAAGCAGAGGGCAAAATAGAAATGGAGAGAATCCACCTATCCCCCTGAGAAAGAGATCCCAAAAAACCAACCCCCAGGAATATTGTAGCCCAGTTCCAGAACTCCCAAGTCAAAGAAAAAATATTACAAGCAGCCAGAAGGACTCAGTTCAAATATCATGGAGCTGCAGTCAGGATCACACAGGACTTAGCAGCAGCTACAGTGGAAACTCATAGGGCTTGGAATACAATATACCGGAAGGCAAAAGAGCTTAGAATGAAGCCAAGAATGAACTACCCAGCAAGGCTGAATGTCCTCTTCCAGGGAAAAGGATGGACTTTCAATGAACCAGGGGAATTTCAAAGGTTCCTTTTGGAATGGCCAGAGCTGAACAGAAGGTTTGATCTTCAGATACAGGACTCAGATTCATCTGACAGACACCTTGGGGATGCTCTCCCGAATCTTGGAGACAGACCATTTTGCCCTAGTGATTCACGAACAGATTCAGTATCACAGCAATGGTAACTCCAAAGGCAGATGGTGTTCGGTGTTGTCACAGCCATTGATCTGCTCAATTTTGTGGTTGCCCGAGAAAGAGAACAGATGACAAATTAATCTGGAGTCCTCTGCAAAAAAAAATGCTGCTAAAAGGAAAATTGCAAAGTCATCTAATTATTTCTTCTTCTCTTTTTCTACTAACTTGGAGTGTTCTTATCATTTGAGTTTCTTGAATTGGCGTTTTTTAACATCAAGGGATAAACTTGCTCTGTGAACAAAAAATGAATATTTCTTAAATCTTTTGCCAATAAATAACATTTAGGGTTGCATTTGACCTAGTAAAGAAGCATTAATCTTAAAAAAAAAAGAAGCTCATGTTCTAATGAGGGAGACAACATTCAAATTCTTGATATATGCCAGATGAAAATATATTTTGAAGGTAATATATGGAAGGTAGTGTGTGTGTATATATGTGTGTATGATGTGGGATGTATCTGTGGTATGTGCACGTATGTGTGTATGTGTGGGTGTGTATGTCTTTTGACTCCTGAAGATAGTCAGTAGGCACAGGTAAGGAAGGCAAACATTCCAGGCATGTTAGGACTTTAAATATCAAATAGAATTTTATATTTGATTATGGAGGTAACAGGGAACCTTTGGAGACAGTCAAGTTAGGGTATGTGACATGGCAGACCATTGCTTTGGGAAGATCACATTGGCAGAGAATTGGAAAATAAATTGGAGTTAGTAGGGATGGGGCAGTGAGATAAATTATAGGTCTTTTGCATAAGTTTAGGTAAGAAATTCTGAGGACCTGGATCAGAATAGTGTCTTTGAGTGTACAGAGAAGGGACACAGGAGAAACATTGTGAAGGTGAAAGTGGCCAGATTTGGCCACAGATTGAATATGTGGCTTGAGTGACAATGAAGAGAGTAAAAGTACACTAATGTGAGCCTGGGTTGCTGGGAGAAGGGTGGTACCTTTGACAGTATTTTAAAAATTCAATTTTATTCTTTTCAATTAAGGAAAAAAATCTACTTTATCCCCCCCGTTAGTAGGAAATTAAAAAACAAACAAACCCCAAATGCCCTTTATAGTAAAAGGAAAGTAGGGAAAATTGGGAGTATTTACATAGGAATGAAATCAAGAGTTTGTTTTTGACTAAATACCTGTGGGGTATTAAATATGAGATACCATTCAGTAGTAACTATTTAATGCCCGTTATGTACTCCTCACTGTGTTAAGCTCTGGGTATATATATATATATAAATAAAAATGAAAACTAAGAGAGTTCTTGCCCTCAAGAAACTAAAATCTAATGGAAGAAAGCAATGTCCAAGTGAAAATTCAAAAGCAGGATGAGATGGAAAGTGAGGGCGAGGGAGAAGATACCACCAGACCTAGAGATGTGATGGAGAAGTCCAAAGAAGTTCAAAAACAGTGAGGCTGAGGGTGAGGAGACTGTACTAAACTCCTTCCTTAAATTGAGACTCAATGCTCTATTATTTTAATTTTTATCTCTATTTTCCACCCATATCCAGTCCATCCTTTTATAATAGCTCACAAAATAGTATTCTGTGGGTAAGTTTGATCATTCCATTCCCTTTGCTTAAAAATTTTCAGTCTTTCCTGATTGCTTTCAGAATAAAATACAAAATCCTTTAGCTGAACCCTTTACAGTTTCTTTATAACCTACCTTTTCATCCTATTTTAACATGCTATTTTTCATGAATTATCAGTCCCAATCTAAAGCAGCTACTAGCTCTTCTCTGAACTTGATGTCATTACCTGTAACTGTGCTTTTGTAGATATTCATACCCGGAATGCATTCCTCTTTCTTTTCGGTCTTGATGACTTCATTTTCTGCCTTCTTTCTGTCCATATTTATTTCACGTACCATTCCCTTCAGGATGCCTTTAATTATTTTCTTTTTTTAAAAAATTTATTTTTTTATCTTCATCCATTTATACATGCATATTTTTCAAGTTACAAAATTTCCCTCTACCCTCCATTCCTTCAGCAGGGAATAGTCAGGTTAGCATTTTATGTACATATTTTGTTAAAGATGTTTACAAATTAGCAATTTGGGACATGATGAATTAAGATTAAGGGAAAGAGATACATAAGAGATAATTTTTATAAAGTGTTCATCAGATTTGGAAGGGTTGTTTATTTTTTTCTGTGTGTTTTGTTTTTCTTCTTCTGGTTGGGGATAATATAGTCCATATTCAGTCAAATATAGTTGTCCTAGGTCTCGGGACTGCTGAGAGGAGCTGCTTCCATCAAGATTGTTCCTATCATAATGCTGTTGTTGATGTTTACATTGTTCTCTTGGTTTGCTCCCTTTGTTCAGCATCAGATCCCATAAGTCCTTCCTTGTTTCTCTAGAGTCCAACCCTTTATGGTTTCTTATAGAACATGAATATTCCATAGTATTCATGTCTTATAACTTGTTTAGCCATTCCCCAATTGATGGGCGTCCTCTCAATTTCCAATTCTTTGCCACTATAAAAAGAGCTGCTATGAATATTTTGGAACATGTAGGACTTTTCCCATTTTTATAATTTCTTCTGTTTATAGACCTAGAATTGGAATCGCTGGGTCAAGGGAAATGAACAGTTTTGTTACTCTTTGGGCATAGTTCCATCCTCTCTAGAATGGTTGGATCCATTCACAACTCCACCAGCAATGCAACCTGTCCAACATCGATCATATTCCCTTTTTTTCATCTTGGCTAATCTAATAGGTACGAGATGATACGTCATTGTTGTTTTAATTTACATTTCTCTAATCAATAGTGATTTGGAGCATTTTTTCATATGATTATATAAAGCTTTAATTTCTTCCTTTATATACTTTATATACCTTTATATACTTCCTTTATATACTTCCTTCATATAATTTGACTATTTATTAATTGGGGAATGACTTGTGACCTTATAAATTTGATGCAGTTCTTTATATATTTTAGAAATGAGACCTTTATCAGAATTCCTGGTTGTGAAGATTGTTTCCCAGCTTTCTGATTTCCTTCTAATTTTGGCAGCATTGATTTTATTAGTACAAAAGCTTTTTAATTTAATATAGCCAAAATCTTTCATTTTGTGGTTTATAATGTACTCTAATTCTTGTTTGGTCATAACTTTATCCCTTTTCCATAGATCAGATAGATAAGAGTATTTTGGGGTCTATTAATTTATCAATGTATCACTCTTTATGTCTAATTCCTGTAACCCATTTTGACCTTATTTTGGTATAGGATGTGAGATGTGAATCTATGCATAGTTTTTGCCATACTATTTTCCAGTTTTCCCAATAATTTTTGTCAGGTAGTGAGTTCTTATCCCAGAAGTCAATGTCTTTGGGTTTGTCAGATAGTAGATTGCCATAGGCATTTACTGCAATTTCTTTTGAACCTATCCAAATCTACTAATCCATTACTCTATTTCTTAACCAGTACCAGGCAGTTTTGCTGACTGCTGCTTTTTAATATAGTTTTAGGTCTGGTAGAGCTAGGCCACCTTCCTTTACATATTTTTTCATCAGTTCCCTTGCTATTCTTGTCCTTTTGTTGTTCCAGATGAATTTTGCTACTGTTTTTTCTAGCTTGATAATGTAGTCATTTGGTAGTTTGATATGACACTGAATAAGTAATTTAATTTGGGTAGAATTATCATTTTTATTATATTTTCTCGACCTACCTTGAGCATTTGACATTTTTGCAGTTATTTAGATCTGACTTTATTTGGGTGAGGAGTGCTTTATTATAATTGTGTTCATACAGTTTCTGAGTTTGTCTTGGGAGGTAGATTCCCAAGTATTTAATGTTGTCTACAGATATTTTAAATGGAATTTCTCTTTCTACCTCTTGCTCTTGGGCTTTGTTGTTCATATGTAGAAATGTTGATGATTTATGTGGTTTATTTTATATCTTGCTACTTTGCTGAATTTGTTAACTGTTAATTGTTATTTTCTCATCGGAAACATTTTCCCAAAGGATTTATGTTGTCTTTGTTTTTGTCTCTGTTATTCCCTGCCATTTATCATCTTTGTATGTGTCATCTGCCTCTTCTCAAAGCATTTTGAGTACAGTTAGTGTCATTTAGCATCTTTATATGTCCTATGCTTAATATAGTACTTTCTTCATAGTAAAAGCTCAATATAAATGTTTGAATTGATCACTTTTTTCTCTGAGGTGTTTTATATTCTTTTTACATTCCTCAGTTATAAAATTCTAGGCACATTCACATTCATGAATCAGAAAATTCTAAATTTTATTCTTTTAAACATCTTTGTTATGCATTTTAAACTAAAATAGTACATCTTCTTTGGCCTTGGTAAGTGATGTCTATGTACTATATCCAGAAAAATGGTTTCATTATTTGCCCAGAGAATGTTGGACATGGATTTATGAACAGATTTATTTAACAAGCATAATCCCATGGACACATGCTGAAATCTTCTTACCCATTCAAACAGTGAAAACAGAATAATTAAAGAGCTGTTGCAAAGGTGAATATTATTCTATTCATTACACAAAAAAGAACTATTACAAATGAAGTTGATTTTTTGTGTTATGTTTGTTTTTATTTTTAATCTTTTAAATGAAGACTGTTTGAATTTAATTCTCTGATTATATGATGGGTTGCAAAAAAATACACCTCAACAACTATTAATCCAATTATTGAGAAATGGTCCTTTCTGGAAGCATATCCTAAAAGATATCTTGCACAATAGGTTTGGGAAAAGGCCAGTAGATTTGTACTAGAAGTAAACCTCTACTCCTTAGTGTCTCATCCTCTTTTAATGAGTTCTGTATATATACAGATATACATATGAATATCATATTTAAATGTAAATGATTTAATAGTTATTTTGTATATCATGTTTTTCAAGTAAATGTTCAGACTTATTTGACTCTAATACAATTGATCTATCCACACATCTTTTCTAAATGTATAGATTACAGCCAGCAGATGTTCTGGTAGAAAGTATCTGAGGCTAGGCTCAGAACTAGAGAGAAAAGTGGAGCCAACCATTTCATTAGCCTTCTGACTTGGGAGAAAAATTTCAGGAGTACTGAAAGGTTTCACATTGTTTTCTGCAGTTTCAAAGAGGGATTTTAGATTACAATTATTTTTACCAACTCCCTCAAATGTCTATGGAAGGAAAGCTGCTTTCACTTTTACCCTCAAAGGTGAGCCCTACCATGAGTTATTTACACAAAAGACCATCACAAAGAGTGAATAGTGAGGAAACTCACTTCTCTATGAAAAACTGCAAATAGAAGTTATATAAATTCTACAGCTTAGAATATACCAGAAAATAAACAATAATAAATGCCATTTTTACCTTAAGAGCCAGACGTAAATTACACTTATTGAAACACTGTATCCAAAGCAAACTGAAAATGCCACATAAATGCAGTTATTGCTATTTTTTAACAATAATTATTTTCATTATTATTATTTCTGGAATATCAAACTCTGATAATAACAGCTAAAATTTATGTAATAATTTGGGATTTGCACAATACTTTCCATATATTATCTTCTTAATTCCCACAGCATCCCTTCAAATTAGATAATATTTTTATTCTCTCTTTACAGTTTAAGAAACTGGGTCTAAGAGTGTATTCGTGTTTTAATTATAGTCATAGAGGCATGATTTTACCTCGTCTTCCTTACGCCAACTTCAGTACCATTTCTACTCCACCTGTCTTTCTTCCAGTTATCAACCATTCATTGTTCTCTATTATGTAGAATAGGAATAACAAACCTTTTTTCTACCAAGGGTCATTTGGATATTTATAACTTTATTCAAGGACTAAATTTTAGCAAACATTTAATTAACTCATCCCTAAAAAACTCATAGACTTATTGAACCAAACCCTGACTGCCAGACCAATGCAACCTGTGTGCCAGCAGATCCCTGCCTCTGATGTAGAAGGATACTGAGGGAGATAGAAAACTTTATAAGATAGGGTGTCTTTCCTCAAGGAGCTTATGGTGAATGAGAAATTAATGGGTTAAATTATCAAAGTTTTGAGGAATGAGAAATAATTTAAGATCATTAATCACATTGAAAAAAGCAGGTTTGGTCATAGAACTTATCATTTATTAGAGAGATAAGTCACAAACATTGATAATTAAAATATGCTATAATTAAATTGAAGTAATCTGAATAAATCCATTGCCTTGGGAAAGAATAAATTGTTCTGGATGAAGCCTGAGGAAAATTGGGGAAAACTTCATAGAGATGGCATTTGAGTTTTGCTTCAATTAATAAGTAGATATCCTGCATCCAAGAGAACAGGCTATGTTTTCAGTTCAGATTACTGTCTAGTATAAGAAAGGGTTAAAAGAAGGGTAGAAACAGGTTGTGTAGAATCTTGAATGCCATATAAACGAATTTGAAATTTACTTGATGAAATAGGAACTCATTAAACAAAATGAGCAGAGGAATTACATCAAAATATAGCTATGTACAAAAGTATTCTATCAGCAGCATGAAAGATAAATTGGAAGAGAGAGAATAGGAGAAAAGAGAAGATGCATTTGGAGACTTTTCTTAAGTAGAGTAAAGAAGACTTGGAAGTAGAAGAGGCAAGTGAAAATAATGCTGTGGAAATGGTATCGACAGGAACTGAATGTGAGAGGAAAGAGATAGGGGAATAATCAAAAATTACAATGAGGTAGCAGAATACACTGAGTCAGTAGTTACCAACAGCATGAAATAATCAAGAAATAATCAATACCAACAAAGGAACTGATAAAAAAGGAGAAGGATATTCTGATGAGACTTTTTTTTAAGTGTCTTTTGGTTTGGTTCTGATGATCTTTTCTAGAACAGACCAAGTAATAGCAATGATTCTATTATTAGCTACTATGGAGACTATTGTCCTTATATTATGCAACAAAAGGGTTCATCTAAGCAAACCAGTCAAGTTGATAAATTGTGCCAACACTAGGATGAGATAGCAAAGAATTCTTAGATTTGAAATTCGCAATTCTCCAAGATTGATGTTGGGAAATGTGGGTGGGATCAAGCCACCAACCTTTTGGTTAACAGTTGAATTGCACTAATTGTGCCACAGAGACTAACTTGGTGATGCAATGGATAGAGCACTGGCTTTGGAGTCAGGAGGACCTGAGTTCAAATCCAATCTCAGACACTTGACCCAGACCTGTGTGACCTTAGGCAAATCACTTAACCCTGATTGCCTTGGATCCAGGGCCATCTCCAGTCATTCTGATTCATATTTTTGGATTATGAGATCTTTGAAGTTAGTCATGACAGTGATTGCATCATTATAATCCCTACAAGTCCATACATAGTGTTCTAGATATAGGTGTATGATAACATTTTTTTGGTAATGCCAAGTCTTTGTGGAAGGATTCATTTGAGAAATTCTAACAGTTTATAAACTTATTGCATTATATGTAGGACTCCTAGAGAAAGATGGTATAGAGCCAACTGACATTTGAACTTTGCTTCAAGTAATCAGTAGAAATTCTGCAACCAAGAAAGGAAGGACAACCATTCCGGGCATAGAGAAAGCAGGAGCAAACAGGAAGAGAGAATAGACATGTTTTGAGTATAGTGAGCAGTCTCATATGAGAAAAGGATTAAAAGGTAGGATGGCAGTAGGTGACAACTAGGTGGAGCAGATTCAGGGTAAAGTTATTTTAAGGATATTTTTCTCATAGTTCCAAACTATAGATTCCTGGTACTTCCGTTGTTTTAATATTGTATAATTTGTTGGCATTAGTTTGTTGATAAGTATGTATTCCTTTTTATTGCTTAATTCACAACAATAGATTCTGTGCTAGGGCCACAAATATATTTATATCTCCTATGAATGATCCAATTGTTGTCTCTGTATTTTTGTAAATTTCTGACTTTTGTAGAGACAATTTTTTGGTCAGGTTTGGCTTGAACAGAATGACCTCTGAGACTTCTTTTGACTTGGAATTTTGTGATTCTATGATTTTTATTTTTAAAATACCAGGACTTTGGCAGTTATGGGAGGCTAATATTTGAACATTTATTAGGAAGCAAGGAGTTACAGTGAAATGGAAATGCCACTCTTTAGATAACTTTAGAAAACTTTCAGAGGTAGCCCTTAAAATATAAAAGGAGCAGGAAAAGAAAAGATACAGCTGTAAGGGCAAGCAATCTATGTGTGTATGTATTATACACACAGATACAGACACATACACATATATGCACATATGTATATAGATAGTTATTTAAATGTATTCCTCCATTCTCTGTTTTTTTATTAGTTCAGATCTTCTCATCAACGCAGATTACATTTCTCCTATGTCTTAGCATATGTTCTTCATAAATTGCTGTAGTCATGGTTAGGGCAATTCTGTGTGCACATATTCACACATAGCTATCCATGGAACAAAATGCACGCACATATGTGTGTTTTGTGTTTATGTACACATACATGATATATGTTAATATGATGCAGGTTCATATATACATATTCTTATGGTCATGCAAACACATTTATAAAATTTATAACACATATTTCTGCTCCATAAGTAGTTCTTTGCTCTTTCATTTCCCTTAGTTTGGCTTGGATTCCCTTCCCCTGATAAATGTTTTACAAGTTCATTTTACTGATGAAAGATTTTGCTGTGATTAAAGATTTCATGAAGTTATGACAAGGGTGTAATAGATCTTCATTCTTCAAGGCTCCACTTGCCTTGAGCTGACTGAGTAGGCTGGGCATTGATAGCTGTCAGAATGAATGACTGTCTCACATTCACTGTAACTCCATTAGAGTAGCCCCCTTCCCCCAACCCCTTTCTAGAGTTAAACTCAAATAAACAGCTATAGGAAAAGGGAGTATTTTAAGGACATGCAATCAGCACTATAAGGTAGTCACCTGCTTCCCTGGAAAAGAGCTCATATTTGTAATAGATTGTAAAATGGATTTTCCAGGAACACCTTGTGTTGTGTTAATGATGTGCTGTCTTCACAATGTAGCCTCAACTGCATACTCCTCAGTCTTGGATAAGAACCTCTTCTTAATAAATCATTTGTCATGGTATGGAAGTAAAGGAAATGGAGTATTACAGAAAAAGGGAAAGAGAATAGAGTATTAGACTGTAGGTCAGGAACTCTGGATTCAGATTCTAATTCTGATACATATTAACTTAATGACCTTTTTTTGTTGTTTTAAATTTTTTTCCTGTCTGCTTTGTAACCAATCATCCATTCCAAATCTCTGAATGATTATTATAGAAAAGAGGAATTAAATTTATTTGCTTCATGCCAATGAGTAGAAAACAATGGCAAAAATGACAAAAGAATCAAACTTTAGTTCTATATAAAGGCAAGCTTCCCAGTACAACTCTTTCAGAAAAGGGTTTGGGCTACTTTTAAAAGTAGAAGTTTTCAGAGAGACTTAATGACTACTTGCTCTGGTAAATGCTCCTGCTTCAGGTTGAGGCTGAACTGGATGACATTTGAGGTGTCCCTTCTAGTGTTAAAATTTTGGGGGGGCCTGTTCAGATTTTAAATAGTACTTTCATTATCATGCCTTATAAGATTATACTGCTCTACAATGATCTCTTCCTTCTTTGACTTCTGTAATACCTATTGCTTTTCCTGACCTTTTGATATTTATCTTAATCATCAGATTTTGTTAACTAATCTTTCACATAAAAGTATGTAACTTTTTTAGTTAGATAATTGGTTGGTTCTTGTCCTTCATTATCAATAAATGCTCAGAGGATATGGAAAGGCAATTCTCAGGTGAAGAAATCAAAGCTGTCTATAGTCATATGAAAAATTACTCTAAATCATTATTGATTAGAGAAATGCAAAATGAAACATAGCTGAGGTACCACCTCACACCTCTCAGAATTGCCAATATGACCAGAAAGGAAAATAATCAATATTGGAGAGGATATGGGAAAACTGAGAACTAATGCATTGTTGATGGAGTTGTGAACTGATCCCGTCTTTCTGGAGAGCAATTTGGAATTAGGCCTAAAAGGCAATAAAAATATACTTGCCCTTTGATCCAGCAATACCACTACTGCGACTGTATCTTGAAGAGATCATGGAAAAGAGTAAAAATCCCACATCTACAAAAACATTCTTGGCAGCTCTTTTTGTAGTGGCAAAGAATTGGAAATTGAGAGGATACATATCAGTTGAGGAATGGCTGAACAAATTATGGTATATATATGTAATGGAACACTCTTCTATTAGAATTCATGAGGGATGGGATTTCAGAAAAGCCTGGAAAGACTTACATGAATTGATGCTGAGTGAAATGAGTAAAATTAGAAGATCATTGTTCACACTAATAACAACATGGAGTGATGATCAACCATGGCTGACTTGTTCATTTCAGTAGTGCAATAGTCAAAGACAAATTTAAAAGACTTGTGATGGAAAATACCATTCATATCCAGAGAAGAAATTATAGAGTTTAAATGAAAACCAAAGCTTATTATTCTTCAGTTATTAAAAGTTGTCTTATAAATTATGTTATTTTTTCCCTTTCTAATGTTTTCTTTCTTCTGTTTGGATCTGATTCTTCTTTCACAGCATATTTCACATATCAGATTGCTTTCTGTTGCGGGGGGAAGGGAAAGGAGAGAGGGAGAAAACTGTAAAACTCAAAACCTTGCAAAATATATTGGTTAAAAACTACCATTGCATGTATTTGGAAAAACAAATAAATAAAATATTTTTAAAAAAGGAACTATCCTGTGTGTAACAAAACTTCTTGAGGAACAGGACTTTCTTTATTATTAGTCATCTAATCTCATCTTAAAACCAGTAATGAGGGTCCTGAAGTAGTCTGTTTTCTTTTGGATAGCTTTAATTGTTAGGGAGTTTTTCCTTATGTACTATAGAACCTAAAATCCTTCTTTCTTTTATTGTCATTTATTATTTCTTCTATTTTTTATCAAAAATGAAGTTTAACTCTTCTATATCATAACTCTTTGAATCCTTGATCTCAGCTTTTTAAACAATTTAGTAATAGGGAACTCTGTACCTTGAGACCATTTTGGACAACTTTGTCAGAAAGTTATTCATGATATTAGCTGATATCTGCCTTTCTCTGAAGTTTTTTTTTTATTGTTTTTAGTTCTGGCTTTGCAGTCAAATAGAATAAATCCAATCACTCTTCCATATCACTTAACAGTCCTTAAGGTACTTAAAGATAGCAATCATCTCTCCTCCCCAATAGAAGCCCAACAAAGACAAAAATATGCTTTAAGACTTTTCTTCAGGTTCAGTGCCTTCAGTTACTATTACCAAATCTTGCATAGTTATTGTTTCTAGTTTTTTTACTATTTTAGTTGTCCTCATTGTTGATAAGTGCTCTAATTTATCCATGTCCAACCTAACATGTAAGGCTTAAGAGCAAAAATAATAAGATTATTGAGTCATAGAAGCATAGTATCATAGAGCTGCAGTTGGGAAAAACCTCAGAGGCCATCTAGTACAATCCTTCAGTTTATAGAAAAAGGGACTAAGCCTCAGGACTTCAGGTGTGGCATAGTGTACTTAACAGACAATAAATCACAGAATCATTGATTTTCACTGCTGGGTGGATTCTCAAAGAACATCCAGTCTGCATGGTTAAATGACCTGATTCATTTAAATGATTTCCAAGATCATACATAGTGGTGGTTTCATTAAATACTATGAATGAGTCACATTTCCAAATCACAGCATAATAGATCTGGAAGGCATTTCAAAATAGACTATAGAATGTTATTGGTGGATAGTAACTTGTTTAAACTATTTTTTTTGTAGAAACAAACTACTGCCCCTCTCCAGCATCATAGGATTTGCATGCCTGCATCATTGGACTATCTTTTAGGCTCCCTCTCTTTCCATCTCTATCTCCCCATTATCTTCTATCCCCACACAGCTCTGCCATTCTGGGAATATTCTACCCCGGGACAATTTTTTTGTGAACAGTGTTAACAGACTTGAACTCATTCCTTAATGTTTAATGTCTTTCCACCCTATTATACTTAACTCATCCCAGTGATTCAGACCTCCCATTTGTCATTGTCCAAACTCTGTTTTCCAACTCCTATTGACAGCTTTCTCAATCCCATCTCCCTTAATCCAACCTCACCCAAACTCATTAACAAGTCTAATTTTCCTCTCCCTTGATTGACCTCTTCTGCCAGCACAAGTCTCTCCCCTCTGCAGTGTTAGCTGCTCAGTTACTCTTTCCAAAGCACAGATCTCACTGTGTCATTACCCCAATCAATACACTTCATTGGTTCCCTATCATTTCCACCATCAGAATCTTTTTGATTTAAAGCTCTTAATAACCTGATACCTTTGTGTTCACACCTCTTGACATATTCTGTGGTCTGAAAATACTGACCTCCTTGCTATTCCTTGAACATGATATTTCATCTTTTGGTCTTGGGTATTTTCTCATGCCTGAAACACTCTCTCTTCATCCCTACCTCCTCTCCTATCTTCTACATGAAATCTTTCCTGATTCTCTTAATTTTAGTGCCTTTCCTCTGCTGATTATCTCCACTTTATCCTGAATGTATTTGGCTTATTCACACATAGTTGTTTGCATGTTTTCTCCCCATTAGATTTTGAGTTCCTCAAGGGCAGAGATGGTCTTTTACTTTTTTCTCTTTCCCCAATGCTTAGCACAATTCTTAAACACATTTTAGTTGTTTTCTTTTCTTGACAAAAATTCTGGAATGGTTTACCATGACCTTCTCCAGCTCATTTTTACAAAAAAGGAAACTGAGACAAAAAAGGTTAAGTGACTTGCCCAGCTTTACATAGCTGGTAAATGTCTTAGGCTAGATTTGAATTCATGAAGATGAGTCTTTGTGATTCTAAGCCCAGTGCTCTATCCATTGTACCTCTTGGCCCACTTAGGTCATAATAGACTCTGCTAACTGGGTTTCCTCAAGGCTTTATCCTGGGAACTGTTTTCTTCTCCTCTCCTCATCAAGATGCTTTTCTTAGTGATCTCATTAGCTCCCACAGTTTTATTTATAATTTCTGTACAACCATGATATTTCTATCAACCTCTTGTTGTGCATTTCCAGTTACCTATACCTCAGTATTTCCAAAATTGAATTAACTTTCTTCCCTACTCCACACTTTCCCCCCTTTCCCAACTTCTCTCTTATTGTTAAGGGTTTCTTCAACTTATGAATCACCCAAGTTCTCACCCTCAGCAACATATTCATTCATCATGTTCTGTTCTTTCTATCTCAATAACATTTCTTATATAAACCTCTTTCTCTCCTCAGACACTGCTACCACCTAGGTTCAGGCCTTTATCTCTTTTATCCTGAACTATTTGCTAGTTAATCTTCCTGCCTCTAGTCTCTTCCTACTCTTGTCTGTCAGACATTCAGCTGTTAAATTGTTTTTCTTAATGTGCAGGTCTGTGGATCCTTATTTCTTCCAGTATCAATGAAAAATAAACTTCTCTATTTGGCTTTTGAGGTCCTTAATAACCTAGTTATCTTTGTGAATTTCTGGTCTTCTTCCATCTGTTACAGTGATGCTGATCTCTTGCTGTTCCTCAACTTCTCAGCGACACTCCCACCTTCTGCAAGGCTCCCTTTCTTGATTCTCTTTGATATTAATCTCTTTCATCTGAGATGATTTCAGTTCATCCTTTCTTCTATCCATGTCATACTTGTTTGGAAATTTCCCTCCTATTAAAACATGAACTTTGGAGGAGGGAATTATGTTTTGCCTAACATCTCCAGGTCTTAGCACAATGCTTGGTAAACAGCAGGTGCTTAATAAATTCTAATTTCCTGATTAATTGACTACACTGCATAGAAGTAAAGTGCTTTGCCAAAAGTTCTGTGCCTCCTAAGTAGGAGAAAGTGAGGAACTGAACCGAAATCTTCTGACTTAAAGTCTTGCATTTTTTACAGTCATGCTGCCTCCTAGAAAGCTGTTCAGAGTGGAAGTGGAATACTTTTTCCTATGTGCAGAACAGTTGACTTCTCACCTTGACTTATTAAATGTGGCAATCTGAGAATGGCTTCAACTTCTATTTCCAATTTTTGGCAGCTGCATTTTGCTAAAATGACAGGGTGTATTGTCTCTTCTACATCACCACTCAGGATGTTTATCTATTCACAGATCCTTTTTTTCACTTAACTCTCTTGAGCATTGGTATTCTTAGTTCTATTTATATATTTTAGGCTAGATTTTGTCTGAGAGTGACCAAGATTATTAGAAGCCTGGAGAATGCCATTTATAGAATCATCAAATGAGAGCCTCAAAGATAATCTAGTCCAGCTCTTAGCTATGAATGAATTCTTCTCAGCCTCACTAGCAGTGGTCAATAAGCCTATGCTTAAAGGATCAGCTAATGGAACTTAAGAGGCTGAGTCTAGAAAAGAAAATATTGAAGAGAAATTTGATATATTTCTTAAGTACTTTGGGGTTTATCATGTGGAAAAGTTATTAGAAACAGTGGGTATTATTTCTATAGAAATCTATTTTGACTAGATAACAAAAATAAGTGCCTCTAACAATTAGAACTACTTCATGAGAGATGGTGCTTTTTTAGTCACTGGAAGTATTTTAAATTGAACTTCGATGATTGGTTGTTTGGAATATTGTAATAGTGAACTCTTGTTTATATAGGTAGTCTAGCCTAACTGCCATGCTCTTGTTTGGATACCTTTCCTTTTCCTCAGTAGTCTTTTGTTTATTTATCCCCTCAATAGATTGTAAATTTTTTGAGCTTCCTTCCCTCCTCCCTTCCTCCTTCCCTCCCTTCCTTCCTCCCTTTCCTTCCCTCTCTCCCTCCCTGCTTCCTTCCCTCTCTCCCTCCCTGCTTCCTTCCCTCTCTCCCTCCCTGCTTCCTTCCCTCTCTCCCTCCCTGCTTCCTTCCCTCTCTCCCTCCCTGCTTCCTTCACTCTCTCCCTCCCTGCTTTCTTCCTCCCTCCCCCCTTTCCTCCCTCCCTCCCTTCCTCCTTTCCTTCCTCCCTCCCCCCCCTTCCTTCCTCCCCCCCTTCCTCCTTTCCTTCCTTCCTCACTACCCCTCCCTCCCCTTCCTCACTACCCCTCCCTCACTTCTTCCCTCCCTTCCTTCCTTCCTTCCTTCCTTCCTTCCTTCCTTCCTTCCTTCCTTCCTTCCTTCCTCCCTCCCTCCCTCCCTCCCTCCCTCCTTTAACATTCAGCACATTGCCTGGAACTTAGTAGGTGCAAATGATTCTTGACTTTTGGAGTAGTTCTCATTTAGGCCCTTTCCAAGTATGTGATTTTGTGATTTGATTTAACAGTTTAGCATTCTTGGCAGAGTTCACTTCATATCCAACATTTAAAAAAATTAAATTTCTGGTCTGCAAATGTCCATGAATAGAAGCAAGTCTTCTTGGGGGAAGAGGAGGCAGGCAACCATGAGAGGACAAGGGAAGGGCAGTGTAGCTTGAAAAGTTAAGAATTTTTCAGTTTCTTCTTTGAGAGTGAAAGGAAAATATGATTTTTTTTAAAGTGTCTGTATCTTTTCCACCCAGTACCCGTCAATGCCATCTGCTTCTGGATGTGTTCAACTCCACAGAGCATGAGCTAACCATCAGTGCTAAGAACAATGAAGAGCTTATTCTACATGCTGGGGAATGTCAAAGGTAAGTGCTTCTACACATTAATGAACTTAATGCTTTTTTTATTATCTAAACAATGCAAAAGTTTCAAGGGTTTAATTTGATGGGATACTGAAGGGGTTATCCATCCAGATCATTAGGAGCTAGAAGAGTTTCTCCAGAAACCTGTGCTAGGAAAAGAAGTTTGTTTCCTCAAGTGATAGCGTAATGAGCACCTGGGCACTTTTGTATCCTAAGCAGCTTTACCTTGTTGATGCAGCTGCTCAGCCTCCATGCCAATGACTTCCTCAAATCTGGATAGAAATCACCAATAGCAATTGACACCTGCCATTTTCACCAAAATATGTAGGGAGAATTAATTAAAAAAAAAACTTTGTTAAATTAAAAGCATCTAGAGTACCCATTCAGGTTTATGGAATTGATTCATAAATATGAAAAATCATTTCAGTTTCTAAATGAAAGCATTACATGGGGAAAGTGCAGATGACAGTAATATCACAGTCTGCTCTCACACAGCTTTTCAATTTGAGGTCTGACAATCATCCTGACATTGGAAGCAGCTACGTTTTCTGCATATATCTAGGATTTCCTAGACTGTTTTTCCTCTTCCTTGTGTTGCCAGGGAGGATAATTTGATTATTGTTGAGGATCAAGGTGATTTTGATACAAAGATGGATAAAATACAAAATGGTTGCATAGACAGGATAGCAGGTCTTTTTTGGTGGGCTATGGCCTCACCAGTTATTTTAATGGAAAGAATTTGCCAAAAAGATTTGCTGATCTATAGGTCATGAAGACATTCTTTAAGCCTGTTTCCTTGTGGGTATGATGATAGTTGCCTTCTCCCTTCTATTTTTAGATTGATTGTTTTCTCACAGAATATATATTGGAATGTTTTGAGTCACTCAAATAATCATTGACCTTAGGAATAGTGGTACAGAAGATAAGACAGGAAAAAATAATTGATTACACATAAAAAAGACACCATTTGACTAGATAAATCAATCCCATTATAGTGTTGTTCCTTATTATACACTTAAGTGAGCCAGTAGTCTTGATGGTAGAAAGCATGAGATACAATGTTTAAGGCTTATCTTTAAGTCTTCCATCTGCCTGCTAGCCTTGATCTAATATGCCATGGAGAACACCATGAACAGCATTTATAAGTGAGAAATCAGAGGTGATATGACAAGAAAGACCATGGAGCCAAATATTTTATTTCAATAATAGGTAGTTTCAGGGAAGGAGGAGGAGGAAGATTCAATAAAGGTATGGAATTAAGTTTTTTAACTTCACCAGTATCACATCTTATCCTTGAGATGAAAAGCAGATCCATGGTTAAATCCATTATCACCATATCTCAGGACTTGCAGTTGGAGCAAGTAAGCTGGTATACCCAGAGTCCCTGGCCTGGATATTCTGGCAAGTGTCTGGGAGGCTTTATATGTGGCCTCTGAACATCTGAGTAGATCAGGATAAGGGTAGAAATAAACTGGTGCTTCATATAATTGAATATGTTTTCACATCTGACATTAATTAGGTTCAACAAACAGTTGGAGCATTTTGAGATATTTCAGCAAAAAATGAAGGAATGAAACAATGCTAACAATCTGAGGGAAAAATTCAGATCCCACTGTACATGTATCTTTCATTGACATGAGACTCTCCTATTTTAGTATAGCCTCAACTTTATACACGCCCACAGTGCTCCCTGCCAGACTCTTATGTGATATAGAAATTCTGGCTCTCTCAAATGATCATTTCTGCAACCTGTCAAAATGCTGTTGTTGATGTTAGTGCCACAGGATGGTTCAAATCAGTTCATCTTGCTTTGGTGGAGTCTCTGGAGCTTTCTAACTTGTTTTAGCAAGTCTTGAAATTTTGAGTTATAAATCATGAAAAATAATTTAAGGTGATTCTTCTTATTAATAGTATGGGTTTTTTGAACTACATGTAAAGAGTTTTCAACATTAATTTTTGTTAGATTTTGAAATTCAAATTTTTCTCCCTTTCTTCCTCTCCCCACCTGCCCAGAAAGCAAGCTATCTGATATATACTGTATATGTATAGTCCTATTAACCATATTTACAAATTAGTTATGTTGTGAAAGAAGAATCAGAATAAAAGGGAAAAATCACAAGAATGAAAAAACAAAAAAGTGAAAATTATATGCTTTGATTTTGTATTCATATTCCATTCAGATTTTTCATCATGAGTCTTTTGGAATTGTCTTAAATCATTGCTGAAAAGACTATCTATTGTTGTTCATCACACGATATTGCTGTTACTGTGTACAATGTTCTCCTGGTTCTGCTTACAACACTCAACACCAGTTTATGCATATCCTTCTAGGTTTTTCCAAAATCTATCTGCTCATGATTTCTTACAAAACAATAATTTTTCAGCACATTAATATACCAGCTAGGCTTTCAGCACATTAATATACCAGGTAATGCTTTTCCTTCATTCTCGAAGTAGAATGTAGAAGTCAGTAGAATAGGAGTTCAAATCCAACCTCAAACACTTGACGCTTATTAATTGTATGACCTTGGGCAAGTCACTAAATTCCAAGTGCCTCACATTCAGGGCCATTTTCAATTGTCCTGATTCATATCTGACCACTGGACCTGGATGACTCTGGAGGAAAAAGTAAGGCTGGTGACTTATCCCAACCCCCCCTACCTCAAGTCCAGTTTATTTACTTGTTGTGCCATCATCTCCCTGTTGCCATCTTCTTCGAGAATGAAGGACAAGAATTACCATAATCATTCGTCATCATACCACAATTTGTTCAGCCATTCCACATTTGTAGTCCTCAATTTCCAATTCTTTTTTCCGCAAAAAGAGCTGCTAAAGAGCTACATATGCATGTAGGTCCTTTTCCCTTTTTTTTTATGATCTCTTTGGGATACAGACCTAGTAATGGTATTAGTGAATCAAAAGTTCTGCACAATTTGATTGCACTTGTCATACTTCCAAATTGTTCTCCAGAATGTTAGATCAATTCACAACTCTATCACCAATACATTATTGTTACAATTTCCCCACATCTTCTCCAACATTTACCATTTTCCTTTTCTGTCATATTCCTTTATTTTTCAGGCAGTAAAAATAGTTTTGAAGATTGCTGCTTTATAATATGACTACATCACTTTCCTTTTCATTTTTAAAATTAATTCCTTTCGTATTCTTGACCTTTTGGACTTCTAGATTAATTATGCTCTTACTTTTTCTAGCTTTATAAAATAATTTTTTGGTAGTTTGATATTACATTGGTATTACATTACATTACCAGTGTAATTTAGGAAGGATTATCATGTTTATTTTAATTGTTCAGCTTGTCTATAAGCAATTGTTATTTTTCCAGTTGTTTAGATAAGACTTTGTGTCACAAAATTATATTTACATAGTTCCTGGATTTGTCTTGGTAAGTACTCTGCCAAATTTGTTATATTATCTGCCAGTTATTTTTCTTTTTATCTTTGGCTACTGAGCTTTTTTGATAATATAAAGAATTGTTGATATTTATGTGGGTTAATTTTTATATCCTGCAACTTTGCTAAAGCTGCTAATTGTTTCAAGTAGTTTTTAACTGATTGTCTAGGATTCTCTAAATATATCATCATATCATGTGATTGAGAGTTTTGTTCCCTCATTGCCTATTCAAATTCCCTTTTCTTCTCTTATTGCCAAAGCTAACATTTCTAGGACAATATTGAATAATAGTGATGATAAATAGTCTCCTTGTTTTATCCCTGATCTTACTGGGAATGTTTCCAACTTATCCCATTACATATAATGCTTGTTGCTGGTTGTAGAGAGATATGATACTGATTATCATTTTAAGGAAAAACTCTATTTATTCCAATATTCTCTAGTGTTTTTATAGGAATGGTTATTGCATTTTGTCAAAACCTTTTTTCAGCATCTAGTAAGATAATCATGATTTCTGTTAGTTTAGTTAGTAATATGTTCAATTATTCTGATAATTTTTTTAATATTGAACCAGTCCTGCATTATTGGTATAAATCTCACCCTTTCATAGTATATTATCTCAGTGATACATTACTGTAATCTCTTTGCTTTATTTTAAAATTTTCCATCAAAATTCATTAGAAAATTCATCAGGGAAATTTTCTTTCTCTGTTTTGGCTCTTCCTGATTTAAATATGAGCAATCAAAGCTATTGGTAGAACTTCTTCAACTACTTTTCCAATAGTTTTTATAGTGTTGGGAATAATTATTCTTTAAATATTTAATAGAATTTGCTTTTAGATTCATGTGACATTGGAGATTCTTTCTTAGAAAGTTCATTGACGACTTGTTCAATTTCTTTTTCTAAAATGGGGTTATTTAAGTATTTTTTCTTCTTTTGTAAATCTAGGGAATTTATATTTTTAAAATATTCATCCATTTCACTTAGATTTTCAGATTTATTGGCAAATAGTTGGCAAAAATAGTTCAGAATTATTGCTTCAATTTCTTCTTCATTTACCATTTTAATTTTTGATACTCAAAATTTAGTTTTCTCCTTTATTAAAAAAATCAAATTAACAAAGGTTTATCTATTTTATTGAATTAATTTTCATACAGCCAGCTCTTAGTTTTATTTATTAATTCAATAGTTTCTTACTTTCAAATTTATTAATCTCTACTTTGATTTTCAGAATGTATAATTTGGTGTTTAAAATTAAATTTTAATTTGTTCCTTTTCTAGCCTTTTTATTTGTACTCCAGTTCATTGATCTCCTCTTCTATATGTTATTCATGAAATCATTTAGAGATTTAAATTTTCCTCTAGAAATTGCTTTGCTTACATTCTGTGAGTTTTGGTATGTTGTTTTATTACTGTCCTTGTCTTGGATGAATTTGTTGATTATTTCTATGATTTTTTGTTTGATCCTCTGGTTCTAGGATAGCAATACAGTTTTGCTTGATAATCTCTTGAAAGATGCTATCAGGGTTTTTCTGTTGGATTGTGGCTTTCAGTTAGTTCAGTAGTTCTTAAATTACTTTTCTTGGTTCTCTTTTCTGGGTCTATTATTTTTTCAGTGAGAAAATTTATATTTTATTCTATTTTTCATTCTTTTCATTTTGTTTGACTTATTTTTGATGTCTAATTCAAATTTTTAAGAAATTATTTTCTTCAGTTAGCTTTTGTACTTCCTTTTCCATTTGGCCAACTGTACTTTTAAAGTTGCTTTTTTCAATGCATCCCCCAGCTCCCCCCAGCCAATTTGATCAATTCTCTTTTTTTAAAGAGCTTTTGTTCAATCAGTTTTTATGCTTCCTTTTCCAAGCTGTTGTTCCAAGTTGACTTTTTTCATGATTCACATTGCATAATTCTGATTTTTTAATCTAATTTTTCTACCTCTTTTACTTGATTTTTACTTATGTTCCCCTTTGAAGTTTCACATGTAGGCATTTTGACATTGTTATTTTTTTTCTGAGATTGTGCTTTGATCTTCCCTATTGTCAGAGTAACTTTCTAAG
This sequence comes from Macrotis lagotis, assembly GCF_037893015.1. NCBI lineage: Eukaryota > Metazoa > Chordata > Mammalia > Peramelemorphia > Peramelidae > Macrotis > Macrotis lagotis. The sequence goes on along the minus strand of NC_133666.1, from coordinate 610,924,877 downwards.
AATTTTTTTTAACTTATTTCTTAAAGTTTAGCTCTGTTTCTGGGGCACAGGGGGTGTGGCCCTAGCTTCTTGTGCTAAAGGTCAGGGGCCTAGTCACTGGCTTTCTGTGCCAGGTACTTGCAGCTTTCCCATTGTACTTATTACTCCTGTTGTGCCAGAGTTCCAGGGCTGGCACTATCTTCTGCACTGGGATTGGAGGCCTCACAGCTGACCTGTTGTCTGTACTAGCCTGCTGAGCCTGTTTGGAGACTCTTGTTAACTGATCTGTGCTGCAGCTAAGAGCATTCAACTGACTGTCTACACTGGACTGTTCCCCTTCTACGCAAGTGAGACAGACCTTTCCTCAAGTTATTCTAAATTATCTTAGACTGAAAAATTGTTTCACAATGTTTTGTGGGTTCTTTCATTTTGGAATCCATTTAGAGTATTTTAATTTAATGTTGTTTCTTTCTTTTTTTTTTAAGTTTTTGCAAGACAAATGGGGTTAAGTGGCTTGGCCAAGGCCACACAGCTAGGTAATTATTAAGTGTCTGAGGCCGGATTTGAACTCAGGTCCTCCTGAGTCCAGGGCTGCTGCTCTATCCACTGCACCACCTAGCCACCCTGATTTAATGTTGTTTCTTAGGGAAACTAGAGGAGAACTTTTTCTCCTCCATCTTGACACTACTTTGGTTATTATTATTATTAGTTATTTACTTTGTTCTTTTGAACAAAGTTTACCTTTATTTACCTTTGTTTTTTTGAAGAGCCTGAAGAAGAGTGTCTTCTACTCCATGAGTCTCTTTATATTTTCCCCCAATATTTAATTTGGTAAATAAGTATTAAGGTTATTGGACACTTGTCTCAAATGATGATGTTGTTAGGTGACATTGTTTTGATAGAACTATAACTTCCTACTTTTCTCTGTAGATATTGTGGGCAGGTAAAGAGATATGTTTGGTGAACTTTTGACATATATTTTACAAAAATTTATCTAGAGATAATACCCCTTGCTTTGACTAGTGAATTGATCTGATAATAACAAAGTTATTCCCTTACAGCTGGGTTAATAGGACAGATGTGTAGCTATATCTGTTTTAGGAATTGCTAAAAGAGCAATGATGGAAGCTGAATTTGACCACAGTTTCTAACCCTAGTTTTTTAGGTATTTCAAGCCTTGATATAAAGTCTGTTCTCAGTTCCCCAAATTTCACAGACTTTTCCATGGTACAAATTGAACTACAATTGAAAGTTGAAATACAATTTGAGTATAATCATTTAGATGTTATTATATGAAAGCTTCTTGACTATGGGTTATCTCTTAGGAAAAGAGGTCCCTGAATGATTTCTATGTGGCCCTAAATATTGTTAAATCTTTTCTCACCTTGATAAAAGGATCTTACAGCTCCCTGTACCTCCTGGGAAAACCATTTCCTTTGGGAGCTATTTGTACATTCCCCAAAAGATTCTTGGGTGTTAGTTCTGTAGAAGTTGCTGTCCTTGTTATTGAAGCATTTCAAACTCTAGGGCCCTTTGGAGGACACTAAGCAATCAATATCTAGTGGAGGAATGAACACATTTCCTTTTGTGTCAAAACAATAAAATTAGATCCCTAGTCCTTAGGAGGAGATAGATTTGGCTCTTGGTGAGTCATCCCCCATACAGACCCTTCTGGTACTTTCATCTTTTGGGGATAAGATTGTGCTTCTTTAGCTTATCACAATCTACTACTTGGAGGGACTCCATCATCCAGAAAGGGGATGGTCAGAAATTACTGAACTCAGTCCCTTTTGATGATTTTTATTGATCTTTGTGGCATCATACCTTCTGATCCATAAAAAGATGACCCACAATAATATATAGTAACTATACTCACAAAGCACATAGACAGATCACTTGTTCTTTCAGTTTCCCCCTTGTCATTGTGGAAACTGTCATATATGTTACATTTTTGTTTTCTAGTTGTTAAGGGGAAAGTATTTTGTAAAACTTGAGGCACTATAATTGTGTCTTTATTAATATAAATAATAATAAACCATTTCATTCATGGCCTCAGGGAAACAAACCTCATCCATTAATAAATATTCTCTTATTTATTTAAGATTCATACTCTGTCTCCATCTATAAAGATTGCTGGCCATTTACAGATTAAAGCAGTGGGACATAGGACATTTCCAGGGGGTTCAGGCTAAGATGATGCTTTCTGCCATCAGAACTTAGCAGATTTTAACAATTTAGCTGTAACTTCCAGTACTTTGATTTTTATCAAGACCTTAAGTAAATAAAACCGTCTCAAAATAACTACATGGGATATATATATATTTTTTCTATACAGACCTTTCATTTAACTAGTATTTCTCACATCCTCCTCCAAACTCTATCCACAAATGCAGATCTTCAACTGTTCCATACCTTAGTCTTAGAAAATTTCCTGAAACCTGGAGAGTTTAAGTGACTTGCACAGGATCACACAACTAGTAAATCTCATATCCTATCTGCAAATCCATTATTCTTTCAAATATTCACACAAATGAAATAAAATAAAGATTTTTCATTAAAAATTCAAATCCACATTCATCTCTATAGCATCTAGAAAATAAATGCCAAATTGGGGGAGCTATTTGGCACAGTAATTAGATCACAGGCCTGGAATCAGGAAAACCTGAGTTCAAATCCAGTCTTAGATACTTTGTAGTTGTGTGACCCAGGACAAATCGCTTAATTCTCTTTGTCTCATTTTCCTCATTTGTGAAATGAACTGCACTCTAGTATCTTTTATTCAACTCTCTAATTTTCAGTTTTAGCAATTGAATTAAATCAATATGAATAACAGTAAAATTTACAAAGTGCTTTCTACATATATTATTTCATTTGATGCCCCACAACAAACTAGGTACTGTTTTGATCCCCATTTCACAGAAAAAAGAAAATAAATGAGAATGAGAGAGATCAAGTAACTTGCCCAGGTTCCCATAGCTAATAATTGAGGCATCATTTGAACTCAGTTGTTTCTGACTTTAAGTCTGGTGCTCCTGCCTCTATGTTGCCTAATTGTTTAAGATAAAAATAATTTTGGTTCTGTAGCTGTTAACCAGAGGGACCCCATCCCTCCCCCTCAAAGTGGCTAAAGCATTCCCCTAACCAGGAGTCTTTAGTAATCCAGTCTGGTGTTGGTACACAAGAATAAAGAATCTCTTTTAAACTGAGATTTAATGAATTTTCTGAGGAACAATGAGAGACAGTACAGGTCAGTTTGATTATCTGTCTTAGTGAGAGCTTGGTGTGTTGAATTAGGAGATTCAGACCCCACTCCAGTCTCAAATATTTAGGCCTTCGTTTTGCTAAGTTCCTAAGGGATGAGGGGATGATCAAACTGTGCAAGGATGACTTATGGGAATCTTGACAGATCAGAGGGAGGAAACTATTCCTGATGAAAGGGCTATTCATGGGATTCTGGAAATAAAAAGGACAAATGGATAGGAAGATAATCTTCTCATGCTTGTATCTAGCCAAGCAAGGTGAAGGATTAGAGAAAAATTTTCCCATGGCTTCAGTTCTATATCCAAAGACCTCTTTCAGATAAAAACACTTCTAATTTAGAATTGTGGTTTACTCCATTAGGACCAACCTCAAATATTTACTGTGATGATCAAATAAAATAATGTTGTAAAGTACCTTTTTAACCTATAAAATGCTTACATATAAATTAATTGAAGGCCTCAGGGAGTAAGGCATTAAACTGATAGAAAATGTAACTTCATCTTCCAACTGGGGAAGAAATGGGATTTTCTGTGTACCAAGGAGAGTTTCACCAAAAAATGAGGATGATAATATCTATACTGCTTTGCTGAAGGGTTGTTGTAAGTAAAGTATTTTGCAAGTTTAAAGTTAGTGAAATGGAAGCCATTATTCATTTTTTTCCTTAAACCTTCCTGATTGATTGTTTTAAACATAATTCCAAGACAGAGGTGTTTGGTGTTAATGAGCTTTGTTTTTTTTAAATAACATTTAAACAATATGTCATAGAAAATACATTTTATCTTCACTGATTCTTCTTTAAAGGTCCTTTCCAAAGCAGTGACTCATCTCTTAGCTAGTGACTTTCAGTAAGATCCTTTTGAGACATTAGTTACTTTTGGTTTTTGACCAAGGACAATTACTTCATTTCATTTTAGATGAATCTAGTGGATGAAACATAACCTGGAACATTTCAGTTTATCTATACTACTTAATGGCCCCCAAAACTAAAAAATAAAGTTCTTCCTGCCTTGCTATGGCTTCCTTCTTATCAAATTCATTCTTCCCCAACTTAAGGAGCTAGTGGAGCAATGTGTTTTTAAGGGAGAGAACACTAGAATTAAAAACTCAGTTGACCTGGGTTCAATTCCCAACTCTAACAATTACTAGTCATGTAACTCTAGAGAAGCCACCTCATTCATGTGATCTTGTTTTTTTTTCTCTGTGAAATGAGGAATATAATACTTGTCCTATCTTCCTTATAGAAGAGATGTGAGGAAAATTTAGCAAGTCAAAAAGCACTATATGAGTATCATCTATTATGTTACATCAGTAATTCATTTGGCAAGGAAATATTTATTAAGCTACATTCCAGATGTCATTCTAGGTTCTGAGATACAGGTATCAAGGTTATTCTAATTGGGGAAATAACAAATACATATAAAAACATATTCAGCATAAATGTAAGGTTAATAAATATAAATATGTTTAATATATTTAAAAACAAGGTAGCTTAGGAGAGAGGATAATAATGATTGGAGAAATCATGAATGGCTTCATGCAGAAGATACTATTTGAACTACTTCATAAAGGAAGAGAAGAACTCTGGTAGGCAGAGATAAAGAGAGATGTGGTATGTCCACTGCAAAGGCACCAGTTGGGAGATGAAGTGTTATGTGTGAAGAATAGAGTCAAGATTAGTTTGGCTGGATCACCAAGTACAGGAGCCTCAAGTATAAGGGAGCTGAAAAGATAGGTTTGGGTAAGGTTGTGTACGTTATAAAAGCTAAACAGACTTTTTTTCCCAGGAAGCATCAGAAAACCACTGGATTTGATTGAAAGAAGGGAGTCATATGGCCACATTTTTTGATTGATGAAAATTACTTTGTCAACAGCGTATATGTAACATGTTCTGAAATAGAGATGGAATTGTGAGGTAAAGTCAGCTGTAGGAAAAAGGTGCAATAATCAAAGTAAGATCTAATAAGAACCTGAATTAAGGTGGTGGCTTTAAGAATGGAGAGAATTTTAATGGAAAAGATGTTGTTAAGGTCAAAATAAGAATATTTGTAGGTAATTAGATATGTTGGATGAGAGACAATGAGTCCAGGATAATACTAATTTTATGAACCTAGAAGAACCGCATTAGAAATAGGGAATTTTGGAAGAAGGGGTTGTTTAATGAAAAAGATAATGAGTTCAGTTTTGGACAAGTTAAGGTTAAGATGTCTTCAGGTCATCCAGTTTGAAATGTCCAATATGTAGTTAGTGACACTTTACTGAGCCTTGGGGCAGGCTGGAAGTGAATATTTCTATTTGGGAATCATCTAAATAGAAATACTAGTTAAACTTAGGGGAACTTATGAAGTTAGAGAGGGAGAGAGAGGGAGAGAGAGAGGGGATGGAGAAGAAAAGAAGATATAACTTATAGAAAACCTTGAAGGAAATTCCTGGATAGGGGGGATTGATATGGGCTAGGATCCAAAAAGAAGGCTGAGAAAGCTCAGTCAGACATGTAGGCAGTGAACCAAGGAAACAATAATGTCACAAAAATTCAAAGAGGTAAGAATATCTCATAGGAGCAAATAGTCAACAAGTTAAATGAATGATTAAGACTGAGGGAGAAAAAAGCAACCAGATCTTTGGTAACTTTGGAGAGAGGAACTTTATCTAAATTTCAGATGAGGTTAGAAGCCAAATTGCAAGTCATTGGGAAGTGAATGAAAGGAGAAGTAGAAGAAGTGATCATAGATAGTTTTTTCAAATAGTTTGACTGAGAAATGGAGTAGAGAGTGGTAGCTGAAGGAGATACTTGGGTCTAATCAGGTTTTTTAAAGATGGAAGAGACAGATCTTGTGAATGCAATTGAGAAACAATCCCCTGCTAGGGAAGAGTATGAATGTTTTGTGAGACATTTGGATTAAGGATATAATCAGATGTAGCAGATGGGAGGCAAGCTATCAAGTGACCTTCTAGAAGAACTACCTCTTTATCAGAGATTGGGGAAAAGGAGGAAAGAGTGAGAGATGATATTATTGGAATTCTGGTATTAAGAGTACTAGAAAATCACATGTTGAATGACCTGAATATTTTCAACAAAGAGGTCTGGTCTTCTTAGGGGATGTAAGGTAAGAGGGAGAGGGAGATGTGAGATGCTTGAAGGTGGAAGATATATTTTGGAATATCCTTTGCTGAGAGTGAACTTTTAAATTCTTTAGGGAGAAAGAAAAAGACTTTCATGTTCAGGGAGAGTTAATTGAAGTTAAATAGCTTGACTTTGTAATGTACCCAGTCAGTAAGGTTGTAAGATTTCTTTCAGCTATGCATTATAGCTGGTATGTTGGAATAGAAGAAACTGAAGGGAAAAATAATTCAGGCTTAGATTTGTCTAAAAATGAGCAGCAATAAGACAAAAGACAAAAGAGATTCAAGAGAAGAGGACTAGTGGCGGCTAGGTGGCATAGTGGATAAAGTACCGGCCTTGGAGTCAGGAGTACCTGGGTTCAAATGTGGTCTCAGACACTTAATAATTACCTAGCTGTGTGGCCTTGGGCAAGCCACTTAACCCCATTTGCCTTGCAAAAAAAAAAAGAGAGAAGTGGACCATGTGTAGTTGAAATGACTAATTTTTGTGTTGGGTTTTAACAGTGAGCAAAATGAAATCAGAGTGAGGGGAATAGAGGGAATGGGAGGTTTTAGCAAGGACAAAGAATAGTTGTGAGAGGGTTAAAAAATATGGAAAGAGTTAAGCATAAGAAATAATGAAATAATGAATGGTTATAATTAGATAATGTCACTTTCTTATTAGGAAATAGAACATATGTGGATGACTGAGACATCTCACATGTAACCATCCCTGTCGGTACCTGAGATAGAAAAGAGATCATGAAACTTAAGGATGCTAAGGGACTACAGTATTAGAGACTTGGAGAAAGCATCTAAGTAGATATTAAAGACTCCTAGTTTGAGGGTGAGAATTAGTGAGAAAAAGAAAATGGTGAGCTAGATGTAATTTTTATTCCTGCTAGGTTAGGATAGGGCAAATTTTTCCCCCTCTGGAAAATGTGTCTATATTCCTCCCTAGATTACCTCTCTAGAAATAACTTAATCACTGTCTGGCATTTCCAGGGCTCCAGTTAATCTTTTGTTATTCCTGAGGTTTGTTAGAAAAGATGTGATCTCAGATTAACCTTGATTCAGGTACTCAACTGAGTGATGAAACAAATGGTCTTTAAAGGTCCTTTCCAGTAACAGTGAGTCAAGGCTGTGACTTTGATTTTTTCTACTAACCAGTGTCCCTTAGTAATCAAACTGACTTCTCCAAAGTTATCATTGATCTCTTAATCGACAGATATGACCCCTTTCTCAGTCCTCACCCCAGACCTTTCTTCATCATTTTTAAAGCATAAAATTGACACACCTGGGAATAGGGCATCTGACAACACTTCCAAACCATCCCCTTCTCATAGCTTCACTGTTACTGTTGAGTACTGCACCATCTTCCTGAGTCACCTGTGTGTAAGGCCTAGTATTTGATGGGAATTCCTCACTCTTTATTACCTCTCACATTGTTTAAGTGGTTGACTACTATTGTTTCTGCCTCTTAACATTGGTCATATATGTCCCCTTCTCTCCTCTGACAGTGCTACCCTCTTGATGAAGGCCCATCATCTCATGCCTGGACGACTGCAATAGCATTGCTAGATTGTCTCCCTGGCTCAAGTATCTCTCTACTCCAATTCATTTCCCACTTAGCTGTCAAACTAATCTACCTAAAACAGAGGCTTGAGCATTATATCTCAGAATCATCCTCTGTCTCCTCTATTCAGTTAACTGCAGTAACTCGCTATTGCTCCAGGATCAAATTTATAAACTGACCCTTTCCTACTTTTCCAGTCTTCCTTAACCTTGTTTCCCTCCCATGTTCCCTATGGTCCAATTGACACTGGCTTCCTTGCTATTCCTTATGTGCCTCTCTTCTCTATCTCTTGAGTGACCATTTTCACTGCCTCTTCCCAGTTGTTGAAATGCTTACCCTTTTCATCTCTGCCCTCTAGCTTTCATGGCTTCCTTCAGATCTCAGCTCACTTCTAATTCCTTGTGAGATGTCTTTCCTGGTTGTCTTAAACTTAGTCCCTTCCCTCTGAAATTATCTCCACATTATCCTGTCTGTACCTTGTTGGTACATAGTTATTTGCCTATTATCTCCCCACCTCCCACCCCCAACACTGTTGGCTCCTTGAAAGCAGGGACTGCTTGGAACTTTTTTCACAGTTTAACACACACACAGTTTAACATAGTGCCTGGCCCGTAGTAGGTGCTCAAAAGATGCAACAATGTAAGGACAAAGGAATGAATGAGTAAGGTACAGGAAACTGCCATGGAGATAATATGCAGAAATAGAGAAACCTTTTTTTGCCTTTTTATATAAAATAGCACTTGTTTTCTGTTAAAAGGTTATTCCTCTCAAGATCATACAATGTCAGAGCTTGAAGGTTTTTTAAATCATAAGAATGTTAGAAGAGGAAAGGCCTTACCTAGAATATTAAAAGAGATAGAAAAATCCTGGGGGCCGCAAGGGGCATCTAGGTGGCTGAATAGAGCAGAAGCCCTGGAGTCAGGAGAGTCTGAGTTCAAATGTGGCCCTAAAACACTTGTAATTTACTAACTGTATGATCTTGGGCAAATCACCTTGCAAACCTGCTCCTCCCCTCCCCTTTCACTTCCCCCAAGTACAAGGAAACATCTTACAAGCCCAGAAGAACAATTGGTCTTTCATCCGGACAGCTCATTGGTGATGCTTCTGAGTTGACTTCATAGATGGAACTGATACACATTCTTCCCCTCTTGCTCTCTCTCTTGCGCTCTCTCTCTCTCTCTCTCTCTCTCTCTCTCTCTCTCTCTCTCTCTCTCTGTATATTCATACACATATATGTATGTATGTATGTATGTATGTGAGTATTCACATAGTTGTTTTCATTATTAAATTTTTAAGAACCTTGAGAACAAGACCTGTGTCATGTATCATTGGGTCTCTATAACCAAACACAGTAGAAAGTGGAAATGCTTGTTGATTGTGTGAATCACAGAGCCTCTTTTTTGCTGTTATTGTATTTCTTTCCTTGTGCTCTTTGCTGATGTTCTTATATTCAGATTGAATATCAAGAAAACCTAGTGCTCTGTACTTATCTCTTTTCACTTAAATTATACTTCATAAGTGATACTTCATGAGTTATTTCTTCAAACCTTCCTCCTATTATTATAAACTAAGGTAGGAGTATATACACATATGCCTGGAATCATTTCAGAAATACTTTTTTTTTTCTCTTCTAATCTGATGTGGGTGGTTATCTTTCTATGAAATTGAGGGATTCTTTGGCAGCAATTAATGCATATACTACCAATGAAAGATGATACTGTAGTGACTCTCAATGTCTACTCAATCTGTTTGTCTGAGTAATTATATGAGGCAGTTTGGTATGGTGCTTGATTAGGACTTGAAAAACTCAGGTCCTGATCCTGGCTCATATACCATGATGGGGGAAATTTTATTATTTTAGGCATTTTATCTTGTCTCTCCCTCAGTTTCCTCATCTGTTTGTAAAATGAGGGGATTATATACTAGATTTATCTTCATGGACTGATTTAACTCTTATAGCCTACATTCAAAAGTTCCTTCTAGCACTAATAGTCTATGATCCTATGATTTTAATTGCACATTTAATTTGCAGTTTTTAGAGATGGCAAAGTACAGTAACTGGAGTTTCTGAAAGAAACTTTGAACTGTCTTAAAATATATAATGTAATATCAGTAGTGTTTGCTTTAATTTATTGAAAAACTTTGACATGTAATTATTGTTTCTTTCATGATTATCACTGTAAAAATTAAATTTCATGACAACTGTAATATGAATAAATCACTTTGTAATTTATAGCAATAGATAATATCCCATTACATAGCTTGAAATTCCCAGTTCATTTAAACTTATCCCTTAGTGATTCTGAATTAACATTCTGTACATAACCTGTCTGGTATTGAAGAATTCCAAACATTGTCATAAGTAGAAAGATTTATTTATATGTTGATCTGAATATATCAATCCTGTCATTCATCTTGGTGGTGCATCCAGATGAATTATGGAAAACTCTCAGGCAAGTGGGACAAATAATGATTCCTTGGAAAGAAAGCTGATGGGTAGAGCTTGCAAACTTTTTTAAATCTTGAAATCATCTTTGACCACTCCTAATTCCTCCTCTTCTAGATCAGCTTGATTGTGGTGACCTGTTGAAGCTACCATTGGATGGGTATTCTATTTAACCCTTTATTTGAAAGATTTTACTTGATGACACCCTAAAGAGTGCTGAATTCAGAGTTAGGAGAGACCAGAGATAAATCCTGATTTTGATGCACACTAGCACTGAATATGGCCAAATCTCTTAGCCTCTTTGTACCTCAGTTTCCTCATCTGTAACATGAAGTAGTCAGATTATTTGCATTCTGAGACATAGACAAGAAACTGAGGTCCTGACAAAGTAAATTATTTACTTGCCTAAAATAGACTTATAGTATATGAACCAGGATAGGGATCTGGGTTTTCCAATTCCTATTCTAGCCCTGTTTCAACTTTACCAACTATATTAACCTTCCAAAGTTAAATTTATGATCCTATAAGTTATTTAAGCTCCCTAATTCTCAAATTCATTTCTTAAATGGAAATAAAAATGACTCTGGTACTTCATTTAAAGATTTATCAAGACTAAAATGTAAATATGTTAAACATGAAGAAGGTACATGTACAACTTTTTTACTAGACTGTTCACCACCATGGGGAGGGGGGAGAGAAGGGAAGGAGGTAGAAAAAAATGGAACTCATAAATTTGCAAATGAACAAATGTTGAAAAACTACCATTGCATGTAATTGGATGAATAAAATAAAATTTTAATTAAAGACTTATTGAGAAGAATGAAAGAGATAAGATATGTAAATCACACATAGTCCACACATGAAACAACACAGCATCTTACAGAAGTTTTTAATCACATGATGAATTGAGATAATTTAAATTCCATTATGCAATTAAAATTGACAGCATTTAACAACTTATTGGATTTGGAAGAAGTAAGAAAGAAGACAAAGCATCAAAGATGATTGCTATACTTTGAGTCTCTATGACTGGAATGATGGTGGTATCATTGAGTCAGAGAAGTGAGGAGTATTTTAGAACAATATTCCTAGAAGTATATCTTAGAACAGTGGGCTGAACCAGAGTACAATGTAATTGGGAAATGTCTAACATGAGAAAAAATATAAAATACAACATAAATAAGGTTAATTTGTGATTTTTTAAAATCAATATGGAGACCCTAGGGATCTGTTTCTATTTGTTTTTGGCACTACTACCTTTGAGAGCTTCAAAAATCCTTTGAGAGAAAAAGAGAGTACTACTTCACAATTTTTTAAACCAGGAAAATGATCCCTGGAGATAATGGCATTTAGAATTCTCAAGGTCAGTTGCTTAGATGGTAAGTATTGCATCTGAGATATGAACTCAAGTCTTTTGACTCTAAGTCCAGTATTTCAAATCACAAAATTTTAAAAATGAAATGATCCTTATACATCATTCAATCCAAAGGGCCTTAACCTTAGATCCATGGACTTACTTAAAAATATTTTAATAGCTATATTTGATTGTGATTGATTTCCTTTATAATTCTCTGAATTTTAATTTGTTCTTTTAAAAATATTATTCTGAGAAATGGCCTATAGGCTTCATCAGAGGCCAAAGGGGTCTGTTACACAAAAACATTAAGAATCCATGATTCAGGGGAGGCTAGGTGGCGTAGTGGATAAAGCACCGGCCTTGGAGTCAGGAGTACCTGGGTTCAAATCTGGTCTAAGATACTTAATAATTACCTAGCTGTGTGGCCGTGGGCAAGCCGCTTAACCCCATTTGCCTTGCAAAAACCTAAAAAAAAATCCATGATCCGGTCCAACTTCATCATTTTAGGTATGAACATAAATTGGAAGAGTAAAGGAAAGCAAGGTGGTGTGATAGAAATGATGAGTAATTGGCGTAGTAGGTCTAACTTCATCATATTATGTATGAGGTACAACATAAATTGTAGCAAATGAAAACAAGGTGGTGTGGTAGAAATGATGAGTAATAGGCATAGTAGGTCTAAAAATGAGTTCACAATATATAGGCTATCTCCTAGCCAATGGAAGAATTTATTCCTTGAAAGATACAGTGGACTAGAGAGGGGAAGTTCTCTAGCAAAAAACATATGACATATGTTCATTTTTATAGGAAGAAAAGAAGGAAGAAGAGAGAAAAAAATGATCTCTCTAATGATTAAATCTGTCAGGGTGGACTCTGGATGTCTGAAGTTATTTGAAGAACAGGAAAGTTGCCACCAAGGCACCATATCCAGAACTTCTAATTATGTTATAAATGTGCTTATTGAAGAGGAATTGTAGATATCAAAGAAGATTCTAGGTGCTGATAATAAGTAATTAAGTCCCTCAAGGCAGACTGAGATCTTCACATAACAAATAAAGGAAGAAGATAGCCCCAAGCAGGACAAGATCAGAGCATACAGATAAGGGGCAGCCAGAAGTCAAAAAGGCTTTCTGTAGAAGTAGGGGCAATGGAGCCTGTAATTAAATTATAACTTGAATTCCCTGTTCTAGCAGGAATCCAGCAAGGACACTTAGAGCAGATCTGAATGTTGGGGAGGGGACTCATTAATTATAACCCCCATCAGAAATAGCACTATATATTTCCAGTCAAATAACTTAGCTTCAGATTCCAACCCTTCTATATTATTAAGGTGATGGTAATTAGATTTGGGGGGGCCTCAGTTTCCTATTTGGTAAAATGTGAGGGTTGCTAAGATCCCTTCCTATTCTAAATAGAATTATAATGTTTGAAGAGTCTTAGCTTATTCTTGAATCTGGATTTCTTGCTTTACAGAATCAAAGGAACTCAGATTTGGAAATAACTTTAAAAGACATAAAATCTAAATTGTATCTGAATAGAGTCCTCTCTCTAACGCTCCTTCCTAGTGATTGTTTTCACTCTACTTTAAGACCTCCATTGATGGGGAACCCACCCAAGGCTTAAGAAGTTCCCCCCCCTTAAATACAATATACATTACATCAAACTACTTTGAGTAAGTTTGCTTCGACTTGTTCTCACAGAACTAAGCTTCTATGGCAGCTTTCAGGTTTGGGGGCAGGGTAACCTTAGGAGTTTGAATTTCTCGCTGGCTAAATTCCCTACCATTGTTAGTTGCCACTTGATCACCCTAGTTCCATTTAACCATTTAACATCACTTACTCTTTATAAAGGGATATTTACTGTGAAACATCACCATCATCTCTGAAAAGAGTAGTCTTACTCCAAGCAGAGTTCCTACATAGTAGTGGCCCCTCTGAGTTATGTACTAATGTGGCATAACTGCTGGGGGAATCCTTGTCCTACAGCTAACTTGGAATGGGTACTGAAGATCACTCCCAAATCATCTTGTTCCTCTTGGTATCATTGCTAAATTGGCTGCAAAATCCTGGACACTGGGAAATCAGTGCAGTGCTCCCTCCTCATCTAAAATTTAACAACAAATGTCCAAATCAAGCAAAAAACCCAGGCCAATATTCATATGTTATCTGGTAACCTTAGTAGGAAAGTCTTTCTCCTTCATATCTTTGTCTCTCACCAGGTGCCATCTACTAAGGAGTTGAAAAGATCTCCCAATGTGTAGTTGAGAAAATAGCCTGTGAGACTAGGGTCAGGCTGACTTAGACCTTTTTGAAGACACTTCCAGTTCTAGCTATGTAACCAATCAACAAAGGCTTGTCCTAAGTATATGGTTTTAGCAAACTAGCACCCTGTACAGAATTTATACTTTTACTTTACAGTTTTCCCAAGACACTTCCATTCAAGGAAGTAGGTTCCTCTGCCAGTCCAAGTGGGAAGATGATATTGGAGGCCAGACAAGCATTATATTAACATAATTTTTCATTGAAATAGTATCTCTTCTATTTTTGAAGTCTTTTTGTTTCACATAGCTTAGATGTTATGAATATTTAGTATGGTGATATCTCTGAAGAACAATTTTTCTTAAATTGTTATAAACAGTGTTGTGCTTGGGAAACTTCTTTTGGCAATAGTTCTTTCTGTGACAATGTTCCAGTTCAGGTACAGTTTATTTTTTGAATTCTCAAAGATTTTTTTTCGGACTCTGTAGTACATAGATTTATTTTTTATTTTATTGAATATTAATGAGTTTCTAATCTATAATCCTATTCATCAAGTTGTATTTTGCTAGATTAATCTGTGATTGATGCAAATTTGAGGAGTCTAGAGAAATGTACTGCAAAGTTTCTGTTATATCCTTGTGTAATTTGGATTGATATAGGTTCCTTAAGGAAAAATCCTCTATAATTTTTTGTGAGAATGACCTGTTCTTGAACTGTTCTCCTTATCACCATTTTCATAGAAAAATAAACACAACTTAAGCTATTGGTTGACACTTCTTTGGAAACATTCATTGATGGCATTAATGTAGGACCTTTTGATTATATTTTTTTGAATCTTGACCACTCTTTTTTTTCACATATATTAGACAAATTCCTTGGCTTATATCTATTGATAATTAAACTGTACTGTTGTTTAATGAAGTGATATTTCCCTGTTCCAAAAGTATTTTTGTAAGTTTTTGACCTGGTTATCATGTACTTTGAGAATGCTTTCAATAATCTTCCTCCTTTTTGGTGAGAAAGTATTAATCTTTTTGTAATTGCTTTAAGGAAATGAGCCCTGTTTCATCAGTGTTATATAGATTTTTGTTAGGACACTTCCCAAATCCATTATGGTCCTATTTAAAATTAAGCATCCAATTTTTCATTGTTGTTAGTTGTTTTTATTGTCTTGTTTGGTTTTTTTTTAGGTTTTTGCAAGGCAAACAGGGTTAAGTGGCTTGCCCAAGGCCACACAGCTAGGTAATTATTAAGTGTCTGAGACAGGATTTGAACCCAGGTACTCCTGACTCCAGGGCCGGTGCTTTATCCACTATGCCACCTAGTCACCCCATGTTAATTGTTTTTAAAATTTGTTTCCATTAAATTTGAATTGAAGTTGTCAATAAGTCTCTAAACCGATATCAAGGAGTCCTTAGCTCTTACATCATATATCCAGACTTACTTTGGTTTTGGTGGAGCCTAATTACCTTAAAAAATAAGCATTGGTCTCTTTTGCTATCTTTGCCTTTTCATATATACATTGTGGAGGACAAATGAAAATTATGTAAGCTGTAAGTTTGGCATTGGGTGTAGGATCTTCTCAGAAAAGGGAATAGAACAGTATACAGTATAAATTGGCTAGAGGACAGTTATTTATTATTTACTTTTCACAAAAGAAAATGCTAAATACACATAAGGCTTAAAGTGTACATTGATATAAAAATAGAAGAACAAGAAAAAGCAATAAGTTAACTGCCGTTATACTCCCCTGAGAAGTTGTTACTTAATTCTAGGCAAGATGTAGTTTGAGAATGTACTAAAACACTTTATACTACAATTTGGTTCTGCACTGAATAAAAACCAGGTTAGATGGGTTTGAATTCATTTTCCATTTTCTAGCAGGCACTATAGCAGCTTCCTACTGTCAATTACTGAGGTTTCTGAAGCTCTGGAACTCTTGGATTCACAAGGTGGTCTCTTAGTCTGGATATATGCATTTTAGGATTACTGTTTTATTGCATACACTAAGGAAAGAAATAAAACACAAGCATTCCCAAATAAATAAATTGGCATTCCTAGATCTTCATTTGACATTCATCTGTGCCCGAACATCTTCTTCAGCTCTTATATCATAGTTCACCATTTTGCCTTCAATAAAGAGTGAGACATCAGTACATCAGTTCTTTTTCTCCTTCTGTCCATCCAGGGATATTTTCAAATACATCATCTTCAAAGAGGAGGAGCTTTTCATTTTTTTGTTCCTTAGTCAATATAGAACATTATTAGTTCCTTAGTCAATATAGAGCATTATTAGTCAATATACATTGTTATCTTATAAGTCATTATTTTTATTAATATTCTATCCCTTTCATATTTAGTGAGGAACAAGCTGAGATCCATAAAATACTACATTTTATTATCTATTTTAATTCACCAATCCTTTTTACACAATTTTTCAAAAAAGCAAATGTTTTACTGTTTGAAATTTGAAGAATGCTTAAGACTATTTCCTGCATGATCTCAGCCTTAAATCAATACTCAAGTCAGATAATTATGGCTCATCATTCTCAAAGGCTGCCCAGGGAGGGAGTACTAGTTCAATTGAATGTATATCAAGAGACACAATAGATATTTGGACTGCCATAAAAATTTCTAAGACTCCATGGTGCCCAAACTTTAGAATAATAAGCTAGTGTTTGCTGCTTTTGGGATAGAGTGGGGTGCAGAGGGCAGGCTTGTTTTTGGATAAGACAAGAACCTACTACTGAGTCCCCTGTTCAGAGTGGGTTCATTCATACTTGAGGCAGCTTCAGGTATCTAGGCCATTCAAAATTTAAAGGTAGAAGGTACTTATTGGTTATGTAGTCTAACCATCTTATTGTGTAGAGGAGTAAAAACAATTCTTTAATTTTAAAAGACATACAAAAATTTATAGTTACTGAGAGCAATGTCCTATTCTCTCCTATCAGAGAGGTTAGTGACTTTCCCAATTTCACATAGGTTTTTGCGACTACCACCTAACTGCTTTAGATACTGCAGTCTTACCATAGATTTTGATTTTTTGCAGTATCATAGATTTCAAGCTGGAAGAGAATTTAGAGGTTATTTAATCTATCCCATTAATTTTATAGATGAATAAATTGAACCCCACAGAGGTCTCGTTAATTCTCAAGGGCACATTAGGCAGTTAAATGGTGTAGAAGATAATGTCTAGTTTTGAAATAATGAAGACCTCGGTTCACATCCCACCTCCAAAATTTAATAGCTATGGAAAAGTCACCTAATATTTCTTAGCCTCAGTTTCTTCATGTGTAAAATAAGAATCACTGTCTTACTTATCTCCTAGGGTATTTGTGAGAATTAAATTGATAATTATAATATCACATTCATATAGAACATTAAGATTTACAAAATGCATTCCTTTTCAACAGTGTTATGAGGAAGATAATTCAGGTATTAAGGATTTTATTTTAAAGTTGAAGAAACTTGAATCCTTTTTTTTTTTTTTTTTTTTTGGTGATAGCTAGTCACTGTTACATCTGTGATTTGAACCAAGGTGTTTTATGAGCTCTTCATATGGAGGAAGAGCTCACCTAACTCCTCCTTGATCACCTCCAAGGAAGTGAAATACTCCACATATTGAGCCAGTGATTTCTCCTTTTGGACACCTTTCCTTTTTAGTATATTTGCTGCCGAAGCGAGCACTTGGACACCTTTCCATTTTAAAGTTTTTTTTGCTAACATACCTAAATTTGTTTTTCTGTTCCTTATCCCTTTTCCTTCTGATTCTGTCTTCTTGTTTCAAATCTTGTTCCTACTCTATGTAACAAGCTATCAAACACTTCAATACAGCTATTATACCTATTCCCCTCTCCCTCTAATTTGTCTTTCTATAGGTTATTTCTGTTCAGTTCCTTCAACTCATTCTCATTTGTCATGGTCTCAAGACCCTTTACTATCTTGGGTGCTTTTCTTGATACACTCTCTAACTTATCATTAACCTTCTAAAACTATGACATCAGGACTAAACATAGTGCTCCTGATTGATCAATATGATAGAATTATAAAGTTTTCATTTGTTGTTCATAAAAGGATGTGACATGGGCAATGCAAGTTAGATAGCTAGATGGATGAATAGATAGATAGATAGATAGATTAGACAGGTGAAAGGATACATAGATTCATGAATAGATAGTCTTTATCAAGTACTTTGACATTTTGTGAAGAACTGAAGATACTAAAATAAACATGGTCTTAAGAATGGAAGTGTTGAAAACTAGGGAGGGTATGGATGAAATCCATATGGTTGTGTTCAACTGACCAGAAATTGAAGACCTGATTCTGGGTAGCATAAAATAAGAGATCACCTATCAGAGATCCAGGAGCAAGAGGACTGGGGCGGGGGGGGGGGGGGGGGGAGGTAGGGAGGAGTAATGATCATGGTGGTGAGGCTTGTGTTTAAGTCCAGAAATATTGAGTCATGGACACAACCTTAGCAGAGGTGAATTGTTTTTAGAAGGAAAGAAATAAGATCTTTTAAAAAAAACTGAATTTATTTATAGGTTTAAATTTTGGACTCAATTCTACCACTTACTAGCTTAATTAAAGAAAAAAAGTTTGGGAGCAAGGACACAGTCTTGTTTCACTCCCTTGGTGACTGGAAATTTCGAAAGCATCATCTACTTAGCCAGAAACTTGGGCAAGCATGCTGTTATGAGATTGATGTACAATACTGGTGAACTTCTCCAGGCAACCAAATTTTGACAGAATTTTCCATTAACCCTAATGACTGAGTTAGATCTACAAATATTGTATACAGACCTCTGTTCTATTCCTGACATTTTCCCTGGAGTTGTCAGGCAGCAAAAACCATATTGTCTGTTCTTTGACCCTTTCTGAAGCCACACTGGCTCTCAGGGAGGTGACCATCTTCCAGGTGAAGGATCAGCCTATTGAGCAGGATAGTGGCAAGAATCTTACCAGTAATGACTAAAAGAGAAACACCCCTTCACCGAGGATGAACATGCTGCCTCAAGGTCAGCGACCACTCTACCATTCTTTAATTTTACAAGCCAAAATGAAAATGGAGGAAGTGTTGGTGCAGCCACCAAATGATCTCTTTGCAGATAATTGTGCCTTCAATGCAGCCTCTGAAGCTGAGATGCAACAAAGTTCTCTGTTGCTTGTGCTCATTTTGGTCTAACAATTAACGCCAAGACAACACAGGTGCTCCATCATTTAGCACCACACCAGCCATATATAGAACCATCAATTATCCTGTCCTGGGGACAAGTTCACTTATCTTGGTAATGCCCTTTCCAGGAAGGTACACACTGACAATGATGTTGTCATATGCATTGCCAGAACTAGCTAAGTATCTAGGAGGCTCCAAAAGAAAGCATGAAAGAGAAGAGATATTAGACTGACTACCAGGCTGAAAATTTACAGAGCTGTTGTGCTGACTTCATTGCTATATGCTTGTGAAACCTGGAGTCTACCAGTGCCATGTCAGGAAACTGAATCACTTCTAAAAATTGTAAAGATTCTAAAGATCATCTGGCAGGACAAAGATAACAAACACTAAGAGATCCTTTCTCAGGTTAAACTGCTTAGCATTTCAACATTACTACAGAGAGAGCAACTGCAATGGGCTGGACATGCATCAGAATGCCAGACATATGCTTGCCAAAAAACCTATTTTTATGGAGAACTCACACAGGCTCAAAATGGGGTCAGAAGAAGTGATACCAGTATACCCTGAAGGTCTCTTAAGAACTTTAGAATTGATTCTACAGCATGGGAGAGAGACCCTGGCACAGGTCCACCCAGCATGGCTTATCGTCATTAGTGAGGGTGCTGCACTCTATGAAGAAGGCAAAATTGAAGCAACCCAAAGGAAACTTGATATTTGTAAGTTTAGAGTATCCACCCCAGCTGTTCCCATGGACTATTCCTGGCCAACCTTGTATTGGTCTAATCAGTCACATTTGGGCTCAGTAATTTGACTCAGATTTAGTGATGTCATTTTGGTCTCCTTCAATAATGAAGGACAAGAAACAACCAAACTGAATTATTACTTGATGTGCAATATATCTTATTCTTATCTCCTGCCCATCCCTTCATTGTGTTCTCTGTGCTCAGACAATTCTTATCTCTTTCACCAGTCCTTCCCCACCCTACTGCAATCTTGGACATTACCTGTCCCCTACTATTGTGCCTTCAGAAATGACAAAAAGGTCAGTTTTATAGAAATATGGGAAGAGTTATATGAACTGATACAGAATGAAGTGAGCAGAATCAACAGAATAATTTATACTTGTGAAAACCTGAAACTGTAAAAACCTTAAAAATAAAGTTAAAACAAAATGACAGAAAATATGACATTTATAATTTTTATTAAGACCTTGCCTCTTATCTATAGGTGATAACCATTAAGAAAATGATCACACTTGGAACAGGCAAAGAATTGAACTTTTATACAAAAACAGAATAGGGAAAATTTTTAGCATTCTTTGTGACCTGACCATGAATGTTGCCCAATATTAAAGTGTCCAAACTGTTAAAGACTGTCATCCTTGCACAATACTATCTGACCTCTAGTCTTTTACTGGGAAGAAAAGTCTCCCAGCATCCTCATCATTGACCTCCTGAGTTTATAATTATCATAGAGGGAGATACTACTAGGAGTCTCAATTTCTTAACAAACTGGCAAAGTGACTGATAATGAAGTCTGAGTACACGCTAAAGAAATCAATCTTTTTTTTACCAGAAATGTAGTTTTGAGAATTTTATTATCCTTAACATACTACAACATTGTAAATGTGAATTGCTTTGAAAAACTTAAGAATTAAGATCAGCATAGTTATCAGCCATGATTCAGAATCTTGATGATGAATAATTTTATCCTCATCCTGATAGAGAGGTGATGAACTAAATATGCAAAATTGGACATGTATTTCTGAACTTGGAAACCATAGGATTTGTTTTGTTTCACTATGCATATGTTACAAGAATTTTGTTTTTCTTTTTTTCCCCTAGGGAGAAGCTGAGAGTGCAAATGGGGTTGGGAAGGAAAAAAAAGATTCTTATTAATTGAAAAAGCAAAAGTAATTCATATTTTATAGTTCTTTAATTGTCATTTCTACAGGACTATTACTATGTATATAAAATATATATCATATATATATATGTATATATATATATATATATATATGACATGTTCAATTAAAAAAAATTCTGACTCAAAAGAAATTGAATCTTCCTTTGTAATATTTGGAACAATGGAGAAAAAAATTGAATTGAATCCATACAATATCTTCTTTGCAATTTCCTGGTTAAATAAACAGTTTAAATATTTCTTGTTTGTTCAGGAACATCAATAAATAAGTTTTACAATTGCAAAATAGAATAGAAAAAAGAATGGAAGGAAGGAAAAATCTTTAAGCACAGATATATTTAACATAAAACTTTCAAATCTCTCCTGCTTGCTTTTCATTCTGACTTTCTTTCTGATCTCTTTTGTGAATTAAAAAGAAAGCTTCAGCAAGCTTATTGTCTTTTACTTTTGTCTTTTATCAATCCTGTACCTGCCCATGTCTCTCTCCTACTTAAAAATAAAAGAAAAACAACTTTTGTAACAAATGTATTGAATCAAAGCAAATTCCTACATTGAGCATAACCAAAATATTTGTCTCATCCTACACAGTGAGCCTGTCATCTTTTTGTACAGGGAGTATTTAGCATACTTGGAATTATGGTTGAACATTGAATTTAACAGAGTTCTTAAGTCGTTCAGAGATGCCGTGTCCTTCCTTACAAGGCTGTTGTTATTATATAAATTGTTCCCTGGATTCTACTCACTTCACTTTGCATCAGTTCATACAAGTTCTCCCAAGTTTCTCTGAAACCTTTGTCAAAATCTGGGAGAGGAGAAAGAAATATAGGAGAAATATTTGTCTAGAAAGAAAATGTTATACCAGAAAAACATTAAATACCCTAACAGCAACATGGGGGCGATGATTAACCTTGATAAGACATGCTCATTCCATCAGTGCAACAATCAGGGACAGTTTGGAGCTGTCTGTAATGGAGAATACAGTCTGTATCCAGAGAAAGATTTGTGGAATTTGAAGAAAGACCAAGGATTATTACCATTAATTTTTATATATATATATATATATATATATATATATATATATATATATATATATTTTTTTTTTTTTTCAAGGCAATAGGGTTAAGTGGCTTGCCCAAGGCCACACAGCTAGGTAATTGTTAAGTGTCTGAGGCCGGATTTGAACCCAAGTACTACTGACTCCAGGGCCTGTGCTCTATCCACTTCTCCACCTAGTCGCCCCCCCATTACCTTTAATTTAGAAAAAAAAACCCTGATATCTTATTATGTAATCTTTCTATCTCTTATACTTTATTTTTCTTCCTTAAGGATATGATTTCTCTCTCATCACATTCATTTTGGATGAGTGTATACCATGTCAACAATGTAAAGACTGGCAAATTGCCTTCATTGGGGGTGGGGGAAGGGAAGTAAGATTAGGGGGAAAATTGTAAAACTCAAAATAAATAAAATCTTTAGAAAAAAAGTAAATGTAAGGGGCAGCTAGGTGGCATAGTGGATAAAGCACCTGCCCTGGAGTCAGGAGTACCTGGGTTCAAATCTGGCCTCAGACACTTAATAATTACCTAGATGTGTGGCCTTGGGCAAGCCACTTAACCCCTTTGCCTTGCAAAAAAAAAAAAGTAAATGTTTTCTGTGACTATGATGTAAATTGGCTCCTATTGTTTCTTTGTCAAATGTAAATTCCCAACCTCACCTCATTCTCTTCCCCAGTTCCCCCTCCAGTTTACAGCCTCTAACCAGATTTCAGTGGCCTAGAGAAAGAGGGATTTCCCCCTTTGCCTTTATTCTCCTGAAGCTTCTATGCCTATAGGCTATAAAGTCTGGCTTGGATTCCCCTCCAGATCATAGACTGCCTTGAGTTCTCTTGGCCATCTGTCTATCTGTTTGGTTTTTGCAAGGCAATGGGGTTAAGTGACTTGCCCAGGATCACACAGCTAGGCAATTATTAACTGTCTGAGGACAGATTTGAACATTTGAACTCAGGTCCTCCTGACTCCAGGGCCCATGCTCTATCCACTGCTAGCCTTCTCTCTCTCTCTCTCTCTCTCTCTCTCTCTCTCTCTCTCTCTCTCTCTCTCTCTCTCTCATCTTGCTTATTCCCCTGCCCTCAAACTGCTTACAAGCAGCTTCTTCCTGAAAGAGAAAGCTTTTAATCTGTAAACTTTTCAGACTTCTGAAAATAAATCCTAAACGTTCAACTTCAGGGTTATATGTGAATTCTTTCACTTGTGAGAACCCTTAAATCTAAATTGGTGACACCACTCCTTGGCAACATAATGACATTTTATTGTATTCATATGCCATCATATACATATCCATCCATTCCTTAACCAATAGAAACTCTTGATTTCTATATCTTTGTTATGATAAAAAAAATAGTTGCTATAAATATTTCTGTGCATATAAATCCCTTTCCTTTCTCTTTGATCTCTTTAGGGTTATAGGCCTAGAATTAGTCATATACCTGAATCAAATGATATATACATTCACATCAAGAATTTATTTAGTATCTATTTTCATATTCATTCCTGTAATTTTCCTTTTTTTCATCTTTTTCAATCTGGTTGGTATGAGGTGAAACTTCAAAAATGTTTTAATTTGCACTTTTGTATTAGTGATTTAGAACATTTAAAAATATGACTATTTCAAAATTTGGATTTCTTCCTTTGAAGATTGTCTTTCCACATATACTTTGAACATTTATCCATTGGAAAATGAATGGTTCTTGTTGTTATATTTTGAATCTTTTCCTAATTTACCAGAGAAACTTTCTGCAAACTTTTTCAGTTGTTTTTCTTCTAATATTAATTATATTAATTTTTGTGCAAAAACTTTCTAAAAAGTATATAATCAAAATTGTCCATCTCACTGTGATCCTTTTATTTTAATCCTCTGTCCCTTTTTTTGTCCTGAATTTTTTAGAATGTTTTATTATTTCTGTTGTCCAAATGATTAAACCAAGACCCAGGCATCAAAAGTGACTTTTTTAAAAGTCGCATTAGCTAGTGTTCAGGCTCAAACCTATGTCTTCTGATTCTGATGCTGTTTCTGTTATGCTTTCAATTTTTCTAAGACTTTACAGTACCTTAACTGTAAAACTTAAGATTACCTGACTATTGTGGTTGAATGTGATTGAATCTTCAAATAGAGGCTGTCCCCAATCAAGGAACTGATAAAATTCCTTTTCATTATATGAGAAAGAGATCACTGTTTTCATATACTGAAAGAAATCATAACATTGATTTTTTTAAAAAAAAATAGTATTTTTCCTTTAAAAATATGTTGAGACAATATTTACCATTAATTTTTATAAGATTTTCAGTTCCCAGATTTTTTCCCTCCCTTTTTCCTAAAAGAGTAGGTAATTAATAGGCTATACATGTGCTATCATGTAAGACATTTCAATATTAATGACAGTTGTGACAGAAGAAACAGTTCCAAAGGGAAAAAAAAGCTACAAAAATGGATAAAATAAGTGAAAAAGATATGCTTTGATATATATTCAGAGTCTTTGAGTTATTTATTTGAATATGGATGGCATTTTCTTTTGTGACGCCTTTGTTTTTATCTTGGATCTTTGTGCTGGTGAGAAAAGATCATACATAGAAAAGTCATACATAGTTGAACATTACATATTGTTCCTGATGCTTGTGCAGTGTTTTCTGGTTTTGTTCATTTTCCTTTGTATCAGTTCATATTAGTCTTTCCAAGTTTTTCTGAAATATTCCTGTTCATCATTTTTTATTGTACAATAGTATTCTACTTCATACATCTAGCAGAGTTTATTCATTCATTCCCCAGTTGATGAACCTTCCCTAAATTTTCAATATTTTGCTGCCAAGATAAAGGGCTGCTATAAATATTTTTACACATATAACGATCTCTTTGGATATGTACCTTGTAGTGATGCTGCTGGATCAATAGATTTGAACAGTTTGCTTGCTCTTTAGGCAAAGCTTTCTCCAGAATGATTGGATCAGTGCACAAATCTACAGTGTATTGTGTCTTAATTTTCCCACATCCTCTCTAACATTTATCATTTTCCTTTTTTGGTCATTAGCCAATCCCATAGATGTGAGGTTGTAATGCATAGCTGGGTTTTTTTTTTGTACTTAAAGATTTTATTTATTTTGAGTTTTATAATTTTTCCCCTAATCTTACTTCCCTTTCCCCACCCCACACAGAAGGCAATTTGCCACTCTCTCTTTTTTTTAATTAAAGGTATTATTTGAGTTTTACAATTTTCCCCCATCTTAATCCCCTCCCCCACCCCCTCATGGAAAGCAATCTGTCAGTCTTTACTTTGTTTCCATGTTGCACATTGATCCAAATTGAATGTGATGAGAGAGAAATCATATCCTTAAGGAAGAAACAAAGTATAAGAGAAACAAGATCAGACAATAAGATACCAGGTTTTTTCCCTAAATTAAAGTTAATAGTCCTTGGTCTTTGTTCAAACAGTTCTTTCTCCGGATACAGATGGTATTGTCCATTTCAGACAGCCCCAAATTGTCCCTGATTGTTGCACTGATGGAATGAGCAAGTCCATCAAGGTTGATCACAGCCCCTATGTTGCTGTTAGGGTGTACACTGTTTTTCTGGTTCTATCTCACTCAGCATCAGTTCATGCAGATCCCTCCAGGCTTCCCTGAATTCTCATCCCTCCTGGTTTCTGGACACAATAGTGTACCATGACATACATATACCACAGTTTGTTGAGCCATTCCCCATTTGAAGGACATTTACTTGATTTCCAATTCTTTGCCACCACAAATAGGGTTGCTATGAATATTTTTGTAAAAGTGATGTTTTTACCCTTTTTCATGATCTCTTCAGGGTATAGACCCACTAGTGGTATTGCTGGATCAAAAGGTATGCACATTTTTGTTGCCCTTTGGGTTTAGTTCCAAATTTCTCTCCAGAAAGGTTGGATGAGTTCACAGCTCTACCAACAATGTAATAGTGTTCTAGATTTCCCGCAACCCTTCCAACAATGATCATTGTCCTTTCTGGTCATATTGGCCGGTCTGGGAGGTGTGAGGTGGTACCTCAGAGAAGCTTTAATTCGTATTTCTCTAATAAGTAATGATGTAGAACAATTTTTCATATAAGTATGGATTGCTTTGATCTCCTTATCTGTAAATTGCCTTTGCATATCCTTTGACCATTTGTCAATTGTGGAATGGCTTGTTTCTTTTAAATTTGACTCAGTTCTCTGTATATTTTGAAATGAGTCCTTTGTCTGAAACATTCGTTGTAAAAATTGTTTCCTAGTTTACTACATTTCTTTTCATCTTGGTTACAATGATTTTGTCTGTGCAAAAGCTTTTTAATTTAATGTAATCAAAATCATCTAGTTTGTTTTTAGTGAACTTCTCCATCTCTTCCTTAGTCATAAACTGCTCCCCTTTCCATAGATCAGACAGGTAAACTAGTACTTGATCTTCTAGTTTGCTTATAGTATTGTTTATTATGTCTAAATCATGTATCCCTTTTCATCTTATCTTGGTATAGGGTGTGAGGTGTTGGTCAAGTCTAAGTTTCTTCCATACTAACTTTCAATTTTCCCAGCAGTTTTTATCTAAGAGAGAGAGCTTTTTTTCCAATAGCTGGACTCTTTGGGTTTATCAAACAGCAGATTATAATAATCATTTCCCCCTATTGCACCTAGTCTATTCCAATGATCCACTACTCTATTTCTTAGCCAATACCAGACAGTTTTGATGACTGATGCTTTATAATATAATTTTAGATTAGGTAGGGCTAAGCCACCCTCCTTTGCACTTTTTTTCATTGAATCCCTGGAAAGTCTTGACTATTTCTCCATATGAATCTACTTACAACTTTTTCTAACTCATTGAAGTAATTTTTTTGGAATTTTGATTGGTGGGGCACTAAACAAGTAGTTTAGTTTTGGTAGAATTGTCATTTTTATTATATTAGCTCGACCTATCCATGAGCAGTTGATTTTTGCCCAGTTATTTAAATCAGATTTTATTTGTGTGGGAAGAGTTTTGTAATTGTTTCAAAAAGTTTCTGTGCCTGCCTTGGCAAATAGACTCCCAGTTATTTTATATTGTCTGAGGTTACTTTCAATGGGATTTCTCTTTCTATTCTTCCTGCTGTATCTTGCTAGCCATATATAGAAAAATTGAGGATTTATTAGGGTTTATTTTATGTCCTACAACTTTATTAAATTGCTAATTGTTTCCAGTAGTTTTTTGGATGATTTCTTGGGATTCTCTAATTAGACCATCATGTCATCAGCAAAGAGTGAGAATTTTGTCTCTTCCATCCCAATTCTAATTCCTTCAATTTCTTTTTCTTCTCTAATTGCTGCAGCTAACCTTTCTAATATGATATTGAATAGTAGTGGTGATAATGGCCATCCTTGTTTCATTCCTGATTTTATTGTTAATGCCTCTAACCTCTCTCCATTGAATATAATGCTTGTTGATGGTTTCAGATAGATACTGCTTAGTATTCTAAGGAACAGTCCATTTATTTCTGCACTCTCTAGTGTTTTTAGCAGGAATGGGCAATGTATTTTGTCAAAAGCTTTTTCAGCATCTATTGATATAATCATATAATTTCTGATTGGTTTGTTGTTGATATAATTAATTATACTAACGGTTTTCCTAACATTGAACCAATGCTGCATTTCTGGATAAATCCTACTTGGTCATAATGCATTACCCTAGTGATAACTTGTTGCAGTCATTTTTTCTAAGATTTTATTTAAGATTTTTGCATCTATATTCATCAGGGAGATAGGTCTATAACTTTCTTTCCCTGTTTTAATGCTTCTTGGTTTAGGTATCAGCACCATATTGGTGTCATAGAAGGAGTTAGGCAGAGTTCCATCTTCCCCTATTTTTCCAAAGAGTTTATGTAGAATTGGAACCAATTATTCTTTAAATGTTTGGTAGAATTCACTTGTGAATCCATCAGACGCTGGAGATTTTTTCTTAGGGAGTTCAGTGATGGTTTGTTGAATTTCTTTTTCTGAGATAGGATTGTTTAGGTATTTAATCTCCTCTTCATTTAACCTGGACAACTTATGTTTTTGTAAATATTCGTCAATTTCACTTAGATTGTCAAATTTATTGGCATAGAGTTTGGCAAAATCATTCCAAAGTATTACTTTAATTTCCTTCTCATTGGTGGTGAGTTCACCTTTTTCATTCATGACACTAGCAATTTGGTTTTCTTCTTTCTTTTTTAAATATAATTGACCAGAGGTTTATCAAATTTATTGTTTTTTTAATAAAAGCAACTCTTGGTTTTATTTACTAATTCAACATTTTTTATTACTTTTGATTTTATTAATTTCTCCATTAATTTTTGGAATTTCTAATTTGGTAATTAATTGGAGGTTTTCAATTTGTTCTTTCTATGATTTTTTTAGTTACATATTTAGTTCATTGATTTCATCTTTCTCTAATTTATTCATATAAACATTTAAAGATATAATATATGCCCAACAGCAGCTTTGAGTGAATCCCATAGGTTTATTATGTTGTTTCATTATTATCATTATCTAGGATAAAATAATTAATTCTTTCCCTAATTTGTTGTTTGATCCAATCATTCTTTAAAATGAGGTTATTCAGTTTCCAATGAATTCTGGGTCTATATTTCTTTAGCCTAATATTGCATATGATTTTTATTGCATTGTGATCTGAGAAAGATGTATTCATTATTTCTGCCTTTCTGTGGTTGATCATTATGGTTTTATGCCCTAGTATATGGTCAGTTTTTGTATAGGTGCCACGTACTGCAGAAAAAAAGGTATATTCCTTTCTATCCCCATTCAGTTTCCTCCATAAGTCTATCATATCTAGTTTTTCTATCAATCTATTTACCACCTTAACTTCTTTCTTGTTTATTTTATGATTCAATTTATCTAAATCTGAGAATGGGAGGTTGAGATCTCCCACTAGTAGAGTTTTGTTGTCTATGTCTTTCTGTAGTTCTTCTAACTTCTAAAAGAATTTGGATGCTATCCCATTGGGTACATACATATTCATTATTGAAATTACTTTATTGTCTATGGTACCTTTTAGGAGAATATAGTTTCCTTCATTATCTCTTAGTGCTATCTGTTTTTGCAGCTGATTTGTCTGAGACAAGGATTGCTACCCCTGCTTTTTTTCACTTCAGCTGAAGCAAAATATATTTTGCTCCAACCTTTTACCTTTACTCTGTATGTAGCTCTCTGCTTCAAGTGAGTTTCTTGTAAGCAGCATATTGTAGGATTCTGTTTTTTAATCCACTCTGCAGTTCGCATACACTTTAAGGGAGAGTTCATCCCATTCACATTCAGTATTATAATTACTAACTCTTTATTGCCCTCCATGCTATCTTCCCTCTGTTTCTATTTCCCCCTTTTTCCTTTATCCTTATTCCCCAACATTTTGTTTCTGAATACCACCCCCTTCAGTGTGTTTGCCCTCCCCTTTCTTTCCCCTTCCCCTTTCCATTTTACCCTTTCCCTTCCCTTCTTTCTGTTAGTTCCCCTTTTTTCTCCCCCTCCCTGTCTCCATCACCCCCTCCCCTTTTCCCCTTTTAGTACTTGAAATGTAAAATGTTTTTTAAGTTAACTGAGTCTGTGTTTAAGTTAACTTTAAGTCAAGTCTGATGAGAGCAAGATTCAGGTGTTTCTCATCACTTCCTTTCTTCCCCTCTATTACCATAGGTCTTTTTGTACCTCTCAAAGTAATGAGATTTACCTCATTCAATCCCCTCTGTCCTCCCATTTCCTTCCTGTCCCTCTTTTTTAGGAGGAGGAAGTGTTTTTAAATCATTCTATCTGAGTCATAGAAAATTCTGAGTATCTATCACTTCTGGCTAAGTATATTCTATCTAATAGAGTTACAGTTCTTGAGAGTTATTAGAATCTTTCTCCCAAGTAGGTTTACAGCCAGTTTCATCCCATTGGATAGCAGTCTCATGGATAAATCATGAGTGTCCATCACTTCTGGGTAGGTATATTCTCTCTGTTAGAGTTACAATTCTCAAGATTTATGAGACTCTTTTTCCCATGCTGGGATATAGCCATCTTATCAGATAGCAGTGTTTTTTTCCTTTACCCCCCCTCCTTTTTTTTACCTTTTCATGTATCTCTTCAACCTTCTGTTTGATGTCCAAATTTTCTATTTAGCTCTGGTCTTTTCAGCAGGAATTTTTGGAATTCTTCCATTTTTGTTAAATGTCCATCTTTTCCCTTGAAAAAGAAGGTTCTGCTTTGCTGGATAGTGGGTTCTTCACTGCATTTCAAGCCCCCTTGCTCTTTATAATATCTCGTTCCAGGCCCTTTGATCCCTTAATGTTGATTCAGCCAGGTCCTACATAATCCCTACTGTGGCTCCTTGGTATTTAAATTGTTTCTTTCTGGATTCTTGTAGGATTTTCTGTTTTATTTGATAGTTCTGGAATTTGGCCACAACATTCCTTGGTTTTTTCATTTTAGGATATCTTTCTGGAGGGGATTGATGTATTCTTTTTTTTTTTAGTTAGGTTTTTGCAAGGCAGTGGGGTTAAGTGGTCTTTCCCAAGGCCACACAGCTAGGTACTTATTAAATGTCTGAGTCCAGACTTGAACTCAGGTACTCCTGACTCCAGGGTCAGTGCTGTATCCACTGCATTACCTAGCTGCCCCAATGTGTTCTTGCAATAACTATTTTTCCCTCTGGTTCCATCATATCAGGGCAATTTTACAAATCCTGTAATATTAAATCCAGCCTTTTTTTCCCTCTTCAATGTTTTCAGGAAGACCAATAATTCTTAGGTTGCTCCTCCTCAACCTATTTTTGAGGTCAGTGGTTTTGCTGATAGCATATTTTACATTTTCTTCTGGTTTTTCAATTTTTTGGTTTTGTTTAACAGGCTCTTGCTGTCTCATGAAGTCATTAGTTTCCACATACTCTATTGTTTTTTTAGAGAAGATTTTTCTTCATTTACCTTTTTTTCCAACTCCTTTTCCAATTGGTCAATTCTATTTTTGAAGGAGCTTTCCATTTGACCAATTGAGGTTTTGAGAGAATTATTTTCTTTTTGCATTTGTCCAATTGAGATCAGAGAGAATTATTCTCATTTTGGATTTTCCAATTGACTATCTGAGAGAGTTATTCTCATTTTGTATTTGTTCAATTGAGAATCTGAGAGAATTATTCTCATTTTTTATTTTTTCCAATTTTATTTTCCAGTGATTTGATTTCTTGTTGCAAGGTGTTTATCTTTTCTTGGGTTTCTTTTCCCAAGTGTTCCAATTGATTTTTAAGCTCCTTCCTTATTTTTTCAAGGAAGTCTTTATATGCTGGAGACTAGATCATATTCTTCTCAGAGGTTCTGGGTCTCTTTGAGTTAGGGTCTTTTCCTTCCAACAATTTTTCTATGGATCCATCTTTCTGCTGACCTTTCTTCATTTTGTTAAGACCTTGAATTGGTGATGGGCTGGTTCACACAGAGACTTTACTCACTCACTGAGTGTAATATCTCCAGCTGGCCAATAGTCAATGCTAGAGGATTTGCGAGTGTAATATCTCCAGCTGGCCAGTAGGGTTTGCTGCTTGCTTTCTCTGGAGTGTCTGTGACCTTGATTGAGGCCCTTTTTCTTGGCCCGTGACTGCAGAACACAAATCTGAGGTAGATGTTATTTCTCCTGGCTTTTCTTTCTAGGTTTTGTAGATTGGATTTCTATTAAGAGATTTGTTTCATATCATATATTATGGGGAAAGATCAGGAGTTTTTAAAACTGTTCCTGTCTTCTCTGCACCATCTTGGCTGGAAGTCCATAGCTGTTTTAATTTGCATTTTTCTAATCAAATGTGATTGAGTACTCCATATGCCTCTGTATAACTTTAGTTTCTTTGTCTGAAAACTACTTGTTCATATCCTTTGGCCATTTATTAATCAGGGAATAACTTCTATTCTTAGAAATTTGACTAAGTTCTCCATTTATTTCAGACATGAAGCCTTTATCAGAGTCACTTGCCATAGAGATTGTTCATCTTTGTTTTCCTTTTAATCTTGGTTGCATTGGTTTTGTTTATGCAAAAGGTTTTTTTTCCCTCAATTGATATTTTTTTTCCAATTACATATTATGTGATAGTTTATCAACATTCATCCACATTCATATGCATATTTTAAAATTACATGATTTCCTTCCACCCTCCCTTCCCACCATCAACAGTGAACAGTCTGGTGAATATACTTATACATTTTTATTTACCAGGTTTCCAGATTCGTCATTTTCTATATGAGGAATTAGGATTAAGGGGAAAAGAAATAAAACCACGAGACCATAAACAAGAGGGACAATTCCAGTCAATGTAACAAATTGGTTATTAAGTACTATGTATCAGAGACAATAGTGTGTTAGACTCTGGGGAGAGAGAGAGGTAAAATGAAAATCAGCTCCTGGCTTCTAGCACCTTGCTTTCTACTATAAATAAAACATTTACCAAATTAAGGAAATCCACTATAATTTAAAGAGGGAGAGAGTACTAGGCTAGGTACTTAGGGGTTAATGTTCAGTACCTGGGTTATTCACACTTTTCTGCTTCTCCTCAAGTAGAGAAGGAATGGAGAATTCAAATCTACTCATTCTACTCTTTGTCTACAATCCAGCTTAAATATAGGATAGGAAAGGAAAAAAAATAAGAGAAATTTTTAAAAGGTAAATGCTGTGTTCATTCTGATTCTATCGGCTTTTTTTTGTTTCATTTTATTTCTTCCTTTAGATGTGAATAGCATTGTCCATTGCAGGTCTCCTAAGGTTGTCTTAGCTCTCTGAATTGCTGAGAGGAGCTGCATCCATCAAAGTTGATCAATTCACAGTGTTGCTTTATAATGTTCTCTTTGCTCTGCTTTGCTCAGCATTGCTTCTGTAATTTGTTCCATGCTTCCCTTAAAGAGGAGTAGTACTCCATAATACTTATATAAAATCTGCAAAAGTTTTTTTTAAATTTAATATAATAAAAATTATTTATTTTACATTTTATGATGTTCTCTATCTCTTATTTTTTCATGATTTCTTCCCTTCTCCATAGACTGGTCTTTTTATCAAGATATAGTTTTCTTTCTCATCTCTTTCAATTAAGTCTGATTTTTGCATTTGCTTTGTCTGAAATCAAAATTGCTACCCCTTACTTTTTTTTTTTTGGATTCAACTGAAAGCACATAGATTCTTTTCCAAACCCTTACCTTTATTCTGTGTCTGCTTCAAGTGTATTTCTTGTAAACAGTGTACTATTGAATTCTGATTTTTGATTCATTCTGTTATCTGCTTTCGTTTTATGAAAGACTTCATCCTGTTTACCTTCACAGTTATGATTATTAATTATGTATTTCATTCCATTTTATTTTTCTTCCTGTTAGTCTTCTTTCTCCTTTCACCCTTTTCCTCCTTAATGTTTTGCTTTTGTCTGCCACCTACCCTGGTCTGTCCTCTCTTCTTTCAGTCTTAATCTCCTAATTTCCTGTTGGATAAGATAGATTCCTATATTGAAGTGATTGTGTACATTATTCCCTTGAATCCCACACTGTGAAATAGTTTACTTCATTTTACCTCTCTTCTTTCTGTACCCAGTAGTCCTTTCTCATCTTATAATTATTTTTTTTTTATTTCATTTGCTCAAATTCATCCTATACCTGTACCTTCTGTCTAGGTATATTATGTCTAACTTTACTATTAAAGATGCCATTTTTAAAAATTATAAATATTATCTTCCCATGGAGGGATGTAAATAGTTCAGTTCCAGTGAATCCCTTATGTTTCCCTTTTCATCTTTTTAGGGTTCTCTTGAGTCTTGATATTGGAGATCAAATTTTTTGTTTATTGCTGATCTTCTCCATATGAAGGCTTCATTGACCATTTTACCCTTTATGATATTATACTTAATTGCATTAGGCACGTGATTCTTGATTGCACTCCAAGCTCCTTTGCCTTCCAGAATATCATATATGTGACCTCTGATCCTTTAATTTTGTAACTGTTAAATCCTTTGTAATCTTGATTGTGGCTCTCTGATAATTGAATTCTTTTAATTATTTTTTCTTTGTCCTGATAGTTCTGAAATTTGGCTATAGTATTCCTTGGAGTTTTTAATTTGTTATCTCTTTTCTCAGGTTATTGGTGGGGTTTTGAAAAATGCCTCTGCTTCTAGGATATCAGAATCATTTTCCTTGATAATTTCTTGAAAGATGTTGTCTGGGTCCTTTTTTTGATTGGGTCTTTCAAATAGTCCAGTGATTCTGTCATTGTCTTTCTTGGATCTGTTTTCCAGGTCAGTTGTTTTTCAAATGAGGTACCTTATACTTTCTTCTTCTATGTTTTCTTTCTTTTAAATTTGTTTAATTGATTCTTACTATCTCATAGAATCATTAGCTTCCACTTGCCAAATTATAACTTTTAAGGAGTTGTTAACTTTTGTACTTTTTTCCATTTGAAAATTCTGCTTTTTAAATAGTTTTGTTATTTTTTCTAAGCTGTTGACTCTTTTTCATAATTTTTTTGTATCACTCTCTTTTCTTTTCCCAACTTTTCTTCTACTTCTCTTATATGATTTTTTTCTTTGTTTGTTTTTTAGGTTTTTTTGCAAGGCAAATGGGGTTAAGTGGCTTGCCCAAGGCCACACAGCTACGTAATTATTAAGTGTCTGAGACTGGATTTGAACCCAGGTACTCCTGACTCCAGGAGTACCTGGGTTCACTGCGCTACCTAGCCGCCCCCTCTCTTATATGATTTTAAGTTCCTTTTGAGCCCCTTCATGAGTTTTTTTTTTTTTTTTTTTGTGACTTCATACCACTTCCTATTTTTCTTTGGGCCTTTGCCTATAAGGCATTTTTACATTGTTGTCCTTTTCTGAGTTTCTGTCTATATCTTTCCTATCACCATAATAACTTTTTATTTTCAGATTCTTTTTTTTTGTTAGTTTTCCCTGAGACTGGGGTGGGGGTGCTGTTCTGAGTTTCACTGGGGTTCCACTGAAGGACATGGTTGTCCAGCCGTTGTTTGGTTAGACCTGTGCAGAAGCATGTTGTGATTCTTGAAGCTGGAGTCTATCCACTTCCTTCACTTTGCTTAGGTGTATATGAGTCCTAGTGTTGCTGTTCCCCTGCATTGGGACTCAGGATCTCCCCCTGGTTTGCTGAGATGGGGCTTGCTTCTGGCTTGGGTGGGATACTTCCTGTTCTGGACTGCATTCTCCCAAGTTTCTTAGACTAAAGATTGTTTCATCCATTCATTTTTTGCTGGTTCTGCATTCTAGGATTTATTTGAGGGCACTTATTTTATGGTTGTTAGGAGGTGAATATGGGAGTCATGGCAATTTGCTGCTTCTTCTGCCATCTTCACTCTTGAAGTTCTTTAATAGAATTGTTTTTTGAAAACAAACTTATGTACATATACATTTATAAATTCATGGACTTTATTTCAATAAAAGGGATAAAAAAATTACCTATTCTCTTCCTCATTTTACAATTGAAGAAACAAAAACCTAGACTGAGGTAATTTGCCCTCACCTAAGTTCATAGTGAATTAGTGCTATCTTCTGACTCCTTATCAAGGACTCTAGCCATGTTTTATTCTATATGCATTATTTGTTAACTGAACAAATAAAATGCTGGGTGGTCAGTTTTTAAAAAAAGTATATTTGTTCCTTTTAGTATTGTGTGGCATATGCCAAGACAATAAAGATAAAAAATTTAAAGAATATTTTTCCAATATAAGATAAAAACAGATTTTTTATCATTAGACTTAGATTCTCTATTCATTATGTTTCTCCCTTTTCCTTGTATAGTCAAACCCGGACTTTTCAGAAGTTTCTTGCACAGTTTTGTGGTGATATAATTATGATGAATTAAAGAACATAAAATGTATATAATATTATTAAGGTCCTTATTATATTGTGTATTAGAACATAGATCATTAAGAATATAAGGAACAGAACACAGTACTAGAGTTAAGATGTATCTTAATATCTTGAATGTTTGAACAGTAACCACAGAATAAAATGAAAGAGATCTCATAAAGCATTAGATCTGATAGCATACATTGATAATGCTGGGTGAGCCCTTAAAACACAGAGTATTAGAATTGGAAGAACATATGACAGATCATTAAAAACCTCCAAAGTCTTAGGCTCTCTTCCCTGTGCTTTGATATGAAGATGACCATATAAGTAAGGAAGGTCCCTGCTCAGCTATCTTAGTATGGAAGGCCAAACTGCAAGCTGGATCTGAGTGTGGGCAAACAGCAGAGTCCTCGAGGTGCAGGCTGGTTTCTCCCAATTTTCTTTGTAGGTTCTGCTTCCAGTGCTTCTCACTCCACACTCATTCTGGTGTAGCAGAGTTGTCTCACCACCCCTTCAAGCTGTTCCCGATCCCTAGACCGGGCTGGGCTGGGCTGGGCTGTGCCAGCTCCTGGTCCTGATGAAACAGAAAATTCTTGCAGAACTTCTAAGTTATCTTCGACTGGGAAAATGTATCACTCAGCTTTTCTGTGGTTCTGCCCCCTCTAAATTTTGGCTAGAGTCATAATTTGAGGGCCTTTGGAGTTTTGGGGGGAAGGAGTTCCCAAGAAATGCTTTCCTCATGCTGCCATCTTGGCTCTGCCCTGTTGTTCATCTTCTCAAGAACTTTCATTGGCTTTCCATTGCCTTCTGGAGGAGAAAACTTCTTTATTGCTTTTTTAAAGTCCTGCTCATTTTGATTCTAGTTTGTTTTTCCACACTGATTAATCTTGGCTTTGCATTACACTCATTATATTGCAACCAAACTGGCCTCCTTGATTTTCTCTCTGCTACCTCTATGCCTTTGCAGAGGGAATGCTATCATTCCTCAACTTTGTTTTTTAGAATCCCTATATGCCTTCAAGGTGCAGATCAAATTCCAACTTAAGATTCCTTTCCTGATTCTCCCAATAAACTCCAACTCACCCTTCAAGGTATATTTGTATTTACACGAACATACCCACATACAGATTATATATATATATATATATATATATATATATATATATATATATATATATATATATCGCACACACATATATATATACACATTTACACACAGCATATATATAAGTATGTATGTATCTGTGTATATGTATATGCGTGCATACACACACACACACACACACACACACACACACACACACAGCCTTCATTTACTTGTGAGAATTTTGCATATTTCTAGGAGAATAAAAGTTCCTTAAGGCAAGCACAATTTAACTTTGGTATTTATATTCTTGTGTCTAGTACAGTCCTGGCAAATAATAGACAATTAACAAATTCTTATTAGTTAACTGTTTGATTTTTTTTTAGTATTTCCATTTTTAAAAGAATAATTAGTTGATTAGAACCAAATTTTACTGTCTTTTTGTCATTACTCTTTCTGCTACTACAAAATATCTATGGAAATTTTCAAATCCTTTATTTCTCCTCTACTTTTCATTTGCATGACAATTGGCTATTTCACTGGTGTATGAAAAGTGGAAAATGAAAGGAAATGAGATTCAACCAGGACCCTAGTTTCTTATTGAACAATGAACCACTTGGCTATTTGCTTAAGTCTTGTCCCTTTGTTAAAAGCTTTATTGAAGGTCTTTTTTAAAAAAATAGTCAAGGGGGTCGGAGCCAAGATGGCAGCAAGAAAAGATCCTGTCTTAGGTGCTCTCTCGTAAAACTCGTAAGCTAAGGACTCTAACTAAACTTTCAAGAGACAGAACCCACAGAGGGACCCAGGGAGGCAGTTCTCCTACTCAAGGTAACCTGGAAAAGAGCAGAAAGGCTCTGCTCCCTAGGGTTGGAGGGGCGGCCCACCAGAGGGCTGGCCCACCAGATTGAAAGAACTTCAGCCCCCTGGAGGCAGCCCCAGGGTGCTGGGAGCCACGGCTCACAGCAGCAGGGGTGTTTCCTGAGCTACGCCCCAGGGGAGCACCAGGCACAGTGGGGGGACAGCAGGGACCTCTGCCAGAGCTAGCACATGAAGCCCAGCCCTCAGGGCACACAGGCCAACACAGCCCAAATCTAGGAAACAGAAGCCAGTGGAACTGGTAAGCAGGAGCGCCCAGGGCATGAAGCCATTTACCTAGGGAGGGGAGTGAAGAGAGAGAGAGAGACTGCAGAGCTCTGTCCTCTGCCCCTGAAACAGGACTCTGGGGCTCTGACCACATTCAGATCCTGATCACAGCCTAGGCCCCCCCATGGAACAGCACCCCCCCCCCCCACCTCAGCCTCATAGCAGAGGCAGGCACATATGGTCATTCACAGACCAAGAGGGAGGACAGAGCCTCACATACTGAGACCCTTGTGGGAGTGTTCCAAAAGCTCAGGAAGCACCCCCAAAACAGGCTAAGGCTGGGAAAATGAGCAAGCAGAGGAAAAAGAGGAAGACCATTGAGAAATATTTTGCAAATGAGCCCAAGAAGGATCAAAATACTCAGTCTGAAGATGAGGAAGCACAAGCTCCTGCATCTAAAGATGACAAAAAAAAAAACAGAAATTGGGATCAGGCTATGACAGAGCTCAAAAAAGACTTTGAAAATCAAATGAGGGAGTTAGAAGAAAAACTGGGAAAAGAAATGAGAGAGATGCAGGAAAAACATCAAAATGAAGTCAGCAGCTTAGTCAAGGAAATCCAAAAAAATGCTGAAGAAAATAGCATGCTAAAAACCAGCTTAGGTCAAATGGATAAAACAGTTCAAAAAAGTTATTGAGGAGAAGAAGGCTTTAAAAAGCAAAATTGGCCAGATTGAAAAAGAGATAAGAAAACTCTCTGAGGAGAACAAATCCTTCAGACAAAGAATAGAATTCAGGGAGATTGATGAATTTACCAGAAATCAGGAATCAATAATTCAAAACCAAAAAATGAAAAATTAGAAGAAAATGTGAAAAATCTCATTGAAAAACCAACTGATATGGAAAACAGACTTAGGAAAGATAATTTGAAAATTATTGGAATACCTGAAAGTCACGATCAGGAAAAGAGCCTTGACATCATTTTCAAATAATTGCAACAGGAAAATTGCCCTGATATTCTAGAAGCAGAGGGCAAAATAGAAATGGAGAGAATCCACCTATCCCCCCAAGAAAGAGATCCCAAAAAACCAACCCCTAGGAATATTATAGCCAAGTTCCAGAACTCCCAAATCAAAGAGAAAATATTACAAGCAGCCAGAAGGACACAGTTCAAATATCGTGGAGCTGCAGTCAGGATCACACAGGACTTAGCAGCAACTACATTGGAAGCTCTTAGGGCTTGGATTATAATATACTGGAAGGCAAAAGAGCTTAGAATGCAGCCAAGAATGAACTACCCAGCAAGGCTGAATGTCCTCTTCCAGGGAAAAAGATGGACTTTCAATGAACCAGGGGAATTTCAAATATTCCTTTTGGAATGGCCAGAGCTGAACAGAAGGTTTGATCTTCAGATACAGGACTCGGGTGAAGCATAGAGATTGTATGAGAAGGGGAAAATATGAGGGACTTAATGATGATGAACTGCATGTATTCCTGTATAGAAAAACGACATTGATAATATTCATATGAACCTTCTCAGTTAATAAATCAGGTAGAGGGAGTTTTTATAGTTGAAAGCTGAATTCGAAGATAAAATATGGTGTAAAAATGGAGTCAATAGAAAAAAAAGGGAAATGTAATGGGAGAAAGAAAAAGGAGAGGGGGAATAGGCCAAGATATTTCATATAAGATTTTTCTTTATAACTATGAGCTTTTGTAATGATATGGAAGGGGGGGAAGGCAAGGGGAAATGAGGGAAACTTTGCTCTCATAAGAGGTGGCTAGGAGAGGAAACAGGATATATACTCAATGGGGTATAGACATCTGGAGTAAGAAGGAGGGGGGCAGGGGAAAGGGGGAGAATGTGAGTGATAGAGGAGAGGATGGACCATGGGGGGGAGAGTGGTCAGATATAATGCTTTTCTTTTTTACTTCTTACAAGGGACTGGGATTGGATGGCCTTTCCGGGACCATAGGGCCATGTGGATTCTGGGCCTAAGGGGTGTTATGGGGGCTCAGGGTCTCTTGGCCCCAGAGGCGGGGATCTGTCTGCTGTGCCCTACAGCAGAGTCAGAGTGAAAGGAGAGAGAAAATATAGTACATGGTAGTGGAGAAATACGAAAGGAGGGAGTTGCGATCAGCAATGGAAACAGTGGAAAAATATGGAAGTAACTTTTGCCATGGACTTATCATAAAGAATGTGATTAACCAGCGACAGAGTTGTTGGTGTTGGAACAAAGACTCAAGCACATTTTATTATTATTATTATTTTGGGGGGTTGCAGGGCAAATGGGGCTGGGTGGCCTGCCTGGGGACACATAGCAGGGTGATTGTTGGTTGTCTTAGTCCGGATTTGGACCCAGGTGCTCCTGGCTTAAGGGCCAATGCTCTGTCTGCCACCTAGTCACCCCTACTATTGTTACTATTTCATTTTATTTTGGGTCTTTTTTTTTTCTTTCTTCTTTTTGGTTTTTTCAGGGCAGTGGGGTTTGGGTGGCTTGCATGTCACACGGCTGGGTGATTGTTGAGTGTACAGGGCTGGATGTGGGCTTGGGTGCTCGTGGCTCCAGGGCTGGTGCTCTGTCCATTGCGCCACCTGGCCATACCTACAATTATTACTATTATCTTTTTAAGTTTAATTTTTTTTCTCTCCCCTTTACTTTATTGCTCAAGCAAGCCTATATTTATGGGGGGAGGGGGTATTTCATTTACTCTTAAACAAGAATATTTTATTAATGTAAAAAAATTTAAAAAAATAAAAAAAATTAAAAATGATACAGTCAAAATTTGGTAAAAAATATCATTAGAATAATTGCTTTAATCTGATCCTGGTCAAAAGCACCTATTTTTATTTTTAGTTTGCTACAAAAGTCACCATGTATATTTATAGACTTTTTAGACAGATAGTAGCTGAAGCTACTTGGGCTGTGAGGGTAGTACTGAAAAATATATGGATTACAATTTGTCAAATAAGTGAAAGGTATTCATTTCCTCCATTATGTTTAGGGATAGTAATTAAATTTACTTATACCAATTTAGGTTTATTAAATTGTTGGTTTTCAAATATTTGAATCTTAGAATTCTAGCATAAACTATTGAAATTGGAAACTAGAGTATGGACTTTGTATCTTAGCCCTCTTTAAAAAAATATTGTTTTCCAGTTATATGTAAATATTGCTTTCAATATTCATTTTTGTAAGATTTTGAGTTATACATTTTTCTCCCTTTCTTTCTTTCCTTTCCCCTCCCCATGATAGTGAGTAATCTGATATAGTAATACATATACAATCATGTTAAGCATACTTCCATATTAGTTATGTTGTGAAAGAAGAAACAGAATAAAGGAAAAACTACGAGAAAGACAAAAGAAATAAAACAAATTTTAAAAAGTGAAAAATAGTATATCTTGGTCTACATTTGTAGTCCATAGTTTTTTCCTCTGGATGAAGATGGCATTTTCCATTAGAAGACTTTTAGAATTGTCCTTGATCACTGTATTGCTGAGAAGAGCTTGTCTGCTATCTTAGTTGATCACCATACAATATGTACAATGCTTTCTGCCCATTTCATTGAGCATCAGTTAATGTAATTTTTTTCTGATTTTTCTGAAATCCACCTGCTCATGTTTTCCTATAGAACAATAGTAATCCATCACATTCATATACCACAGTTTTTTCAGTCATTCCCTAATTGATGATTATTCCCTTAATTTCCTATTATTTGCCACTATAAAAAGAGCCACTATATTTTTCTATATTTTGTACATATTTTTGTACATCCCTTTTTTATGATCTCTTTATCCCAGCCTTTTCTTAGCATTTACTTTAATTCTATGAAAGTTTCAGTGTTGTTCTAATCATTGAGATTCATGACTTAAGAGTTATCTTTTATTCTTTTCTACCATTTCTGACTGTCAAATCTAGAGTGATATGATCCAGCTTATCCACATAAATGGCTTGAAGTCAATTCTTCTGATTCCAGTAACTGCTCATCCCTTTTACTGTATATTAGGGGTACTGTCATCCTAAACTATTTTTCCTACACAGTATTAGAAAGAAATACATTCCTCTAGTCAATTCTTTTTTTTGAAAAAGTAAATCATTTATATAATTGAGAAATAGTTTCCTCATAGAGCATTTTTTTGCCCCCAAATAAGGAAAAAATGAAGATTTGTCTTGATCCTTAAAGTTATTTTAGTTTTCATTCTCATTCTGTCTCCATCACTTTCATTAAAACCATTGATTTTAATCAAAATATATCCCTCAGAAATAAATGTTCTGGATCCTCTTAGAAAGAAATGGAATCACTGTGGTCTTGTTTTACAAAGCAAGGTATTCACTTTGTGGTTAGTTTCAGAGTGAAGCATTGGAATATTTACAGAACAATGTTATAAGCCTTCATCTGTTATGTGCTGGCATGAGATAGAGATTGGAAAGAGAAAAACAGCCCTTGCCTTCAAGGAGTTTATAATCTAATGGGGAGAAGAGAATGCTCATACAAAAAGGAAGCTGAGAAGGAGATCCTTGGTGAGAGCATCATGGAAGGACACCTCAGGAGGCTCCTGAGCTCTTTTTTTAATAGGAACAGAGGGTACTGATATGGTGTGACTGCCATTTCCTGGTGTTGATAGTTTATAGGGATGGAATTATAATTTGTTTATCTTGTTTTTCTTTGTCTTTCCTATAAAGTCTGGGCAGGATCTGTAGAGAGGGAAATTTGGTAATTAGATTTTCAATATATATATTCCCAAGGTTCTCTGGTACCCTTAAGTGGATTTGGGATACCTTGTCTCTTTCCAAATGACTCTGTATTTTACTAGTGCTATTCTCTTAAGTGTAAGTAGGTCAACTGCACCCAGGTTCATTTAGCAATCAGGAAATCAGATTAAGTTATAAAGTTATATACAAAAATATTTAGTTCAGAATGTATAATCACAAATATACAAATGTATTCTCCAACACATGGGAGGTATAGTCTTTCTCCCCCTTTGTACCACCTCAGTCTTGGGTGAGGGGAAATGAATTATAGGTTCATAACTTAGCTTAGTTCCTTTAGATCACAGTCCTAGTTCCTATCTTTGTCTGAGTACTAGGCACCTTGAGTTCTCAAAGTTTCCTTGCTGGGCTTTCTAGCTGCACCATCTTGTCTGAACTCCTGGCTCAAATGTTGCCCTGACTTGAATTCCCAGATCTATTGGGTATCATCTTCTAGCTCTGAAATTGAGGAAGACAAAAAAAAAAACAGAAGAGAAACACACATCTTCAGAGTCTTAGAAAGAGCAGGGGAACAAAAAATTCTTCTTCTTTTACCAGTTCAGTTCATGTCATCCTTGCTATTGGTGAAATGGAATCTTCATCCTCTGGACATAGGTAAGAGTTACAGAAAAGTGAGCAGCTGAAAGAGAAAAAAATGTGTCAGATTCCATCCTTTTTAAAGATACAGGCAGACAATAGATGAAATGAGCCTCACCCTTGTAGTGGATGTTTCAGGGTCCATATTAAGTAAACTGAGCATATTCAAAAGACCCCTCAAGGTCATTTCCATTTCAGGAGCATGAGTTATTCCCAGAGAAGTTTGTGTTCCATAAATATTTCTATTTCTCTATCAGTCTCTAGAATCTCATGTGAAATGCTAAGTAAGAAAATAGCTTAATAAGTTTGTGTTTTGAAAGATTTTAGAATTCTGATTAATACAATAAGTCATAAGTCCAAAGAAATGAAGATGAAATAGATTGCCTACTTCATAATAATGAGATTGTAAACTTAAAATACAAAATTAATATTTTCTTTGTTTTGTTGCTGTTGTCAAATTTGTCAGAGGAGGTAACATGTTCTTAAAATTAATTTTTTAATTAAATCAGTTAAAAATATAATAGTGTTATAGCAGAAATGGATACCAAAACCTTACAATAGAACCAAAGGGTATCTATGGAACAGAAAGCTAAATGTTAGCATATACTGCAAAGGAATCATCCATTCTACCTCTTTTTCATTTTTTAGTTGTGAAAACTGGCAGGCCTTGAAGGTAAGTGGCTTGCCAAAGGTCATCATGAGAGTTAATAGTGGAGACAATGCTTGAATTGAGGTTTTCTGTAGATGAAAGTCTAGTGTAGTTTCCATGTTTTTGAGGACTGAAATAGAAACTAATAAAAATCGAATGTTTTTCTTTTGTTTATTTTTTTGAAAGATTTTATTTATTTTGAGTTTTTACAGTTTTCCCCCTAATCTTGTTCACACCCCCCCCCACACACACACACACAGAAGGCAGTCTCTTAGTCTTTACATTGTTTCCGTGGTATACATTGATCAAAGTTGAATAGGATGAGAACAAAGTCATATCCTTAAGGGAAAATAAAGTATAAGAGATAGCAAAATTACATGATTAAAATAATGTATTTTTTTAATTGAATGTAATAGTGCTCTTTATTCAAACTCCAAAATTATTTCTTTGGATACAGATATCACAAAATTGTGCCTGGTTGCACTGATGGAATGAGGAAGTCCATTAAGATTGATCATCACCCGCATTTTGCTGTTAGGGTGTGTAATGTTTTTCTGGTTCTGCTCATCTCAGCATCAGTTCATGCAAATCCTTCCAGGTTTTCCTGAATTCCCATCCCTCCTGGCTTCTAACAGAACAATAAGTGTTGCATGACATACATATACGACATTTGTTAAGCCATTCCCCAACTGAAAGGCATTCACTTAATTTACAATTCTTTGCCACCACAAACAGGGCTGTTAGAAATATTTTTGTACAAGTGTTACATTTATTTCATAGTCTCTTCAGGGTATAGATGCAGTAGTGGTACTGCTGAATCAAAGG
The DNA here is from genome assembly GCF_037893015.1 of Macrotis lagotis. Taxonomy (NCBI): domain Eukaryota; kingdom Metazoa; phylum Chordata; class Mammalia; order Peramelemorphia; family Peramelidae; genus Macrotis; species Macrotis lagotis. The sequence continues at coordinate 610,879,932 of NC_133666.1, read as the reverse complement.
GTATGCACATTTTTGTTGCCCTTTGGATATAATTCCAAATTGCTTTCCAGAAAGGTTGGATGAGTTCACAGATCCACCAACAACGTATTAGTGTCCCAGATTTCCCACATCCCTTCCAATGTTGATCATTATCCTTTCTGGTCATAATGGCCAGTCTGAGAGATTTGAGGTGGTACCTCAGAGATGCTTTAATTTGCATTTCTCTAATAAGTAATGATGTAGAGCAATTTTTCATATGATTATGGATCTCTTTGATTTCCTCATCTATAAATTGTCTTTGCATGTGGCTTGTTTTTTTAAACTTTGACTTAGTTCTCAGTATATTTTTGAAATGAGTCCTTTGTCAGAAATACTAGTTGTAAAAATTATTTCCCAATTTACTACATTTCCTTTGATCTTGGTTACATTTGGTTTTGTCTGTGCAAAAGTTTTTTAATTTAATGCAATCAAAATTATCTAGTTTGTTTTTAATGATGTTCTCCATCTCTGCTGTGGTCATAAACTGCTTCAATTTCCATAGATCTGACAGGTAAACTACTCCTTGATCTTCTAATTTGAATATAATATTGGTTTTTTTTATGTCTAAATCCTGTATCCATTTGGATCTGCTATAGGATGTGAGGTGTTGGTCTAATTCAAGTTTCTTCCATACTAACTTCCAATTTTCCCAACAGTTTTTTATCAGAGAGAGAGAATTTTTATCCCAGTAACTGGACTCTTTGGGTTTATCAAACAGCAGATTACTATAATCATTTCCTACTATTGCACCTGGTCTAATTCCACTCTATTTCTTAGCCAATACCAAACAGTTTTGAAGACTGATGCTTTATAATATAATTTTAGATCTGGTAAGGCTAAACCACCTTCTTTTGTACTTTATTCATTCAATCCCTGAAAATTCTTGACTTTATTTCTCCATATGAATTTACTTACTTACAACTTTTTCTAACTCATTCAAGTAATTTTTTGGAATTTTGATTGGTAGGGCACTAAACAAGTAGTTTAGTTTTGGTAGAATTGTCATTTTTATTATATTAGCTCAATCTATCCATTAGCAGTTGATCTTTACCCAGGTATTTAAATCTGATTTTATTTGTGTGAGAAGAGTTTGGTAATTATTTTCAAAAAGTTTTCGAGTCTGCCTTGGCAGGTAGACTCCCAGGTTTTTTATTTTGTCTGAGGTTACTACTGTCTCCCTTTTTAAGGAGCTATTGTTTATAAATCATTCTGAGTCACAGAAAAAAACATGAGTGTCTATCACTTCTGGTTAAGTATATTTTCTCTAATAGAGTTACAGTTCTCGAGAGTTATTAGAGTCTTTCTCCCAGGTGGGGATATAGCCAGTTTTATCTTATTGGACAGTAGTCTCACGGATAAATCATGAGTATCCGTCTCTTCTGGCTATGTATATTCTCTCTAATTGAGTTACAATTCTCAAGAGTTATAAGAATCTTCTCCCAGGTGGGGGTATAACTGGTTTCATCTTATTGGATAGCAATTTTTTTTTCCTTTACCCTTTTATTTTATTTTTTTCCTTTTCATGTCTTTCTTGAACCTCCTGTTTGGTGTTCAAATTTTCTATTTAGCTCTGGTTTTTTTCATCAGGAAAAGGTTGGAAGTCTCCCATTTTGTTAAATGTCCATCTTTTCCCCTGGAAGAGAAGGCTCAGCTTTGCTGGATAGTGGATGCTTGACTGCATTCCAGGGTCCCTTGTTCTTCATAATAACTCATTCCAGGCCCTTGGATCCCTTAGTGTTGATGTAGCCAGGTCCTGTGTAATCTTTACTGTGGCTCTTTGATATTTAAATTGTTTCTTTCTGGCTGCTTGCAGGATTTTCTCTTTTATTTGTTAGTTTTGAAATTTGGCCACTACATTCCTTGGTGTTTTCATTTTAGGATCTCTTTCCAGAGGGGATCAATGTATTCTTTCAATAACTTTTTTGCCCCCTGGTTCCATTACATCAGGGCAGTTTTCCATCACTAAATCCAGTAATATTAAGTTTAGCTTTTTTTTTCTCTTCAATGTTTTTAGAAAGACCTATAATTCTCAGGTTGTCCCTTCTCTGTTTATTCTTGAGGTCAGTGGTTTTGATGATGAGGTATTTTACATTTTCTTCTATTTTTTTTTTGGTGTTTTGGTTTTGTTTAATGGAATCTTGTTGTCTCATAAAGTAATTATTTTCCACAGATTCCATTCTTTTTTTGTAGAGAAGAATTTTCTTCATTTACCTTTTTCACCTCCTGTTCCAGTTGGTCATTTCTATTTTTGAAGGAGTTTTACATTTGCCCAAGTGTAGTTTTGAGAGAATTATTTTCTTTTTGTATTTTTCCAATTGTATTTTCCAAGGATTTGTTTTCTTGTTGTGAGATGTTAATTTTCTCTTGCAATGTGTTAATTTTCTCTTGAGTTTCTTTTCCCCATTTTTCCAATTGGTTTTTAAACTCTTTCCTGATTTCTTCCAGGAAGTATTTCTGGGCTGGAGAACAATTCATATTCTCCTCAGAAGTGCTAGGTCTCTCTGGGTTAGAATCTATTTCTTCTAAGACTTTCTCCATGGGTTCCCCTTTTCGTTGGCTTTTCTTCATTTTCCTAGGATATTGTGTTGGTGGATGGGCTGCCTCTCAGATGTTTGCTAGAGGCTTTGTTCACTTGGTTTAGTAATTCCAAGGGCCTGCCAGTGGGAGCTGCTGGTTGCTTTCCCTGTAGTCTTTGATGCCCTCTCCCTAATCCTGGAGAGAGTAAGGAGGGAGGGAGGAAGGAAGGGCAGGAGGGTCTGAATTGTCCTTGAAAGATGAACTGGGGGGCAGCTAGGTGGTGTAGTGGATAAAGCACTGGCCTTGGAGTCAGTAGTACCTGGGTTCAAATCTGGTCTCAGACACTTAATAATTACCTAGCTGTGTGGCCTTGGGCAAGCCACTTAACTCCATTTGCCTTGCAAATAACTAAAAAACAAAAAAAATCCAAAGAAAGATGAACTGGGCCCTGGGGGAGAGAGTTAATCTCCCTTTCAGCTGAGTAAACTTCACTGCCCACACCTTAGCCTGAGGGTGTGGGGGTGGAGACATTACAGTTCATTCTGGGAAATGGGCTCTGCAAAAAGTATGGAGCTCAAATCCTCTGCCCAGCTGATTGTTTTCCAGGTGTACCAGCCATTCTCTGTGCTGCAACTCACCCTCCCAATGAGCAGGGCTCACCAGAATGCCCCTGCCCCACAAACATTCCGCAGCTAAAGTTGGTCCTTGGACTTGCCACTCACCAAAGTCTCCATGCTAAGAGTGGTCCTCTGCCTTCACCCCACTGCTATCCCTGTGCTCATCCTCTGCTCTTTGTTCCCAGTTCAGCCATGGTCCCCTGAGACGCACCTTGTTGGCAGCTGTTCTTCTCCTAGCTTCTCTTTCTGGGTTTCATTGATCATAGTTCTGTTAAGTGATTTCATTCATGTTATTTTGAAGGGGAACTAGGAGTACTTAACACATTGCCTGTCTTCTCTCCACCATCTTGGCTGCAAGTCTCCTAATGTTTATTTTGCAATTTACTACTTTTTAAATATTTGAAAGTATTTACTTATAAATCCTTCGGGTCTTGGAATGTTTTTTCTCTATGTATTCATTAAGGGATATTTCAATTTCTTTTATGTTATCGAGTTATTTAAAATATATTTCATCTATTTAGATATTTTGTTTTTAAAATTATTTTATTCAAATTATCCATTTTGTTGGCATGTAATTTGCAAAAATAATTTCTGATTTTAAAAAATTCCTTATTTTTATGAATTTTTAATATGAACAATTTAGTTTTTTCCCTTTTAATTGAACTGTTTATTAGGTTTTTTAAGAAATGCAGATCTTAATGTTATTTTAATATTTTTCTTTTAGTTTTGTTAATTCTTTGATTTTCAGGATTTCTCTTGTGTGTGTTTGTGTGTGTGTTTTAAAATTTGTTGCTTTTCTAGGTTTTTTTTTTTTTTTTGGTGAGTTGGGGCTTCATTTCCAAATTCATTGATTTGTTATTTTTCTTTTCATATACTCTTCAGCTCATTAATCCTTATTATGTAAGATAATTAGTTCAGTCCCTTTTATCCATTTTTCCTCTTTTCTATAGTATCCTAACCCTCTCTCTTTTTTTTTAAGGTTTTTGCAAGGCAAATGGGGTTAAGTGGCTTGCCCAAGGCCACACAGCTAGGTAATTATTAAGTGTCTGAGACCTGATTTGAACCCAGGTACTCCTCACTCCAGGGCTGGTGCTCTATCCATTGTGCAACCTAGCTGTCTGAGGAATATATTTTAAAAGCTTAGGCTCTGGGATCATGGCAACAATGACCTGGGAAAGTAGTGTGTAGATTTTACAAAGTTACTTATTCAGTCTTGTACTTGTTTGTAACACAGACATTTCTTTTTTATTTCTTAGCTAACTAGTAAATTTTCTCATATGCAAAATTTGAATGAGATGATTACTCTGAGGTTTTTTGCTACTCTGACCAGATATTTTTGTGTTCTAAATTTCTTTCCGCCTTTAACATTTTATACCTGTCATTCTAAACCCTTTTCTGTTCAAAGATCATACTCTCAGAAAAATGCATCCTTTGTCTCAGACCTATCTCTAACTCTAACCTATATTTCACCCTTACCTCCCAACTGAATATACACCCTAAAGATCTGTATTCTAAGGACTCTTTCCACTTTTATTTTCTATATAGGATTAATTATTCATAGTATATCATGTTCATGCCACCTGGCTTGTGAGATGACCTTTAATGAGGCTCAGTCTTTGAAGTATTATTTATTAGTTTATGGATATTATTGTATGGCTTACTATAGATTTCTTGTCATATATATATATATATATATATATATGTAATTATCATTAAAATAACAGTATCATGATTGCTTCACTGTAAATTTAAGTGTTTGAACTAGATGAATTTGAAAGCCCCTTCTAGAGAAGATTCTCTGATTTGTTGATCTTGGTTATAGAAATTGATTAATTGCCCATCTTGTCACAGGGTCTGAATTTAGGGAATCTTAATCAGATGCTTTACTATGAGAGCAAGGACTTTGCTTCCCCTTTGCATACAGTAGGCACTTCCTAAATGTTTGTTTCATTGCTTCTGACTTTTCTTTAGGTTAAAAATAACTCACTCATTTTCAGATGAGTCATAAAATTTTTGAAATGAAAGGGATCTTTTTTAATTTAATATTTATTCTTATTTTGTACAAATAATGTTTTTTATACATTAATAAAATGTTCTTGTTTAAGAATAAACAAAATACCCCCTACCCCCCCCCCAATAGACTCACTTGGGCAATAAAGGGGAGAGAAAAAAATTAATATTAAAATAAAAAATAGTAGTAATAATTGTAGGTATGGCCAGGTGGTGCAGTGGATAGAGCACCAGCCCTGGAGCCAGGAGCACTTGAGCCCATATCCAGCCTTGTACACCCAACAATCACCCAGCTGTGTGACATGCAAACCACCCCAATCCCACTGCCCTGCAAAAACCAAAAAAAGAAAAAGAAAAAAAGACCCCAAATAAAATAAAATAGTAATAATAGTAGGGGTGGCTGGGTGGCGGACAAAGCACTGGCCCTTGAACCAGGAGCACCCAAGTCTAAATCCTGCCTCAGACACCCAACGATCACCCTGATATGTGGCCCCAGGCAGGCCACCCAGCCCCATTTGCCCTGCACCCCCCCCAATAATAATAATAAAAAAATTTGCTTCAGTCTGTGTTCCAACACCACCAGCTCTGTCGTGGGTGGATCACATTCTTTATAAAAAGTCCATCACAAAAGTTACTTCCATATTTTTCCACTGTTGCCATTGCTAACTGCAACTCCTTCCTTTTGTATTTCTCCACTACCATGTACTATATTTTCTCTCTCCTTTCACTCTGACTGCTGTAGGGTAGCTGAGTGGTGTAGCAGACAGGTCCCCGGCTCTGCGGCCAAGAGGCCCCGAACCCCCATACCACCCCTTAGGCCCAGCATCCACCTGGCCTTATGGTCCTGGACAGGCCACCCAATCCCAGCCCCTTGCAAGAAGTCAAAAAGAAAATGTGTTATCTGACCACTGTCCCCCCATGGTCCATCCTCTCCGACTTCATCCACATCCCCACCCCTTCCCCCTTGTTCCCCCTCTTTCCTTCTTACTCCAGATGCCTATAGCCCATTGAGTATATATGCTGTTTCCTCTCCTAGCCACCTCTGATGAGAGCGAAGATTTCCTCATTGCCCCTTGCCTTCCCTCCTTCCATATCATTTCAATAGCTCATTGTAACAAAGAAAAATCTTATTATATGAAATATCTTGGCCTATTTCCCCTCTCCTTTTTCTTTCTCCCATTACATGTCCCTTTTTTCCTATTGACTCCATTTTTATACCATATTTTATCTTCACATTCAGCTCTCTCCTATGCTTCATCTATAAAAGCTCCTTCTACCTGATCTGTTAATTGAGAAGGTTCACATGAGTATTATCAGTGTCATTTTTCTATACAGGAATACATGCAATTCACCATTATTAAATCCCTCAGATTTTCCCCTTCTCCTCCAATCTCTATGCTTCACCTAAGTCCTGTATTTGAAGGTCAAACCTTATAAACTAAGGACTCTAAATTTTCAAGAGACAGAACCCACAGAGGGACCCAGTGAGGCAGTTTTCCTACTCAAGGTACCCTGGAAAACAGCAGAAAGGCTCTGCTCCCCATTCCAACAAGAACATTTGAAATTCCCCTGGTTCATTAAAAGTCCATCTTTTTCCCTGGAACATTCAGTTTTGCTGGGTAGTTGATTCTCAGTTGCATTCTAAGCTCTTTTGCCTTCCGGTATATTATATTCCAAGCCATACAAACTTTTAATGTAGTTGCTGCTAAATCCTGTGAGATTCTGATTGCAGCTCCATGGTATTTGAATTGTGTCCTTCTGGCTGCTTGTAATATTTTCTCTTTGACTAGGGAGTTCTAGAACTTGGCTATAATATTCCTGGGGGTTGGTTTTTTGGGATCTCTTTCTTGGGGAGATGGGTGGATTCTCTCCATTTCTATTTTGCCTTCTTCTTCTAGGATATCAGGGCAATTTTCCTGTACTATTTCTTTGAAAATGATGTCAAGGCTCTTTTCCTGTTGACTTTCAGGTATTCCAATAATTTTTAAATTATTTTTCCTAAATCTGTTTTCCATATCAGTTGTTTTTTCAATGAGATGTTTCACATTTTCTCCTAATTTTTCATTCTTTTGGTTTTGAAGTATTGAGTCCTGATTTCTTGTAAATTCATCAATCTCCCTGAATTCTATTCTTCCTCTGAAGGATTTATTTTCCTCAGAGAGCTTTCTTATTTCTTTTTTCCATGTGGCCAATTCTGTTTTTTAAAGCCTTCTTTTCTATTGAACTGTTTTATCCATTTGACCTAAGCTAGTTTTTAGCATGCTATTTCTTCAGCATTTTTTTTTTTGGATTTCCTTGGCTAAGCTGGTGATTTCATTTTCATGTTTTTTCCTGAATCTCTCTCATTTCTTTTCCCAGTTTTTCTTCTAACTCCCTCGTTTGATTTTCGAAGTCTTTTTTGAGTTCTGTCATAGCCTGAGCCCAATTTCTGTTTTTTCTTGGCGTCTTTAGATGCAGGAGCTTGTGCTTCCTCATCTTCAAACTGAGTGTTTTGATCCTTCTTGGGCTCACAGGCAAAATATTTCTCAATGGTGTTCCTCTCCAGGGGCAGAGGACAGAGCTCTGCAGTCTCTCTCTCTTCACTCCCCTCCCTAGGTTTATTGGGCTCATGCCCTGGGGGCTCCTGCTCCTGCTTCCGGTTCCTGCATCTGGGCTGCCAGGGCTTAGCTGCTTGGTATGTGCCCTGAGGGCTGGGCTTCAAGTGCTCGCTCTGGCAGAGGTCTCCTTGCTGTTCCCCCAAGTTGTGCCTGGTGCTCCCTGGGGCAAAGGTCAGGAGACTCTCCTGCTGCCCTGCTTCTTGGAGGCTGAAGTTCTTTTGCCCTGGTGGGCCACCCCTCTGGCAGGCTGCCCCTTCAACCCCGGGGAGCAGAGCCTTTCTGCTGTTTTCCAGGGTACCTTGAGTAGGAGAACTGCCTCACTGGGTCCCTCTGTGGGTTCTGTCTCTTGAAAATTTAGAGTCCTTAGTTTATAAGTTTTATGAGAGAGCACTTAACAGAGGTGCTATTGTCACCATCTTGGCTCTGCCCCCTGAAAGGGATCTTTAAAATGATCAAAGCCTCTTTGCTTTACTGAAGAGGTAGCCCAGGGAAGGAAAATAATTTATTTTTCATAATGATAACAATAAAAACTGTCATTTATATAGCCCTTGAAGATTTACAAATTACTTTGCATTCCATATTGCCTAATAACAAACATAGTTGTTTTGCAGAGGCAGAAATTCAGTGCACTTCTCCTTCATTTCTGTTCAGCATCTTTACCACCATATCACCTGGAATCATCTATCAGAGAGCACTTTCCAGAAACCTCAAAGTACAAGACCTAAATGAAAGTCATTCTTCTGTTCAGGGAATAAAGTCTAAAGAAAGACAACTTCAAAACATCAAGATTCCATTATTTCCCCAAAGCAAATCTTTTATTTTATTTTATTTTATTTTATTTTATTTTATTTTTTTAAGGCAAGGAATGGGTAGTAATTCAGAGGTAGCTGTGCATCATTCTTCATACATCTCCACTCTCTTTCTCCTGAAAGTAGAAAGATAGTAATTTCTTACCAATGGAAAATGAGATGCCATCATGCTCTCTTCAGCAAGACCTTCCAGGTCTTACTCTGCCTTTGCTGTTCAGTTTGGTCCTTTAAGGTTCATTCTGGCTTTCAGTTGAATTTCACATAGAATTCAGAGGGCCTGGAAGAAAAGAGAGTGATTTAGGCTTGCTGAATGAAGAGGTCTTCTAGTGGATCTTAATTTTCATAATGGCAAGAGAGCTTTCTTTCTGTTCAAAGCTTATTAAAACTGTTAAAAGTTAAAAGCTTGAAGAATCTTGCCTTGCTTTGAAGCATTTTAATGAAAACTGCCACAGCCTGTACTTAAAATGTTCTCTTACAATTCAGGTTCTTAGAATTCTCCTTTCAAAAAGGCGAGGGTTCTTCCCACGCCCTCCCCAATCCCCCAGTTTTTTCAAAATCTGCATTTCATGTTTTACAGTTTACCAAGTCCATTATAGACATTGACTGGTTATAACATTATTATGAGTGTGAGTATCTACTTTTTAAATGAGAGAATTGAAACTTAACATGGTAGGAAGACTTGAAGTCACATAACTAATAAATGATGGATTCCAGATTTAATTTGAAACCTTTTAAGTTTTCTGATACTCAGTCTGATCTTTTTATTTAATAAAAAAAATGCATAGGAGGAAATGAACAGTGAGTCAGAGTAGGCTGTTCCATTGTCAATCCCAAAATCACACACAAATTAAGTAATGAGTTAAGATTTTGATCTAAATTCCATGACTACAGTTTCTCCATTATACCATTCTTCCTCCCAGATCTCTTCAGCACTCTCCTAAAGATCTCCTTCTAAGGAGACATAAAACTATTAAAGAATATCCTATTTTTTTAATCTCCATATATGTACTATTTCTCTTCATGTTTCCTCCAACAAAGACTTTCAGCTTTGTCAAATAGTATTCTGAATTTTGATATCCATGAATTTGGAGGGTGTGTGTGTGTGTGTGTGTGTGTGTGTGACATATATATGTCACACACACAGATAGACAATTATGTCAATTATAAATGGTTTCTTTTATGTAATTTTTATGCATTTAAAAACTTTATTGTGAGAAAGGATCTGTAGGTTCATTAGACTTGCTTTGCAGAAGCAAAAATTCAGTCCACTTCTTCTTCCTTTCTGTCCGGCATCCTTTCTACCATAAAAGTTTTAAGATTCCTTGAACTGTGATAATGTTATCTCCTTGAGAGCTGGGAGTGACATAGATAGATGACTGATAGGTGGTAATAGAGCATTTATTAAATGCTTAATAAATGTTTTATTGACTGATTGAGTGACAAGTGCTGGGAATGCAAATATTGCCAAAGGAAAAACAATTCTTACCCTGAAAGTTTATATGTCAATGGGAGGGGGGGGAAGATCATATATAAACAGGAGCTACAAATGGAGGAGTAGTGAAAGGTGTTATGAACAGAACCAGACAAAGTGGGGAAAAGTCTGGAGATTTAAAAGTGGAACTGGAAGAGAGTAGCAACTATGTCAGAGACTCTTCCTCAGAAGTTCTAGGATGGAATTCCCCAGTTCTAAGGAAGTGGTGGCTGGTGCCTGGAGCAGAGACCAGAAGAAAATCCTCTTCATGATATGGTCGCTAGGAAAGTGCAAAAGCCTGGCTTGGGAGAAGCAGAATTGGGAGAGAAGTTGTCATTTTGTTAAATTAGATGCTTGTCAGATTGGATCAAATTTGCTAAAATGTAGGCAGATTATATCTGCATTATCCTCTTGATTTATAAAACCTGTCAATTAAAAACCAATAAGGTTAGTGTGGCTCAACCTTTTTTGATGAAGTTGTGAAATGTCTTGATTTTCTTTTCTTTTATAATATTCATTAAGTACCTATTAAAACATTCGAGAAAGTTTTTTGAGACTAGGAGGTTCAATCTATAATTTTATAAACTTTAGTCTCCTTCAATTTTGGGGGTATCTGAACATCCTTCTCCAGTTTTGAAGTGTTTTTTTATATTCTCCCTAATCTCTTGGTGACTACTAACATGGGTTTTTTTCATTCACTCCTGCTAACTTTTTTCTTTAAGATTTAGTTCACTTGAGCCTTGCAACCTAGACTTTTCAACAATATTCTTTCTTTTTTTGATTTTTCTCCTAAGTGTCAACCACTGGGACAAATTTATGTAAAGAATTAAGGGAAGCAGTAGATGGTCATGGTACATAAGGCAATCCAACCTGGAAGGATGAATGTATTCATGCTTGAAGAGGTAACAGGCAGTGCTCCAAAGAGGCTTGCCTATAGCCTATTTAGTGAAAAAGATACTTGGGAGAGGACTCCATGACAGTAGTGGCTGGGATCTGGCAGAAGATTATGGGAGAGCAGTCACCAAAGAGAAGCAAAAATATATGTAATGTCAATTCTTTGGGTAAACACTGATCACCCTGATCTAATTCTTGCTGATCTGTGCTAATTCTCGTGGTTCTCTTTTTTGCTTCTTTCTGATACTATCTTGAATCATGTTTCTTTATGCATATTTTTTATGAATGAAAACTTTGTATTTTCAGTTCTGAGAACAATTGAATACACCTAGTCGGAGCTTAAATGTGTGTTGAGTTCAGTGGAAGGTATGATTTAATGCAGCTCCATTGTGTACAGAGTTGCCAACTTTGCTGTTTTTGTTTCTCTTTGTCAGTGATTTCGGTTCATTTGAATTTTTCATCTGTCTAGAACCTGCGTCTGCATGAAATATGGTGTGAATATCTTAATATTTTTTCCTAGTTTCTGTTTCTTCTTCAATTCTATTTTTTAAATTTTATTTTTTATTCTCATTTTGTACAGATGTTTTTCTTTACATTAATAAAATATACTTGTTTACAAGTAAACAAAATACCCCTCCCCCCATGAATATAGATAGACTTGCTTGGGCAAAAAAGTAAAGGGGGGAGAAAAAAAATTAAAATTAAAAAAAATAATAGTAATAATTGTAGGTATGGCCAGGTAGTGCAATGGACGAGGCACCAGCCCTGGAGCCACGAGCACCCAAGTCAATATCCAGCCTCGTAAACTCAATAATCACCCAGCCATGTGACATGCAAGCCACCTGATCCCCACTGCCCTGCAAAAACCAAAAAGAAGAAAGAAAAAAAAAGACCCAAAATAAAATAAAATAAAATAAAATAGTAATAATAGTAGGGGTGGCTGGGTGGCAGACAGAGCATTGGCCCTTGACCCAGGAGCACCTGGGTCTGAAGCCGGCCCCAGACACCCAACAATCACCCTGCTATGTGGCCCCAGGCAGGCCACCCAGCCCCACTTGCCCTGCACCCTGCCCCCAAATAATAACAAAAAATGTATTTCAGTCTTTGTTCCAACACCATCAACTCTGTCGTGAGTGGATCACATTCTTTATGATAAGTCCATCACAAAAGTTACTTTCATATTTTTCCCACATTGCCATTGCTGATCGCAACTCCCTCCTTTCTTATTTCTCCACTACCTTGTACTATATTTTCTCTCTCCTTTCACTCTGACTCTGCTGTAGGGTAGCTGAGTGTTGCAGCGGACAGATCCCTGGTCCTGGTGCCAAGAAGCCCTGAGCCCCCATACCACCCCTTAGGCCCAGAATCCACTTGGCCCTATGGTCCTGGGCAGGCCATCCAATCCCAGCCCCTTGCAAGAAGTAAAAAAAGAAAATGTGTTATATCTGACCACTGTCCCCCCCTTGGTCCATCCTCTCCTCCTTTATTCACATCCCCACCCCTTCCCCCTGCTTCCCCCCCCCTTCTTACTCCAGTTGTCTAAACCCCATTGAGTATATTTGCTGTTTCCTCTCCTAGACATCTCTGATGAGAGCAAAGGTTCCCTCATTCACCCTTGCCTCCCCCCTTCCATATCATTGCAATAGCTCATTGTAATAAAAAAAATCTTATTATGTGAAATAGCTTGGACTGTTGCCCCTCTCCTTTTTCTTTCTCCCATTCCATTTCCCTTTTTTCTTATTGACTTCATTTTTACACCATATTTTATCTTCAAGTTCAGCTTTTCTCCTGTGCTTCAACTATAAAAGCTCCCTCTACCTGCTCAATGGTTCATATGAATATTATCAGTATCATTTTTCTATACATGCAGTTCATCCTCATTAAGTCCCTCATATTTCCCCCCTCTCCTGCAATCTCCATGCTTCACCTGAGTCCTGTATCTGAAGATCAAGCCTTCTGTTCAGCTCTGGCCATTCCAAAAGGAACCTTTGAAATTCCCCTGGTTCATTGAAAGTCCATCCTTTTCCCTGGAAGAAGACATTCAGCCTTGCTGCGTAGTTCATTCTTGGCTGCATTCTAAGCTCTTTTGCCTTCTGGTATATTGTATTCCAAGCCCTTCGAGCTTCCAATGTAGCTGCTGCTAAGTCCTGTGTGATCCTGACTGCAGCTCCACGATATTTGAACTGTGTCCTTCTGGCTGCTTGTAATATTTTCTCTTTGACTTGGGAGTTCTGGAACTTGGCTATAATATTCCTAGGGGTTGGTTTTTTGGGATCTCTTTCTCGGGGGGATCGGTGGGTTCTCTCTATTTCTATTTTGCCCTCTGCTTCTAGAATATCAGGGCAATTTTCCTGTAGTAATTCTTTGAAAATGATGTCAAGGCTCTTTTCCTGATCATGACTTTCAGGTATTCCAATAATTTTCAAATTATCTTTCCTACGTCTGTTTTCCATATCAGTTGTTTTTTCAATGAGATATTTCACATTTTCTTCTAATTTTTCATTTTTTTGGTTTTGAAGTATTGATTCCTGATTTCTGGTAAATTCATCAATCTCCCTGAATTCTATTTTTTGTCTGAAGGATTTATTCTCCTCAGAGAGTTTTCTTATCTCTTTTTCCATCTGGCCAATTTTGCTTTTTAAAGCATTCTTCTCCTCAATAACTTTTTGAACTGTTTTATCCATTTGACCTAAGCTGGTTTTTAGCATGCTATTTTCTTCAGCATTTTTTTGGATTTCCTTGACTAAGCTGCTGACTTCATTTTCATGTTTTTCCTGCTTCTCTCTCCTTTCTTTTCCCAGTTTTTCTTCCAACTCCCTCATTTGATTTTCAAAGTCTTTTTTGAGCTCTATCATAGCCTGAGCCCAATTTCTGTTTTTCTTGTCATCTTTAGATGCAGGAGCTTGTGCTTCCTCATCTTTAGACTGAGTATTTTGATTCTTCTTGGGCTCATTTGCAAAATATTTCTCAATGGTCTTCCTCTTGTTTCTTTGTTCATTTTCCCAGCCTAAGCCTTTTTTTGGGGGGTGCTTCCTGAGCTTTTGGGACACTCCCACAAGGGTCTCAGTGTGTGAGGCTCTGTCCTCCCTCCTGGTCTGTGAATGACCATAAGCAACCCCCTCTGCCATGGGGCTGATGTGGGGGGGCCCTGCTGTTCTATGGGGGGCCTAGACTGTGATCAGGATCTGAATGTGGTCAGAGCTCCAGAGTCCTGTTCCAGGGGCAGAGGACAGAGCTCAGCAGTCTCTCTTCACTCCCCTCCCTCAGCTCAATGAGCTGATGCCCTGGGGGCTCCTGCTTACTAGCTCCACCTGCTTCTGTTTCGGGGTCTAGGCTGCCCAAAGACCAGGCTGCTGGCTGTGTGCCCTGAGGTCTGGGCTCCACGTGCTTGCTCTGGCAGAGGTCCCCCACTGTTCCCCCACTTTGTGCCGGTGCTCCCCGGGGTGCAGCTCAGGAGACTCCCCTGCTGCTGTGAGCTGGGTCTCCCAGAGCCCTGGGGCTGCCTCTGGGAGGCTGAAGTTCTTTGGCTCTGGCGGGCCACCCCTCCGGCCCCAAGGAGCAGAGCCTTTCTGCTCTTTTCCAGGTTACCTTGAGTAGGAGAATTGCCTCACTGGGTCCCTCTGTGGGTTCTGTCTCTCGAAAGTTTAGTTAGAGTCCTTAGTTTATGAGTTTTTATCAGAGAGCTCCTAAGACTAGATCCCTTCATGTTGCCATCTTGGCTCTGCCCCTCCAATTCTATTTTTAAGTTTAAAAAATTTGTATTAAACTTATATTCTCTTTTTCGTCTTGGATAACTGGGTAATTAAGCAGAGATTTTCATAGTTTATAAATTCTGATAAACGCTGAAATCCACTAGTATTACTTAAGGGATTCCAGATAGGTGATTACCAAGGAAGAAGTGGATATAGGGCCATCTCTTGATGCCCTCGAATTATTTGCCAATCATTTCTATTAAATTTTCAGACTTTGTTTTGAATACTGTCATCTAGAGTTCCCTCCAACTCCCATATGCTTAGCAAATAGGCATGTGTAAATGGTAGTAGACAATTAATACTTGTAGAAATGAATTGAATGAATTTTTGTGGTCTGTTTATTTTTAAACTATAAACTTTAACATATTTAACAAAATTCTATAGTCAGCATGTTGTAATTTCAAAAGCTGAGTGGTCTTGTGGTTACAAAAGTATTTGCATCTTGTATTTGCCTTCTAGTGACTATCTGTGTGCCTTGTAACTGTGAGGCTTAGGGCAAATAAGGTTCTTCTGTGACCATCAGTTATCTTAATTATAAAACATAGCAATTATACTACCTACCCCATGGGATTATTACATAGATTAACTTAAATAATGATTACAAAGTACTTTGCAAATGATAAACCAGTGTAAAAGTGTGAGCCATTTTTATTTGCAATGTACATTTGTGAAATTCACTTCCCCATCTTGAGTCTCTTGTTATCTACTGTTCCCTAAACTCTTGGGTTCAGGATACTAGTCTGACCTGTATCTGAGGAGAGATGGTAGTCAGGCATATGGTAGTGATTTGACTTCTTTGGTACATTTCCTACTATCATTTTCTTGGACTTCTTTGACCTGAGAACTGTTTCTAAGGAAACAGTTTTTGTTTTTTGCTATTTTTTTTTTGACAGAGGGTAGGGGGAAGGGATATAGCTATATATAGTTAATTTTTTTATCTCTATTACTTGTTGTAGGTAAAGACCTAAGAAAAGAAAAGCATATTTGAGAATTCAGCAGTTGTTTATAAAGAAGGTATCTGTGAATATATTTGGATTTATGTAACAGGGAGTAAAATTAATATTAATGAGTTCTTGATCAGGGATAGAGACAAGGGGACTGGAGCACTAACCCTGGAGTTAGGAAGACCTGAGTTCAAATATGGTCTCGGACATTTATTAGCTGTTTGATCTGGGGAATTTACGAATCTCTTACCCTGATTGCCCCCCCCCCAATAAAAAGAAAGAAAAAGAAAATGGATGGAGGCAAGGTAATAAGCATTTTAAAATATGTTTTTGTAAATATGATTAGTACTTTACACTAAAAAGGAAGAGGAAGGAGAAAATTATATGTAGAGAGTTGCCAATCTGGGAATAGTTGCATACAGCATGAGAACAGCAAAAAAGAATATAAAGAGTAATTCATAAGATACAAATCCAAAAAGAAAAGGAACAATAAAAATCTATCACAGAGATATCTATACTAATGCATGAAACATTAGCAATAAAGAGGATAAATTAGAGGTACAAATGAGAAAAAGGATTCATATATTTGAATACTAGTGGACTGGGACTCATACAAAAAAATTATGGCTATGGAAATACATATCTTATTTAAAAGGAGTAAAATATATAATAAAAAGGACAAGAACTTCACTCAGAATACACACGCACACACACACACACACATATATATACATATATGTATGTATATACAAATACATATATTTAGAAGTTATTACTAATGTGAATAAATCCAGGAAACCAGGATAGGAAACACAGTGATGGTTGCTAAAAAAAAAAAAAAAAAAAAAAAAAAAAAAAAAAAAAAAGATGGATCACATGAAAAACAAAACCAATCTCTAGCATATCCAGAAAAGGGCAATGGCATGAAATAAGTAGCTGAAAGAACTGGGAATGTTTAGCCTGGAGAAGAGAAGAGGGCAACATGATAGTAAACTTCAGATATGATTCTCATATGAAGGAGGGATTGAATTTGGACATCGAAGATGAACAAAAATGAAATACAGTACCCTTAGGAAATAGTAAATTTCTTCTCACATTAGAAGTCTCCAAAAGTTTCTGGATGTCCACTTCTTTTTTTTTTAATTTATCTATTTTGAACTTTACAATTTCCCCCTTAATCTCTCTTCCCTCTCCCCTCCCCACCCCCATATAAGTTAGTCTGTTAGTCTTTACATTGTTTCCATGGTATACATTGATCTAATTTGAATGTGATGAGAGAGAAATCATATCCTTAAGGAATCAAAGTATAAGAGATAGCAAAATTATATAATAAGATAATGTTTTTTTTTTAAGTTAACAGTCTTTGGTCTTTGTTCAAACTCCACAATTCTTTCTCTGTATGCAGATGGTATTCTCCATCACAGATATCCCAAAATTGTGGCTGATTGTTGCACTGATAGAAAGAACAAGTCCATTAAGGTTGACCATCAACCCCATGTTGCTCTTAGGATGTGCAATGTTCTGCTTCTGCTCTGGATGACCATTTCTTAGCATTATTGTGGGATCAACTTTTGGACAGGTTCAAGTTTGATTAGTTGGTGTATGTGGTTCCTTGAAATTCTTAGGTAGCAAGTAGGGGATGCAGTGAATGGAGTACCAGGCCTGGAGTCAGAAAGACTCCTATTCCTGAGTTTTAAAATCTGGTCTCAGATACTAGCTTTGTGACTCTGGTCAAGTCACTTAACCCTGTTTGCCTTAGTTCCTCATCTGTAAAATGAGCTGGATAAGGAAATGGCACTACTTTAGTATCTTTGCAAAAAATGAAACAAAACAAAACAACCTCAAATGGGGTCATAAGATATGACTGAAAAATGACTGAACAATTGGACATGTGGGTTGGGAACCCTGCCGTAGTTGAACTTAACTACTACTTGAAGTTTATTTTATTATTTCTATTAACCAAAATTCTTTCCCTGTCTTTCCTTACCAATTCTTGAGCTGATTGAAATTATTGTAGTAAATTCATTCATTCAGCAAATATTTATTAATTATCTAATATGTGAATGGTCTATTCTTAGTTCTGAGGTAGATGTGATTAAGTCCGGGTTCTTCCTCTGGAGCTTCTAGTCTAATGTACTCCAGATAGTGATAAGAGTTCAATATTTCATTTGTCACGTGGAAGTAAAGAATAGTCCTAGTTGTTGATTGTGGAGGAGTCTTCAGGAGGAGAGAACATTTGAACTGGACCTTGAAGGTCGGCTCAAATCTACAAATTCGGTTAGGTCTGGATATTTCAAGGTTTCAGGAAGAGTGTGAACACAGAGGTACATTGTCTTCATATAGCCAGATGGGACTTTCTCCTCTTCTTTCATTCCTTCCTCTGCCTTCCTTTCAATACATAAACACACACACACACACACATACAGTTAACATATATTACTACATTTTGCAGAAACTTTCTCTATTCAGTTCTTGGACAAAAATAATTGAAAATGGGCATGAAATTTAATAGCTTTTTGTAACAAAAACATAGAAAATAAGCATTTAAAGCAGAGATGGGGAACCTTTTTTCTGCCGAGGGTCATTTGGATGTTTATAACTTCATCTATGGGCCATGCAAAATTATCAACTTAAAATTATTCTGCTATATTTGATCAAACATTAATTAATTCATCTTAAAAAGCACTTAGATTTATTGCATTTTGGATCCTGCCTGCAGTTGCCATGGCAGCGTCAGACCAAATGATTTCAAGGGCCTTAAAGGGCCCGTAGACCTCATGTCCCTTCCCCTGATTTAAAATTTGCAAGGTAAAATGGCTAAAGCTGAGGAGCTGAAATCCTTTTCTCTCTCTCTCCAGCTCCAAGTGGTCAGAAGGAAAACAAGAGGTGAAATATTTGAATTTCAATAAAAAGGGTGCTATTTTTTGCTCTTTTTTGTTTTGTTTTATTTTGCTGGGTAACCAGAAAAGCAAGGGGGAAGACAGTGCTATAGATTATTGCCTGTATCTGATTGTTTCTTCTTGTCCCTCTCTTTTTCCTGTTCCTTTTTTCTTGCCCTCTTGCTCCACTCTGTAAATAGTCTAGGGTCCTGTCCATACATGTTCTGTGACACCATCATTTCTGATTGCTTTCCTTGCCTTCTATCACAGTGGTACTACCTGGTCTTATTTTCTCCATCTCTTAAATAAAAGAAATTTAGGGGAACCAGAACTGTTCAAAGTCTGGGCAGGCTGAGGTGTTTCCATTTTTTCCATTTTTCCATGTATTTTCTCTGACTCTCAGCCATGTGACTTCTCACAGTAAGGAAATTACTTACAAATTCAAAATTTCTTGAAACTAGGATCTGGATAAAATGCTTGTGTATCTTTTGGTAGACAGACATTCCCCACAACTCTATTAGGTCTTTATAACAGGGTCTCTGGTGAGAAGGATCAAATTTTATCCTGAATCTGGCATGTGCATGTTACCTAAACATTTTTTTTATAGGACCATAGAACATAGAACTTTAAGGACATTTCTGATGGTCCATCCCTTTATTTTTTAGATTAAGAACTGTAGCCCAGAAAGTTTAAGTAGCATCTCCAAGGTCACACAAAATAAGAATCCAGTTTCAAACTCATATTCTCTGATTCTATATCTTCTGAGCTTTCCAAGTCTATCATGAAGGAATATCACTTATTTTACATGGTTCCAGACAGCATAACTAATGTTAGGAGGTAAATATTACAGTAAAGCCTTCTCTAACTCATCATAAGAAATACTTCCTAGGTAGTACTTTATAAGATAGTGAGTTCCACATCACTTGCGGTGTTCAAGCCATAGGATAGATGACTGCTTGGCAGGGATTTTGTACGCATATTCTCATGTTAAGTTTGAGAATTAGGTTTTACTTTATCCTACTATCTTGTTAAGTGGATCAGTTTTTTTTTCTTTGGTATTTTATTTTCCACCAGTTATATATAGAAATCATTTTAACATTCATTTTTTGAAACTTTGAGTTCAGAATTCTCTCCCTTCCTCCCCCTTTTATTTAGAAAGCAAACAATGTGATCTAACATGAAGGAGTAAAATGCAAAACATTTCCATAGTAGTCATGTTGTGGAAGAAAACATAGACCCCTCCCCCCCCCAAAGAAATCTCTATAAAAATAAAGTTAAAAAAAGTAGGCTTTAATCTCTATTCAGACATCAGTTCTTTCTCTAGATATGGGTAGCATTCTTCATCATAAATCCTTCAGAACTGTCTTGGGTCTCTATATTGTTGAGAAAGGCTGAGTCATATACAGCTGATCATTCTACAGTTTTGCTGTTACTTTGTACACAGTACATTTCACTTTGCATCAGCTCATATAAATACTCAGTAGATCAATTTTTAAGTGAGGTTTGCCATTTGTGCTCAATGATGTTGAAATGAACTAGTTCCTATTAGAATAATTTTATAAACAACCTTGATTACTCTCTGCCTTATATAGATTTTTTTAAAACCAAGCACTTACACAAATAGTAATAATGTTGGAATGAAACCTTTAAGTTAGAAAGTTATAATATTTTAAGGAAATGAAAAATTCAATATACTTTACTATATATGTTATTCTGGGAATCTTTTATGTGCTAAATAGAAGTACCATTATTACCTAAAATAATATTATAGTTTCTCCAAACTGAATGTACTATAGCTTTATTAATGTTTATTGTTTTTTCTAAAATAGACTAGACAAAGTTCTACAGATATTGTGACAATTGTTTCTGTCATAGCCTGTAATTGATTTAATGTAATCACAAAGGCAATTCTTTATTTTTCCTTATTCCACATTCAATGCATTCATACAATGTTAGATCTAACATTCCTTATTTGCCATCCAATCAGATTCTGCTGATTTTTTGTAGACCTCTAGGTCACTCCCCTTCCCTTCCTTCCACATGGATTTTCTCTCTTCCCAATATCTTGCCCAACTAGTGTACTTCAACATGCTTTCTGACTCTCTGTCAAATACCATAATCACTCAGTTCCTTAACCTGTTCATTTTCTATTACCTATTTTTCCACCTCACTTCAACCACATCCAAAGATGACCATATCCTTGACCTTGCTACTACCCACAAATGCAACATGTCCATGTTCAAGAATTCCAAAATATTCCTATCTGGCCATTATTTGTTGGCACTCCACCTCTTCCTCTGCTTTCTCTCATCAAACTTTATCTTTGTTCATATCAGATCTCTAATTCCTTGACTCCCCAGTTCTCTTCTAGATTCTCACCCCTGCTCTATATACTGTCTTCCCTTGTTCATTTCTACATTGTCCAGTTGAGTCATTGGCTTCCTTATCACATGACCAATTGTGCCCTGCTGAGCCTCAGTTTGGATCACTTCCATCTTGAATTGCTTTTACTCCTTCATATGTGCAACTTCACGAAGGTGAAGATTATCATGCAATCATTTTGATTGTGTCCATTGAAATTTTATTTTATACAGCCTCAATTCAGCCTTCATTATTGTTAGATAATTTATCTATCCATTCTTTATTAACTCACTATCCCACTCTTCTCAGAAGCTAGTCTAATAAACATTTTCGTGCCTCTTCACACTTCTCATGGCTTTCTTTGCCCTTGTCTTTTCAGCTGAAAACCTTGATTCATATTTTACAGAAAAAAAATTATGTCAAAATTCATGGACACTATTGATTTCTCTCTTTTTGTTAGTCTCTAGGTTTTCAGGACTCTTCTCTTTCTTGGTTATCCTTCTACCTACAACACCACTTCCCAGTCTCTTGCTGGATCCTCATCCAGTTCATGTTCTCTCTAATTGTAAAGAACATTCAGGGTTCTATCTTGGTATCTCTATTCCTTTTGTTGGTTTCCCTTTGGACTTCATCAATTCCCATGTATTTAATTAACCATCTCTATCATAATGATTCTTAAATCTACATAGGTGGTACAGTGGTTAGAATACTAAGTTAAAAAAATGTGTATTTAACTGTGGCTTCTGTCACTTGCTAGCTGTGTGATCCTGGAAAGTCACTTAACACTGTTTGCTTCAGTTTCCTCATCTTTAAAATGAACTGGCAAATGGCAAATCACTCCAGTATTTTTGCCAAGAAAATATCTAATAAGGACATGAAGAATTAAGTATGACTAGACAACCACAACAAAAATCCTGTCCTAACCTCTCTGCTGATTTCCAGTCTCATATCTCTACCTTTCTTTCAGACTTCTCAAACTGAATTTCATCTTAAACTTAAAGTGTTCAAAACTGAGCTCATTATCTTTACCCTTAAACCCTTCCTCTATTTGTTCCTCTTAAGTTCTCTATTACTATTGAGGTTGCCCATATATTCCCAGTTCTCCAGGCTTAGCACCCAGGTTCCTCATAATCTTTCACTGCATACCTCCCCAAATTCAATCTTTTGTCAAGACCTATAATTTTAATTTTGCAGCATCTATTGAATCTATCCCCCTTTATCTTCTTAATTTGCTATCACTCTAGTGCAGAATTTCATCATCTTATGCTTACATGATTGCAATACCTGACTGGTAACTCTGCTTGCCTCTAGTCTCTTCCTACTTCATCCTTCATTCAACCACTAAATTGAATTTCCCAAGGAGCTCATCTGACCATGTCACTCCTCAAACTTCCCTACTCAGTAAACACCAGGGGCTCCTCATCATTTTCAGGAACAAATATAAAACCCTTTGTTTGGTATTTAGAGCCTTTTGTAGTCACCCCCTACCCACATCCAGTCTTATGTTCTATCCAGTTCACTTTGCTGTTCCATGAGCAAAGCGCTGTATCTGTCAGCTATGGACATTTTCTCCAGGTGTCCCCATGCCTGTAATGTTGTTCTTTATCTCATCCTTTCAATTCTATCTAACTTTCTTTCAAGTCTATCTAACATCCCATTTAATACAGTAAGAATTTATTATCCTTAGATCCCCTATTCTGGTGCTTTCCCTCTTTCAATTATTTCCTATTTTTCCTATAAATATATAGTGTGTTTGTATTTATTTGTTTGATTTTGGTCTCCATTTGACCGTGAGTTCCTTGAGGGCAGTCTATCTTTGCTTCCTGAGGACCTAATAAATGATTATTGACTGACTGACAGAGAATGTTTAAAAAAAAAAAAAGAAGAGACATTGGACAAGGATTGCATCAATTTGAGGGAAGTTTTAATGTAGAATGTTTGAACAGAATATGTAACATAATAGCACTGAATGAGATCTTTGAAATCATACAGTATGGCATAAATCCAGAACAATATTAACCCATCTCTTATAACTTTAAATGTAAATAGAGTAGATCATAAAACGAAAGAGAATAAAAAATCAGAAAAGAAAACAAAATCTCACAATCTGTTTAAGAAACATTAAAAAGTACAAATATGCATAGATTAAAACTGAGTGAAAAACAAAATTAATTCTTTACTAGGCAAATCCAAAAAATGCGGAAATACAATTATTTTATTATACAAAGGATAAATAAAACTCATTAACATAATCAGTAGTGAAATTAAATTGTGCTGAAAGTAAACAGATAATAAAATCACCATTAATATTTAACTCATGATCTGAATGACATTGCTTTTAAATTCATAAAAGAAAAAATAACTGAATTGAATAAAAACTTTAAAAACTAACATAATTATAGAAAATTTTAATGATACTTTTTATAGTTAATACAAATCTGACAAAGATAACCAAATAGAAGATATAAAATTGAATAAATTACTAGAGAATTTAGAGCTAAAGGCTATATATAGCTTTTGAAAAATAGAACTGCAAAAGAATTTATTTTCTAGTACCAAATAGAACTTTTATAAAAATATACAGAAATATACATTGCATATTATTTTGAAATTTTGTGTATTGATCTAAAAGGTATATTGGGAATAGCCTTTTTAAAATGAAAACACAGAGAAAATAGTTATCAGCAAAGGAAAAAAGCAAACAAAAAGGTGGCAACTAGGTGTCACAGTAGATAGAGTACTGGTCCTGGAGTCAGGAGAACTGGAGTTGAAACACTACCTGAGACTTAATAATAACCTAGCTGTGTGACCTTGGGCAAGTCACTTAACCCCATTATCTTGTAAAAACCAAAAAAAGAAAAAGAGGGATCCAAAGGGAAACATAAAAGTTAAATTCTAAATAATGAGAAATTATAAAATTGCTATTGTGTTTATGAGAATTATAATGAAGAGACAATATGTTACAATTTCTGGGATCACAAAGCATTTCTTAGGCAACAACTTTTATTCCTAAAAGTATCATTAATAAAATAGAAATGTATTGAACTAATGGATTGTGTTGAGTGTACATTCTAAAATTATGTAACCCATACAACCCTAAAACAAGCAAACATCATAAATTTTGAAAATTGGAGAAACAGATAAACCAAAAATATGGAAATGACACAACTAAAAGTTAGTTTTTTAAAAAGCTTAACAAAATTGATAAACCTTTAGCTTCTATGAATAAAAAGAGGAGGGAAGAAAATAAAATCAAGAAAATTTAAAAAGAACAATATGAAATCCCTACAAAACCAGAGGAAGAAAAAAATTGCCTTTTCATCTCTGACACTGCCACCTTGGTATAGGACCTCATCGACTCATACCTTATAATTGCAATAGCCTGGTAGTCAGTTTTCCTGCTTCATCTCTCTCTCTCTCCATTCTGCTTGGTACTCTGTGTAGCTCTCGAATGAAACTTCTCAAAGCATAGCTTTATTCATATCTCTATATCATCACCTACTCCTCCTTATTCTCTTCAGAAAACTTGAGGGTCTCTTTTCAGTTTTCAGACCAAGTATAAGAAAGATCTCCTTCTTTTTAAAAGCCTTTCATATGCTTGCCTCTTCCTGCACTTCTAGTCTTCTTTCATCTTATTTCTCTCCATGGAATCTGCAACTCTGTAACATCTGTATCTTTGATTATTTTGAACAGGATGACCCATCTTCTAATCCCATACATTTTCATTGGAACATTCTTCTTCTTCCTCATCTCTATCTTCCTTTAAGTCTCAGCTCATGTCTTTTTGTTTTTATCAAGAAGTCTTTCCTGGCCTTCTTTAATCTGAGTATCTTCTAATTGTTCCCAATTTATTCTTTAAATAACTTGTACGTGTTTGTTTTGTGTTTTCTCCCAATTTGACTGTGAGTTCCTTGAGAACAAGGACTGGGTTTGACAACATCATGGGCACTTAAATACTTGTTGATTTGACTTGACAGAATGTTCCAAATTTCTAATAGTAAGAGAAATGCAAATTAAAACAACCTAAGTTTCTACTTCATAGCTGTCATACTGGTAAAAATGAGAAATATTTGACATTTCTTCAAAATAGGCACATAAATATACTCTTTTTGGTGCTGTGAATTCATCTACCCATTCTGGAAAGTAATTTGAAATTATGCCTATATAGTCAGTAAAGTATATCTCTATCTCTATATCTGTCTATATCTATATCTATCTATCCCCTTGAATCTGCGAAAGCCATTAGTATACCTCTACCACAAAGAGATCAGAGAAAAATCAGAAAGATACATATGTACAAAAATATTTATAGCAGCCTTTTTTGTATCAAAAATTGAAAACTAAGGATGTATTCCTGAGTTGGGAAATGGATGAACAAATTATGTTATATGATTGTAATGGAATACTTTTGTGCCATAAAAAATGATAAATGATGATTTCAAAGAAACAATGAAGGGGTTCAGAAGTGATGGGTGAAGAACCAGAAGAAGAAAATAAAAAAATTCTAGAAGCAAACTTTGAAAACCTTAAAATCTATGACTACTATAATTACTAGGGATCATTGATAAAGAAAGCTGTATCTCTCCTGACAGGGAGATAATGCAATTAAAATGTATTTTTGGATATGTAGATGTGTATAATCAGTCTGGGAGAACTTGTTGAAAGATGGGTACATTAATCTATTGGTGACTTTGTGAATTAGCAAAACCTTTATGAAAAACAGTTTGAAACATTGCAAATAAGCTGACTAAAATGTTTCTACCTTTGACTTAAATATTTCTCTCTTAAGAATATACTACAAGGAGGTTGTTGATTTTTTTTAAGCCTTATACACCCAAATATTCATGGTGTTACTTTTTTTTGTGGCAGCAAATAATTGGATACCAAGTATACTGAATAATGACTAAAAAAGTCATGGAGCATTAGTATCATGGAATATTGCTCTGGTTTAAGAAATGCTGAATATAATCTTACAGGGAATGATGTAAAAAAAAATCCCTCTTCCCATCTCTTTTCTTCCCCCTTTTTTCTCTTCTGTCTCTGATCTTTGTGTCATCTCCCTTTCATCGTTCTTTTACCCTTTCTTCTCTTCCACTTCCTTCTTTCTATTCATTTCTAATCATCCTTTTTTCATCTCTTCATTTCTTTTCTCTCCTTTATCATTCCAGGTTCCTGCTTATTTTATTGTACTATTTCTCATAATAATATTTGGAAAACTTTTCTTTCTCTTTCTCCTTCCCTTCCCTGATATTTCTCTATTG
Source organism: Macrotis lagotis (assembly GCF_037893015.1). Classification (NCBI taxonomy): domain Eukaryota; kingdom Metazoa; phylum Chordata; class Mammalia; order Peramelemorphia; family Peramelidae; genus Macrotis; species Macrotis lagotis. The sequence continues at coordinate 610,853,802 of NC_133666.1, read as the reverse complement.
CTTATTTTTTGTACACTCATGCCTCTCTTTTCTCTAAAACATTTAAACAATATGAACTACAAAATAACAAAAGTCTTTTGTCCCCTTTATAGAATATTACCACTGAAAAACTTTTGAGCAAATTGGATGTGCTTACCATTCTTATTTTTCCCATTGTATGTACATTTCAAAGATTGCCAAAGTATCTTTTTTCATTTAAAAGGTATGTTTCTATACATAATATTTCTTTAATTCTGTTAAACGTTTAACTTTTTTCTTAGAAATTGTTGAACTTTTCAGTATGTTATTTTAAGGGAGAAGCAATTTCCCCTTGCCTTTAAACTGACTGGAATGGTGGAGAGAGAGCACTGGCACTGGATTCAAGAGGATCTGAGTCCAATTTGACTTCCAAACACTTGACACTTACTGGCTGTGTGATCTTGGGCAAGTCACTTAACCCAATCCAGGGCCATCTCCAGTCATCTTGATACATATCTGACCTTTGGATCTAGAAGGCTCGGGAGGAGAAAGTGAGGCTGGTGACTTGGCACAACACCCCCCACTCAAATCCAGGTTGTGATGTCTGTCATGGTCTGAAATGCCAGGCAAATAACAACAGCAACTCTCTCATATTCCTTTCCTTTCTTAGCTTTGATGTAAATCTCTATTCCTGGCTGATTGAAGTTCCATTGTATGTGATCTGTCTTTTTCTAGCCCCTTACAGTATTTTCACATTAGGGGTCTTCTCTGATGATGACACATGCATTTTTTTTGCTCTATATTTTGTCCTTTGGTTCCAGTATATCTGAGCAATTACATTTGGTGATTTTCTAAAATTTGATAATCACTTTTTTGCTTTTTTTCTTTGTTTTATCACGCTTTTCTGGGGTACTGATGCTACTTAAATTATCTCTTTAAATCTAGTTTTCGAGGTTAGGTTCTTTCAGTGGTAGATATTTTTGGTGCCCTTTCAATTTTTATGTCTTTTGTGTCATTGAATGTCTGAGTTCTATCTCTTAAATTCTTTCCTTAAGATTGCCTGCTACTTTGCTAACTGTGTCCAGCCTCTGTTCTAAGCAGTTTATTCTGAATTTAAGTTTTTCATCATGAGCTCTAATTTCCCTTCTTATCTTTCTTTTAGTTCTTTAATTAGGACTTCCCACCACTCTTGGGAGTTCTTGTGGCCTTTTCGTTTTCTTTTCTGGGGTTTTTACAGTAGTTATAATAGAAACTTTCACTTCTTGAGCTTTCTTCTAGGATTTTCTCATATTTTGTTTGTTTTTGTTGCCTCCTTTTTTGTCCATCTAATGGGAACTCTTCCTTTGTGTACTTCTTTTTTGGTGAGAATTTCTCTTCCCTTTTAGGTTTTAACATTGGAGGAGAGGAAAATCAGAATTGGCTTCTTGTAGGGGGTAACACCTAAATTGAATCAATCCTTTTTGTTTGTTTGCTTTTGCAAGGGAGTAGTGGGGTAAGGTGACTTGTCCAAGGTCATACAGCTAGGCTATTATTCAGTTTCTGAGGTTGAATTTGAATGCAAATCCTAACTCTAGGGCTGGTGCTCTATCCACTGAACCACCTTAGCTGCCCAAAATTGAACCAATCTTGCAAGAAGTCAGGGATTCCATGAAGCATAGGTGAGGAGTGCATTCCATGTCCCAGTCCCTATGGTTGGCAGAGAATCTGTATTAGGGCTTGAAGATGAGAGAGGAAATGTTTTGTTCAGGAAATGAAAATTAAACCAAATTTGACTGAAATGTAGGTTCTGGAGAGACAGATGTGAAATAATAGAATATTGGATAGTGGCAGATTAATTCATTTTTTGAGGAAGCTGTCAGGAGACTGAGTTGGACAATTGCCTATCATTTAAAAGAGACTGAATAAAATGCAGAAAGAAGAAAGGTGAAGAGAGCTTTCTTGAAAATTGTTTTAACTCATAGGAAATGATTATTCTTAAAAAGATGGAAAGACAGAGGAAGTGACTGAAATGGTTATAATTTATACACTGAAATTAATTAAATGTTAATTATCAGTGAATTTAGCTGTGTGATGTTCAAAATTGTTTTAAATATTTAATTAAAAACATTACATTATTTTTGTAGTTAATACATATAAAAGGTCTTCTGGTTCTGCTATATATCATTTTGTAAAAACTTCCACCTAGATCTCAATTCTTCATGTTTCTGTTTCTTAATTAATATTATAATTTATTAATATTCTATAGATGAAGTATATCACTATTGGACTTAGATTATTTCCAGAATTTTTGATGTTTGTTTTTGCAATTATGTATAATTCTACTATGAAAATCTTTGAACAAATTTTTTTTTCAAATTCTCTTTGAGATGTTTGGATCAAACATTACTTTTTAAATAATTTTTACTGTACACCACCATATTTTTTTAATAAAGGTTTTCTAAGTTTACATTTCTACCAACAAAAAAATGCATGTTTGTTCTATAATCCCATGGATATTTTATTGCTTTTAACCAAATTTTGGGATTGGGAGGTAGAACCTCAAAATTTAATTATTAGTGCTCCTGAACATTTTTAATGTGCTTATAAGCAGTAATTTCCTTAACTCTTTTCAATTTATTTGTTCATATCCTTTGGCTTTTTATTGTCTTGGTAAATTTCTATCGATTAATTACTTTTATGTAAAACTTTCATAGAGGATATGATTTCAGAATGAACACTAGAGTTAGTCAGAAGACAAAAGAACAGTTCTCACTGCTTCTTAACTACTGTTTGCCCTTTGATAAATCAATCTTTCTGAATCTTACTTTTCTCCTCCATTGTGAGGAAAACATTTTCTGAACTGTAACTCACTGTTGAAATATGATACATTATTTTTTTAAATAATTGTTTTATTTAAGGCAATGGGGTTAAGTGACTTGCCCAGGGTCACACAGCTAGATAATCATTAAGTATCTGAGGCCTGATTTGAACTCAGGTGCTTCTGACTCCAGGGCCAGTGCTCTACCCACTGCACCACCTAGCTGCCCCAAAATATGTTATATTATTATCATTCATTCTATTCTATCTTTGTCATTTGGAAACTTCACCCTTTCTTTTTTCTTTTTTTCTTTTTTTCTTTTTTTAGAATAATTTTTATTAAAAATATTATTTGAGTTTTACAATTCCCCCCCATCTTGCTTCCCCCCCCCCCAGAAAGCACTCTGTCAGTCTTTACTTTGTTTCCATGTTGTACCTTGATCCAAATTGTGTGTGATGAGAGAGAAATCATATCCTTAAAGAAGAGAAGAGAAGTCTAAGAGGTGACAAGATCAGACAATAAGATATCTGGTTTTTTTTCCCCCTAAATTAAAGGGAATAGTCCTTGAACTTTGTTCAAACTCCACAGCCCTTTATCTGGGTACAGATGGCACTCTCCTTTGCAGACAGCCCAAAATTGTTCCTGATTGTTGCACTGATGGAATGAGCGAGTCCTTCAAGATTGAACATCACTCCCATGTTGCTATTAGGGTGTACAGTGTTTTTCTGGTTCTGCTCTTCTCACTCAGCATCAGTTCATGCAGATCCCCTCCAGGCTTCCCTGAAATCCCGTCCCTCCTGGTTTCTAATAGAACAGTAGTGTTCCATGACATACATATACCACAGTGTGCTAAGCCATTCCCCAATTGAAGGACATTTACTGGATTTCCAATTCTTTACCACCACAAACAGGGCTGCTATAAATATTTTTGTACAAGTAATGTTTTTACCCTTTTTCATCATCTCTTCAGGGTATAGACCCAGTAGTGGTATTGCTGGGTCAAAGGGTATGCACATTTTTGTTGCCCTTTGGGAATAGTTCCAAATAGCTCTCCTGAAAGGCTGGATGAGTTCACAGCTCCACCAACAGTGTAATAGTGTCCCAGATTTCCCACAACCCTTCCAAAAATGATCATTATCCTTCCTGGTCATATTGGCCAATCTGAGAGGTGTGAGGTGGTACCTCAGAGAAACTTTAATTTGCATTTCTCTAATAATTAATGATTTAGATCATTTTTTCATATGGCTATGGATTGCTTTGATCTCCTCATTTGTAAATTGCCTTTGCATATCCTTTGACCATTTATCAATTAGGGAATGGCTTTTTTGTTTTAAAAATATGACTCAGTTCTCTGTATATTTTAGAAATGAGTCCTTTGTCAGAAGCATTAGTTGTAAAGATTGTTTCCTAATTTACTACATTTCTTTTTATCTTGGTTACATTGGTTTTATCTGTGCAGCTTTTTAATTGAATGTAATCGAAATCATCCAATTGGTTTTTGGTGATATTCTCCAACTCTTCCTTAGTCATAAACTGCTCCCCTTTCCATAGATCTGACAGGTAAATTAATCCTTGATCTTCTAATTTGCTTATAGTATTTTTTTTTATGTCTAAGTCCTGTAACCAATTGGATCTTATCTTGGTAAAGGGTGTGAGGTGTTGGTCTAATCTAAGTTTCTTCCATACTAACTTCCAATTATCCCAGCAGTTTTTATCAAAGAGGGAGTTTTTTATACCAATGGCTGGACTCTTTGGGTTTATCAAACAGCAGATTACTGTAATCATCTCCTGCTTTTACACCTAGTCTATTCCACTGGTCCACCACTCTATTTCTTAGCCAATACCAAACAGTTTTGATGACTGATGCTTTATAATATAATTTTAGATCAGGTAGGGCTAAGCCACCTTCTTTTATACTTTTTTTCATTAAGCTCTTGGCAATTCTTGACCTTTTATTTCTCCGTATGTATTTACTTAACAATTTTTTCTAACTCATTAAAGTAATTTTTTGGAATTTTGATTGGTAGGGCACTAAACAGATAGTTTAGTTTTGTTAGAATTGTCATTTTTATTATATTAGCTCTACCTATCCATGAGCAGTTCATATATGCCCAGTTATTTAAATGTGATTTAATTTGTGTGGGAAGAGTTTTATAATTGTTTTCAAAAAGATTCTAAGTCTGTCTTGGCAAATAGACTACCAAGTATTTTATATTGTCTGAGGTTACTTTGAATGGGATTTCTCTTTCTAGCTCTTCCTGCTGTATCTTGCTAGACATATAAAGAAAAGTTGAGGAACTATGAGGGTTTATTTTATAACCTGCAACTTTGCTAAAATTGCTAATTGTTTCCAGTAGTTTTTTGGATGATTTCTTGGGATTCTCTAGGTAGACCATCATGTAATCTGCAAAGAGGAGAGTTTTGTGTCTTCCTTCCCAATTCTAATTCCTTCAATTTCTTTTTCTTCTCTAATTCCTGATGCTAACATTTCTAATATAATATTGAATAGTAGTGCTGATAATGGGCACGTACCCTTGTTTCACCCCTGACCTTATTGGGAATGCCTCTAGCGTCTCCCCCTTGAATATAATGCTTGTTGACAGTTTCAGATAGATACTGCTAATTATTTTAAGGAACAGTCCATTTATTCCTACACTCTCTTGTGTTTTTAATTGGAATGGATGTTGTATTTTGTCTGAAGCTTTTGCAGCATCTATTGATATGATCATATGATTTCTGATGGGTTTGTTGTTGATATAATTGAGTATACTAACAGTTTTCCTAATATTGAACCAACCCTGCATTCCTGGAATAAATCCTACTCTATCATAATGTATTATCCTAGTGATAACTTGTTGTAATCGTTTTGCTAAGATTTTATTTAGGATTTTTGCATCTATATTCATCAGGGAAATAGGTCTATAATTTTCTTTCTGTTTTAACTCTAACTGGTTTAGGTAACAGCACCATATTGGTTTCATAGAAAGAGTTAGGCAGAGTTCCAGCTTTCACTATTTTTCCAAAGAGTTTATATAGAATTGGAATCAATTGTTCCTTAAATGTTTGGTAGAATTCAGTTGTGAATCCATCAGGCCCTGGAGAATTTTTTTTAGGAAGTTCAATAATGGCTTGTTGATTTTCTTTTTCTGAGATAGGGTTGTTTAGGTATTTAATCTCTTCTTCATTTAACCTGGGCAACTGATATTTTTGTAAATTTTCATCCATTTCATTTAGATTATCAAATTTATTGGCATAGAGTTGGTCAAAATAATTTCAAATTATTACTTTAATTTCCTCCTCATTGGTGGTGAGTTCACCTTTTTCATTTATGATACTAGCAATTTGGTTTTCTTCTTTCTTTTTTTTAATCAAATTGACCAGAGGTTTATCAATTTTATTGGTTTTTTCATAATACCAACTTTTGGTTTTATATATTATTAATTTAATAGTTTTTTCTTTTGCTTTTATTAATTTCTCCTTTAATTTTTTAGAATTTCTAATTTAGTATTTAATTAGGGATTTTTTATTTGTTCTTTCTCTAATTTTTTTTATTTGCTTGTTTAGCTCATTGATTTCCTCTTTCTCCAATTTATTCATGTAAACATTTAGAGCTATAATATATCCCCTGAGAGTTGCTTTGAATGAATCCCATAGGTTTGGGTATGTTGTTTCATTATTATCATTATCTAGGATAAAATGGTTAATTTTTTCTACAATTTGTTTTTTGGTCCACTCATTTTTTACAATGAGGTTATTCAGTTTCCAATTTGTTCTGGGTCTATATCTCCTTGGCCCAGTATTGCATATGACTTTTATTGCATTGTGATCTGAGAAAGATGTATTCCCTATTTCTGCCTTTCTGCAGTTGATCAATAGGTTTTTATGTCCTAGTACATGGTCAATTTTTTTATAAGTTCCATGTACTGTAGAAAAAAAGGTATATTCCTTTCTATCCCCATTCAGTTTCATCCATAAGTCTACCATATCTAATTTTTCTAACAATCTATTTACCTCCCTAATTTCTTTCTTGTTTGTTTTATGATTCAATTTATCTAGATCTGATAGTGGGAAGTTGAGGTCTCCCACTAGTAGAGTTTTGCTATCTATGTCTTCCTGTAATTCTTTCAGCTTCTCCTCTAAGAATTTGGATGCTGTCCCGCTGGGTGTGCATATACATATATATATATATATATATATATATTCAATATTGAAATGACTTTATTGTCTATGGTACCTTTTAGGAGGATATAGTTTCCTTCCTTATCTCTTTTATCGCTATCTATTTTTGCTGCTGCTTTGTCTGAGATAAGGATTGCTACCCCTGCTTTTTTTTTACTTCAGCTGAAGCAAAATATATTTTGCTCCAACCTTTTACCTTTACTCTATATGTATCTCTCTGCTTCAGATGCATTTCTTGTAAGCAGCATATTGTAGGATTCTGGTTTTTAATCCACTCTGCTCTTCACTTATGTTTTAAAGGAGAGTTCATCCCATTCACATTCAAGGTTAGTATTACTAATTCTTTATTGCCCTCTGTGCTATCTTCCCTCTGTTTGTATTTTTCCCCCTCCCCCCCTTATCCATATTCCCCAGTATTTTGTTTCTGAATACCACCCCCTTCAGTGTGTTGGCCCTCCTATATCACACCCTCCCCTTTCTTTCCCCTTTCCCTTTTTCCCTTTCTCCTTCCGTTCCTTTTGTTATTTCCCCTTTTTCCCCCCACTCCCCTTCCCTTTCTCCACCCCCTCCTCTCCTTTCCCCCTTTTAATACTTGAAAGGTTAGATGTTTTATAAGTTAACTTAGTATGTGTAGGTTGACTTGAAGCCAAGTCTGATGAGAAGAAGATTCAGGTGTTTCTCATCTCCTCCCTTCTTCCCTCTATTACCATAGGTTTTTTGGTACCTCTTAGTGGCATGTGATAGATGGGGAAGAGATCAGGAGACTTTAGAACTGTGCCTGTCTTCTCTCCACCATCTTGGCCGTAAGTCTTCCCCTTTCTTTTTTTCTAGCCTCTCAATATTTAGAATTGATCCAATATCACACTTTAAGAATATTGTTCCTCAATCAGCTTGATCTCTGTTACTTTTCTGTCTTCCAGGTGTATTAATTTATCTACTCATCAGCTTTATAATGTTAAGTCATCTCAATACAATCCAAAAATCTATTAAAAACCTATTATGTGCAGAAACAAACAAAAACAAGGCAAAAAAAACCCTATTATGTATAACTTATTGTGCTTTGTATTGTGATAAAAAAATGAAAACAGGACTGTATCAAGACTAAATGACCAATAAAATGTTTGAGCCTTCTATAACATGAATTTATTTTCCTAATGAGTATTATGTTATTATGTTATTCTTAAAAATGGAAAATCTTAGGGGCAGCTAGGTGGTGCAACTCAGGCACCCAATAATTGCCAAGTTGTATGACCTTGGGCAAGTCACTTTAACCACATTGTATTGCAAAAAATCCCAAACAAAAACAAAGAAATGTAAAATATTTCTAGTTAGAATAATAAAGTATAACGAGTATTTAGCTGACACCTGAAGCTTTAGAGTTTAAGAAATACTTATTTCCCCTTCCCCCCCACCATCCTTTTATTTTCAGTGGTTCATGTTCTTAAATAGAACCTTCTAGTTCTATCATTTCATGTTCTAAATTGTCTGAAGATTCTGAAATGTATGATTTTTCTTCTACTTCACATTCTGTTATTTATGAATGAAATGAATTGATTTTATTAACAAGTTTTCTTTTACTTTCTCAGTAGCAGCCTGTGGCACCTTAGCATTTTCCAAAGTTTGGACATATTTGAATAAATATATTTATGTATACCTTCCTCTCTCTGTTTCATATTTGAGGCAATATGAATGTTGAAAACCTTGTAGCCTTTTAAATTTTTATATTATGGTATAATAGAAAGATTATTTAGAGGCTGATCCTTTAAATTTTTGGTTCCCTAAACGAAACCTCTAATTTTGGGAAGGAGTTAAACTATTACCCATCCATATCAAAAAAAAAATTTTCCTAGCTATTTCCTTCTCTCAAATTGTAATATCTTTTCCTTCCTCTCTCCCTTCCTTTTTCCCTTTCTTCCTCCCTTGTTCCCCCCCTTCCCTCCTCCCTCCCTCCCTTCCCCTCTTCCCTCCCTCCTTCCATTTTTCCTTTCTTCTTTCCTCCAGTGACCAGGTAAGGATCAGGATGACTGAAGATGGTCCTGGATGCAGATTAAGTGACTTACCCAATGCTAGATCAAAAGTCCTGCATAAAAAAAATTTACTCCCCACCTTTTCTTCCGAATTTATCTATTTCTGTTAAAGTCACCACCATTCTTTTGGCATTTCAGGTTTGAAACTTCACTTTTATCTTCCACTCCTCATTCTCTCTCAATTTACATATCCAGTCAGTCACCAAATCTTGGTCTTTCTGTCTTCTTGATATTTCTTCTATCAGACACATGTTCTCTGCTTGTGGATCCAACCCCTTTGTTTTTTGAATTCTTTTTCTTCTCATTGAACTATTAAAGTGTTTGAGACTACTTCAGGTCCCTCTCCAATTCATCACATAGATGCCAAATTTATTTTCCTTTATTTCAGGTCTGACCATGTCCTTCTCCTTCTTAATTGATGCTAGAGACAGCCTGTTGACTCTTGGATAAATTATGCTCTCTGCTTTGATTTTTTTTTTATTGCAAGGCAGTGGGGTTAAGTGGCTTGCCCAGGGCCATACAACTAGGTAATTATTAAGTGTCTGAGGCTAGATTTGAACTCAGGCCCTCCTGTCTTCAGAGCCAGTGCTCTATCCACTGTACCACCTAGCTGCCCCTTTGCTTTGATTTTTAAAAACCTTAACAACCCAGTCCCACCTTGTCATTTTACTGTCTCTCTCAGTCTCCCTCCATCTCTCTCTCTCTCTCTCTCTCTCTCTCTCTCTCTCTCTCTCTCTCTCTCTCTCTCTCTTTCTCTCTCTCTCTCTCTTTTTCATCAGTTTATCTCTCTATTTAAATAGCTAGATGTGGATGTAAAGATAGAAATCTAAACATATATTGATATGTCCTCTTCCTATATTCTATATTCTTCCAAAACTGTGCTTTTCTCTACTTTCTTAATAATCTCCCTTTTCTCTGCCATATTGTTTGTCATTATGCCCGGAATACATTCCTTCATTACTTCTACCTCACTGAATTCCTAACTACCTTCAAGATATGATTCGAGAAGCATTGCTTTTTTTTTTCTTTTTTTGAAACTGAGTCCAACTTTCTCTCCAAGTCTGGAGTTACAATACCTACTCATGGACCTGAAGCTTTGACCTATTTCATTTATATCCTGGATTAATTTGTCTTTTCTTAGGTATTCAGGTGGCCTTGTCCTTTTAGGGGTTCACTATATATTTCTCCCCAGATCCAGAATTGATCCCTTTGAACTTTGAGGTTCCTTAATCTTTGAGATACCATAATTCCTTTCCTGTTCACAGGTAGCCTTTAATATCTGTTTAATAAACAACTACAGGAATGTCACTACTACAGTGCTGATTATAAAGAACATAGTGTCATTCATACCTTTTGGAAAGTATCTCAGATCCTTAAAAGAGACTACTACTACTCAGCTTGGATGTTTTCACCACAAAAATATGTTCCTCACACCCCAATGAGCCCTGGGAGAGTACTTCATTGACAGGTTATGTTCATCTAAGGACTCATTGTCCCTACTCTCTGTTTTATGATACTTATTAAGGAAGATATTTTGAGAAAGCATTTTAAGACTTGAAATGCAAGAAGTACTTAGCCCTGTAGATCTTTGGGTTCTTGCTTCTCCCCTCCTTTTTTTGTCACCAGACCTCCTCTGCCAATATCTGGACCAATAGCTTAGATCGAGGTCTAGGACTCTTGTATTTGGTTCCTTGCAACTCCAGGTAAGCATAACTCCTTTGTTTATTCATTTCTACTTCTAGTTTATATAGAGAGCCAAAAGAATATTTCCAAATTACTATTTTATATTATTATCTTAATTTGACATTCCAAGTTATCCCTCCCAAAAATCCTATTGAACCAAGGTAGCACAAATAATTATTTTGTCTCACAGATGGCTGCTATGTACTCTTTTATCATAAGACTTTTTGAACTTTAATTTATTCATTTCAAAGATATATGATTTTTTCCATCTTTATATTTGGGTGCTTGCTCGGACAACCATATTTTTACCCTTCTAACTTTAATATATGGTTGTCATGGGTAGCTAGAACCAAAAATTTTGTCATATTATTATCTGATGATAAACTGCTTCACATTTAATTAAGCTGGTCACAAACAGTCTTTAGTCGTTCTAACTTGGTTATACTTCTCAGAGTTTGTGTTCTAGATTGAATTCAAGAACCCAGGGTCTTCCCCACATCCCAGTGAGGTACAGGGAGAGTACTTTAATAGAGACAGCTTATGTTTATCTAAGGATTCATTGTCCCCACACTATTACTTATTTATGGAAGATATTTTGAGAAAACATTTTAAATTCCCCCAAATGCAAGCAGTACTTATCTCTGTAGGCCTTTGGATTCTTGCTTCACGAAATTCCTTCTTTTTCTTTTTTTTCTAGCAGAGCAAGAAAGCAAACATTACAGGAAGGCCCTTCAAAGAAAGAGTCAGGCTACCAAAGCTATCATTTCTTATGTGGCAGTTACTGCCATTCTCATTAATGGTACCTTGCAAAGTGCTGCTTGTTTCTATAGCAACTATCACTGAACCTTACCCCCCAAATTTATCTTGACAAAGGTTATTGTTGCTTCTGTCACTAATTGGAATTTTATTGTTGCTGCTATTTTTAGCTTATGCAGGGGGGAAAAAACTTCAGGTTTTAAATGTTAGATTAGAATTTTCAGCAAAAAACTTTTTTGAAGAAGAACATTGATATCCAAATTTGGGATATGATTTGAGTTCATCTTAGCATTCTAGGATAAAGACCTGTTTAGATCTATTTCCTCATTAAATGAAAAACACACACACACACACACACACAGACACACAAACACACACACACACACAGATTTGCCCCCTCCAAATCCAAGATACAGTCATGTCATAGTATCACATCCCCGATGTCATGGTCCTGTTTGAGAACAAAAGACAAACATCATCATCATCATATCATCATCATCATCATCTGCATGTATCTTGTATTTAACTAGTTATTTATTTGCTATCTGCCTTAAAATACTAAAAGGTGACAGGGATTATTTCTGCCTTTCCTGTGTCTGGCAGATAAGAAATCCTGAATAATGCTTGTCAAGTGACTGACTCTAAGTGACACCATACCAAGCATATATCCTTGGGGGTTCCACTGGTAACTCCCTGCAGTCATGATTTTAAATCATTCAATAGTATTATTTGAAGTCTGACGTGTAGCCAGCATAACATTTCCAAAAGAAGAGTATGAAATACTTCATCAAAAGCCTTGATTGAAAATCTAGGTAAATTAGATCTCTTATATTGTTTTCAATTACCAGTTAAAATGTCAAAAAAAAGGAAATGATATTAATATGGCCTGTTCTGGTCTTGATGATGCACCAGTACTGACTCTTGGTAATCCCTGATTCTTCTTCTAGATGTTCACTAGTCATCTTTTTAACAATCTAGAATTTTATCAATAATTAAAGTAAAATCTGTAGACCTATTATATACATTTTTATTATATATTTATTTATTTAATATGTAATATATATTATATATTATATCTCTTCCTCCCCTCCCCTTCCCTGTGTCTCAGGCTGGATTTGAACTCAGGTCCTCCTGACTCCAGGACCAGCACTCTATGCACTACACCACTTAGCTGCCCCTCTTTTCTTTTTCAAAGATTGATCTATATTTGACTTTGTCTAATCTTGAAATTTGTCTACTTTTTTCCCATAGTTTTCCATATATCACTAGGTGGTTCAGCAATCATGTCTCCTAATTCTTTAAATACTTAAGAATAAGTTCTTCCAGGCCAGGTCACTTGACCTTGTTTCTTTATTTATATTAGAGTTTCTTTTTTAATCGTTTTAGTTTAGATGTTTGCAGTGCAAAGGTCATGCTCCATGGTAGAGTAAACAGAAGAAAAACAAGAATTCATTTGTTCTATCTTCTCTGTTTTTTCAACTATTATTTTATCACCCACCCCAAATAATAGCCCTTTCCATTTTTTGTGACATCTTTTTCTTTTGATAAAGCTAAAAATAAAACCTCTTTTGTTGCCTTTACTAGCCTTAACTTGTTCTGAGCTTCAACACTTTTGGTATTAGTTTTAGAGGAACATATCACGTTTTTATATCTATATTTTATAATCCATCCTCACAGTTGGTGGTAAGGAGGATAGAGTGCTGGATCTGTAGTCAGGAAAATCTGAATTCAAGTCTGGTCTCACACCTACTGAATGCATAGTGTTTTCTCAACTTCTATTGACCTCAGTTTGTTCAACTGTAAAATTAAAATTGTCATAGCACCAATATTACAGGCTTATTTTGAGGATCAAATGAGATTATATATATATATATATATATATATATATATATATATATATATATATATATGTAAAGTGCTTAGCATAGGTGCTATTTAAATGCTAGCTACTACTACTTTTACTACAACTACAAGTATTTCTAACCTGTTCTTGAGACTAAACATATTTTTTAAAAATGACAGTTAGTTGGTGAGTTCTTGATCAGTCTCTCCAGATTACTTCTCTTTCTTTTCCCCATTGGAATGTTTCTTCAGAACTTTCCCCTTTTGAATTTTCATCTATGGTATTCTCTTCATCCTTCTTTCCCATTGGATGCTTGAAATATGTTGTCAGCTTATGCTTGACATTTCTGTCTTCTTTCGTTTTCCCCTAAGTGGAACTATCAGCTCACCCCAAGGTTCTTAGACACTAGTTTCTTCTCTTTAGTGGGAACCAGATTCTGAGTAGAATTGGTTACTCTACCTTTTGAAAGATCAAATTTCATGATTGCAAATCAAGAAGTTAGCAGCTTTTCTGCTTTTGGACACAGGCTTCTGTAGTAATTCAGTGCTTCCTTCATGATATCTCCAAAGAGATTAGCTTCAAAAATAATCTTTATGAGGATAGTGGGTTTGAGGAACAACAATAAATGAATTAAACAACAACCACAAACTATTGTCCTGACTGATATATAATTAGATTCTGCAATCTATCAAGTTAATATATCAGTGCATATATCTCAGGTGTATGATGTTATTTGTCCCTTGTTTTTCAAAGAAGACTATGACATCAGGGAGGTAATACCATGGACAAATGTATGAATTGGATTTGAGTGAGGGGGGCGCTGTGCTTAAGTCACCAGCCTCACTTTCTCCTCTGGAACCATCCAGTGACCTGATGTGGATTAGGATGACTAGAGATGGCCCTGGATGCAAGGCAGTCAGAGTTAAGTAGCTTGTCCAAGGTCACACAGCTAGTAGGTGTCTGGGGCTAGATTTGAACTCAGGTACTCCTGACTTCAGAGCCAGCACTGTACCCATTGTGCCATCTTAGATGCCCCTTCTCAGCTGTGTATTTCATTTATAAAATTAGGTGGTCCTAGAATTAAATAGGACCAAAAGAGTGAGTGAGCTATATGGAAAAACTGTACACTGATGCAGACATGTCAACCTAGCTTTATAACATCACTATACTTTTGGTTGATGCTGTATGGTCATAAATATTGAAATATCACAATTTGTGAGGAATCAAAATTGTGGATGACCCAGAGGGGGGTGAAATAAAACAATTTGGGTAAAAGGATATTGACAGGGATGACCTAGGCACAAATCAGGTGTAAAAGACTTCAAGTGAAGAATGACAATTTGGAATTTGAGAGGTACTTCCTCTATCTCCCCTCTCTTGGGTAGTACCTCAGAAATCCATCTATCTAGTCCTATCTAAGGTTGCTTTCTATCTCCTTGATATGACTCTTACATTTGCTTGTATATTCAATGTTGTCTCCCCAAACAGATCAAATGTTCATTGGAATGACTTTTTCCTTTTGCTCTTAATATAGTTGCTGATGCATAGCAGAGTCTAAATGAATGATTTGTTGATAGGTAGATGCTAGATCTTTAAGATACTTTTGACATTCTGTAGGGCTATATATTGTTAAAGCCTTGCCAGTTCTGGTTGATTCATTTAGTTCATCCTTTTCTCCACATGGATATAATCATTGTTCCTTAAATTTCAAAATTCTCAAACTAAAACAGCTCCTTCCCCTAATCTTTATTAAGTGTTTACTTTGTGCAGAACACTTCTAAATATCTTGAGGGGGAAAAAAAGAATGTAAAACAGATATACATTCTAATAGGAGACATCAGACATACACACACACACACACACACACACACACACACACACACACACACACACACACACACACACACACACTATAAAGTAGTAGCCAAATAGACGAGAAAACAAACATTAAGTGTTTACTGTGTGTCAGGTACCATGCTTAGTACTGCAAATGCAAAAACAAGTAAAAATATAATGCCTGAATTTAAGGAACTTTTTTCAAGTAAGTGAGGACAACACATTCTAGTAGAAAGCTGGGAAGGGTGTAGGAGAAGATACCAAAGTGGGATTGTGGGGAGAAAGAGATCCAGAGTTCACAGAGCAAGGAAGGAGGACCTGAACATAAACATAACTGGCCAAGACATTTTCTTAAAATGGAGATTCCAGGAATCATAGACTAATAAAAAATAATAAAGTCCAAAAGAAAATTCAAAGAAAGTGCTAATCCAGGTTTGAGGAAGGAAAGAAATTGTTAAAATAGATATATTAGGGAAAGCTTTTAGTAGGAGTAGGACTTTCTCGAATGACAGCATCTTAGGGATGGGTGGAAAAACCTTTATTTTTTAGGTATATTCTTTTATGGTATCCCCAGCAAGAAGTCATATATACTCTGCTTGAAAATCTTCAATTATCGGAGATCACTACCTATGTAAATAGCCTTTCTGATTTTAGATACCTCATATTTATAAAGATACTATGATGACCATTTCCTTTTTACCTAATGGTTTTATTCCACTCTTACAAGCAGATCTTGTGAGACTGTGCTTAGGGTGAGCCAAGCCAATGGTCTCATTTCTTGAGTCCATGCATGATCCTCTTCACTGGACTACTTTCTGCCCACACTGTTCCCTCCAGCCCCCAGAACTACAATCAAAGAAACACTATCACTGCTTCCAGAAAACTAGTATCATTTGTCTTCTCTGTTGTTCCATTTCATCTTTGTGACATCTCAGATTATGATTCCCCTTCTCTGCTCTCATTCCTCTGTGTGTATTGTCTTCCTGATTGGACTGTAAGCTCCTTGAGGTCAGGGACTAAGTTAATTTTGTCCTTTTAAACTCCAACTTTAAGCACAGTATTTGGCAGTATTTTGCCATTAATGAATATTCATTTATTCAATCATCCATTTGTATTTTTCATTATACTTCTGTGGGCTCAGAAGTAGAAATGTTAGATATTTGACAAATAGTAAAGAATATGAAGAGACATGCTAGATAGTAGAATAGTGGGATAGGAAAATCAGGAAAATCCTCCAAGCCAGATCTGTTGACTGTTTTTGCAACTTCTATGATACCACACTGTTGGTGGAAGATGCACCCTTGCTGCTGAAATTGTGGGTCACTGAAGTTAATGATGAAGATAATGATGATAATAGCTACCATTTTTGGGGGTGGGTGGGTGAGTGGGTAGGGCTCTGCTAGGAGCCAAGCCCTGTGAGAAGTGCTTGACAGTGATCTCATTGCTCCCCATAGTAATCCTGGGAGGTAGTCAGAGGTGAAATGACTTGCCCAGAGTCACACAGTCAGTCACTTTCTGAATTCAGGTCTTCCTGATTTTAGATCTGAACTCTGTCCTTTGTACCACTTGACTTTTCCTAAGTTATCACTTAAAGTAAATGATCCATGACAAGTCATGTGACTTCTTTAGACCTCAGTTTCCTAATTTGTAAATAAGAACAGTGATATTCATTTTCATCTCATGTTCTTCTTCAGTGGTTTATTATGTGATAGGTGCATGTCCATGGATTCCTGATAATTCAAGCAGAGTATCAGCTTTCCCAGTATGGGTGTTGAGAACAGGCACAGTGATAGATGAAATTTTTTTCATATTTTCATTTAAGATCTGTTGCCCTTAAAAAGCTCCCAGTCCATAATGTCTTTGAAATTGAGAAGTACAAGAGCTTTGCAAGAACATTTGTTCTTTCCGTCTTTCCAGACTTTTTTCACTCCTCATCTATATACACTCGAGCCAGGAGACATTTAATATTTCACTGGAGAAAGACAATAGTTTTGTGTAAATAAATCTAGATTGTTTCAGAACAGCAAAATGATTGGTCTTTGAGCTTGCACTTTCATGTACTTATATAGTAACTACCTTTTATATATATATATATATATATATATATATATATATATATATATATTGACATTTTTGTATTTATGTGTGTATATAGATATGTGTGTGTGTGTGTATATCTGTGTATTTCTGCACCTCACCAAGTAAAGGTTTAGTAAAATGTTTATTGACTGTCCTCTGTGCTTATAATTCTCTCCCTAACACATTCTCTACCCATGTTTTCCATGGCTTCCTTCAAGTGTCAGCTAAAATGTCATTGTATCCAGGAAATCTTTTCCATTTTCCCCTCTAGTGTTTCCCTCTGTTTATTCTTTCCAACTTAGTCTGTTTCAAGATTGCATGGAGTTGTTAAATACTATGGAGTTGTTAAATACTTTCTTTTCTGCTAAATTTTGAGCTCCCTGAAGTCAGGAACTGTCTGTCTTTTTTTCTTTGTGTATCTTCAGCATGGTATCTGCTTAATAACTACTTATCAATTAACTGATATTATTTGTATTTGTCATCTTCCTAAGGGTAGTTTAATCACAATACTTTATACTTTATATGAGACATAATGAATGTTGAATAAATGAATGACTTCTAAAATCAACTATTTAAACATACATTGTGTTTATACTTTATAATACAATGCTAAGTTTCAAGGTGCTGGGGGCAGGGATAGAGTCTAGTAGATTAGAATCTCCTTATAGTCTGTCTTTTTTTTTTGGTTTTGTTTTTGGTTGTTTTTGTTGTTGTTGTTTCCACATCACCAGGCTTAGTTCCCTGTATATAACTGTAGACCCTTAATTAGTGTTCATTTAATTAAGCTAGATTTCAATGATGAAACAAGATCTTTGTCCTTATATAGGTTATGATCTATCATAAGAATATAGAATTAGAACTGGAAGAGATCTTGGAGACCATTTAGTATACCTCAGTTATTTTACAAATTGTAAAAAGGAAACCCAGTCACAAAAGTAATACCTGTTAGGTTTGAACATAGATGTTCTGATTCAAAAGCTGCCTCTACTATTCTAAGATATATAACTCACTGCATACCTGCTGAATTTTACCTCTAACATCTCTATCAAGTAGTTAAAGAACCTAACCTAGAAATAACCAATGAAAGAGAATTACTACTTTAATGATACAGCCTGTTCTCTTGTGCAACCACTCTCATTGTTATCCAGTTCTTCCTCATCTTGAACTTCTCCTGTAGTTTTACCCCCAGGGATTAAGGTTCTTCCTTCTTTGCTTTGACAAACCTAGAAGTATTAGAAAGCAACTATCATTGCAAATAGAAAAAAGCTGAGAATGAAGGTGTTTTAGAGGAAAGTATGGTGAATTTTGTAGTCAGAGGACCTCAGTTTAAACCCTAATTCTGCTACTTCCTTTCTATCTGATCTTGGGCAATCCTCTCTGGGAGTCACCTTCTTTGCTAAATAAGAGTGGGAGATCATCATCTTAGCAATAGCTGATATTTATATGCATGTTGTTTGCCTGCATTGTGCTAAGTGCTTTACAATTATTATCTGATTTGACCTTCACAACAACCCTGGGAAGGAGATGCTAATATATTTCTATTTTACAGTTGAAAAAACTGAAATAAATGGAATTAAGTGACTTGCCCAGAGTCACACTACTAGTAAGTGCCTGAAGTTGAATTTGAACTCAGCTTTTCTGGCCTACACCTAGCCACCTAGATGACTTTTGAAGACATTTCTACCTCTAAATATATGACCTTGATATCATGTTGAATCTAAATTATCTCCCCCCAAGTCCCCATTAGGTAAAATGATTCAAATTTCCTCATCAACCTGGTCACCTGTTCACTCTTCTCTGATGTTCTCTAACTTGTGCATGTATTTGAAGGTGGTCCTCAGAAATGAACAAAATTTTCCAGATAGAGAAGGACCATAAAGGAGGAATCAGAACCACCCCCTTTCTTGTTCTGGACACTTTGCTGCTGTTAACATAGTCTGATATTATGGTAGTTCTCCTGACGTTAATATGACATTGGTTTCCTATTCTGAGCTTAAAACCAACCAACCATTTAGAGAAATCACTTCAGTAATGTATTTAAACAGTTTCATTGAAATGAATGTTTTGTAACCAGAATCCAAGCAGGTTGGGGCTTAGTGTGCAATGAGAAATAAGGTAACCTGGTTCAGTAGGAAAAAAGGTTTCAGACTTTGAGCAGTGAGACCTTAGCTCAAGATCCTGGCAGTGATTTTTATCAGCATTGTGACTTTGGAAGCTAACGTTCATTGTCTCCATTTGGAAAATGTTGTAAATTTTGCTGTATGTTTGAGTTATTATTTTAGTGAGTAAACTTTAGGGTTTCTCACAAATTCAGAGAAACAACTATGAATTCAGAGAATTCCATGCTGACTTTAAATGAGGTGGTTAGCTTAGGGACTTTATGCAGGCTGAGGTAAAGCATGGACAGTCTCTTTGTTTATCTACCTCTGCTTCTCATACAGAGGCAATTTCTTCAAGAATCAAGAGAGCAATCTGGGCTTGCTCTCAGGAAATTTCATGCCATTTGTAGGGGGACTGTGAAAGATTTGAGGTATTTCGTCAGGTTGAACAAGAATTAGGACAAATGGGAGTCTGTCCCATAGAACATGGAACTATAAGAGCTACAGGTTTTTGTCCAAGGAAAATCTAACCAGAGTTTCTTATCTATGAGTATATTTCTAGGACATCAAGACATATTTAAGTTGTTTTAAACCTAGGGACTATTTATTACTATTAGTTATAATTAATTACAACATTATATTATTGGGTGAAATGTTTTGTCATCCCATGATGTATATTCCTTGAAAGCTTCTCATTGAATATTGCTTTTATAAACGTGTTAAATGCACAACAAGCAACATCATTGTTTCTAAGAGTTTTCATGAGAAAAAGTGGTATTGTATTAATTATAGGAGTGTAAGAGTCAGGCTTAAGACCTAATATTTTTATTTATTAGCTTTGTGAACTGGCACATAGGAGGAATGTAAAATATTTGTCGACTGATCAACTTCATCTGTCTAAGCCTCAAGTTTTTTCTTATCTCTAAAATAATATGTGAGGGGCGACCTAGTGGGTAGAGCACCAGCCCTGGAGTCAGGAGTACCTGAGTTCACATCTGATCTCAGACACTTAATAATTACCTAGCTGTGTGACCTTGGGCAAGCCACTTAACCCCATTGCCTTGAAAATAACCTAAAAAAAATAAAATAAAATAAAATAATATGTGCATTATCAGTATAGAGTTATGATAATCAAATAAGATAGTAATTTGTGACTGTGAAGTACTTATTTAAATGGATTATTAATAACAATTTAATCTTTTATATATTTATCTAACCATATTATTTACTAAATCATCACATAATAGATAAATTATAGCATAATAACTGTTACCAAAAATAAGAGCTTTATTTAAAACCTGGAGTGACCTGATAGCATAGCATAATGTATAGCTTGGAGTCAGGAATACCTAGATTTCAATCTGTTCTTTGCTATATAGTGTGCTACCTTGGGCAAATCATTTAAGTTCTCAGTATCCCAGGCAACTAAATTCCCTAAGAAGAAATTTCAGAGCAAGTGCAAATCTGCACTTGATAGAAGGAATTTCTTCATCAAAAACTTCCAAAACAGAAATTCTTTAAGCCAATAAAATTTATAAGTTTATTTTTAAAAATTCAATATTTTATTTAATCATATATTCCATCATGGACTATGAAGCCATTGTCCCGATATCCTCATATTTCTGATGGCTTTTATTAGACCTATAGTTACCAAAATCATAGGCTAATGCAAACTAGCCACCTGGGTTCAACTATGTAAAATGAAATCTCTCAAATCACAGTATAATATTAGTAATTTTTTCTCATAATTAGAAATGTGATAATATTCATGTTTGGGTAGGTGAGAAAGTAGATTTACTGCAGCAGTAAGGCATTCTGTGAGAGAGCTAAGAATTTTCTCATCCATTGCTTTTTTTCTTTTTTTTTAAGACTTTTTTCTTTGTGATTTTTCATTTCCTTCCATCTGACTTTGTGACATTAGTACAGTATGAAATTTTAAATGAAGATGGAAATTCTGGTTGGAATACAAGACAGAAAATACTCACAAATTAAAAAGAAAAAGGGAAACATTTGTTATCTCTTCTATTTATCCTAATCTTCCATAGTTATTCAGTCTTGTACAGTTTACAAAGTACTTTCACATTAGTAAATTCTTTTGAAACGCACAATAACTTTGAGAGGTAGTCATAATAAGAATTATTCTCATTTAACAAATTGGACTAAAAAGGGGAAAGACCTTACTCAAGAACAAAATGCCAAATAATGGCAGGAGGCAGGGGGAGGTAGAACTTGAAACTGGGACTTATGATACAGACTTTTTTTTTTCAATAAGTGATAAACTATTACCTGTCATGATCGTGGAGTGAATTGCTTTGATTATTGGAATGCTTTGGGTAATAGTTCCAATGAACAAAATACCTAATACCAATTTGTAATGATAGTAAAATGAATTTCAATTAAGTTGAAACAGCCTAAAATTATATTTAACTTATCTTAGTTTTTCTTTGATAAATTAGAAGGTACTTTGGGGTTTTGTAGAGACAGACAAGCATTGCAACCTGTAACAGGGATTAGATTTGTTCTACTTGTTTGCAGAAGGCAGAAATCAGGCAAAAGTTGTAAGATGGCAGAGTTAGTCTTGATGTCAGGAAATAATTTTTTAACAGCGTTGTCAAGAAGTAAAATGGGTTATCTTGGAAGAAAGTGACTTCTTCCTCATTGGAGATCTTCATGAAAACTCTAGATGGATATTTTTCAGATATGTATTGGAAACAAAGTTCTTTTTCAGATATGAGTTTTTCTACCTTTGGAGTCCCCTGAAACTCCAAATTTCTATTGTTTTGTGACTTTATAAGAAAGAATTTCAGTTAGGATCTTAAAACTCATTTAAAATAATTTCCTGTCATTTTATGGAAAGTGAAAAACAGCTTTTGAGGAGGGATTTGCCCACCTATGTTCACCTATCAAGTTAGTGGCAGAAGGTAGGACTAGTCTTCTAATTCAAATCCAGAATTCATTAGAAGTTGAGAAACACTTAAATCAAAGTTTATATTTTTCCTTTTCGTAAATTGGTATTTTATCCCAGTAATGTATACTTTTTTTAGAATTTTGAAATTTAATTTCCAATATACTCTGAAACTTTTGTTGTGCAAAATTTTCAGTGCTGCAAATTTGACTCAGATGCTCTGATGGAAAAGGTTCAGGAAGGAATGAAAGGTTCTGAGAGTAGAAGGAAATCTCAGAGGCAAAAATGTTCAACCTATATCTGAAACAAAAACACTACATATTATCCCCAACTGGTGATTATTCCCCCCACCTCTTCTCTAATTTCTTTAATGATTGGCAAATTCACTATTGATCCTTTGAGATACTCTGATCTTCTACAGAAAAAAATCTGTTGGTAAATTCTTGCTTACCTTGAATTAGCACCTGACCTCTTGTGAAGTCGTATTTTTTTCTTGATCTGTTCTCCAAGTCAAGCAAGTCTAATTCCTTCAACACATGATAATCCTTCACATACTTGAAGATTGTGATCAGGTTGACATTGATTCAACAGACATGTGTTAGGTCACAACTGAGAAGAAAACAGTGCTAGGCACTAGGGAGATAAAAAGCATAGATAGGATATGCCACTTCTTCTCTTGGCATTTACAATCTAGTAGAGGGATAAGACATAAAAACATAACCATAATACATAACATTGGCTGATAAGTCTATAAGTCTATCCAAAGCAGATAAGACACAAAAACATATAATCATAATATATAATAATGGCTGATAAGTCTATCCAAAATATGGGGGGGGGACCATCACATTAGGTCCTAGAGGAAATTCATAATCCTCAGGACCTATCAGGGAAGGCTTCATGGATAAAGTGACATTTAAATGGATCATTAAGGAACCTTTAGTATTCACCTTGTTCCAACTAACTCTTATTCAGCTTAAACATTTGAGTAAATTAAACTTATCTTAACATGGAGCATCTCCATTTTTCTCGCTTTTTGATAACCTTTCTGTAGACTTGCATCTTCTTTGTGAATGTTCTTTCTAAAATATGATTTCTCAAAATGAACATAGTATTATTAATCGAGATTATATTTGTTTGAGAACACTAAATCTTTTCCATCTGAGGCTGTAAATTCTTTCTCTCAATGAACTGATTGTCCACCTTTGCCTTTTAGTTGTCCTCGTTTCTAGGACAGTACTACTTGTTCCAGGAAGTCACAGTCATAGAAGGTCAGAGTGGTATATGGTATATCAGAGGGCAACTGAGCTTGCTTTTACTGGAAAAGGAATCCACTTTTTAAAATCTCTGTTCCTGTGTATATAATGATAGCAATGCTACTCTTCATGCTTAGATTTTTTTTCTTTTAAGAAAAAAAAATTTCTGGTGAAGGTTTTATCCCATTTTAATTTACCTTTGCTACTATAATAGATAATGAGAAAGAATAGCTTTACTCAAATTCCCTAGAAAAATCATTGAGTTTAATAAGGATCATTTATTAAATGCCTATGATGTGCCAGAAACTGTATTAATTTCTGGGTTAAAAAAATGCAATAGACCCTGTCTTCAATGAGCTTATATTTTATCAAAGGAAATGTATATCCTGAGGCTTTATAGTAATAAATACATGCATGATTTTTATATATGTATATATATAATATACATACATATATGTACATATAGTATTTTAAGATTTAAAGCTTATAATTGTACTGACTTATAGGATACCCTGCACATGTATAACAATACACTTCTGTTTTACTACCTCTTTTATTTATGAACACTGGTTCTTGAAAGGAACAAAAAAAAAAGTATATAAGAATACTTTTGTTTTAAAAACTGATAGGAATCAGTTTGTGAAGCCTCAGACCCAGATAACATGTTGAAGAAAGACAGATTTTCCAAAGTACAAATGGAGAATTTCTTCTCAGATGAAGGTACTAAGAAGATCATGAGGAAAGAGTAAAGACTGAAATAAAGATGGCTATGGACCTTTATTGTTCATCAGTTTATCTGCATGTGACTGTTTTCAGAGTTTTAAAGGTTATAACTTACAAAACTCCAAGTCAAATAATTACATTCTAAAGGATGATTGTTAAGGACTGTTGGATTCAGAGCTTTCCTGAAGTTTTCCTTATCGGGTTAAGATGAGTCACTAGACTCAATTGAAACTCATTGGAAGATGTAAGAAGGAAAAAAGAAAATATTAGAAGACAGAGAAGAAACTGTAGGAAGAAATAGAAAGGAGGAAAAGAAGCAAGGAGGAATCACAAGAAGTAGGGGACAGAAGATAGTTAATGCTTCAGTTGAGTAGAAGGGAGAATTTTTTTTTTTTTTGCTGATAGTACAAAGGCTGACTCAACTGATAAGGGGAGCTCCATCTTACTACTAGTTTAAGAACTGGTTATTGCTCTTTGGAGCTGTCTACAGCTTTAGAGATGGAAAATCTCTCATGGATGCTTGAAAGGTAGACTTTTCTGTGAGAAAAGGCTTGACTTCTCAAGACTAGATTAGACAAAACAGAATCTGGTTGAGTTAAGAGCTGAGCTAGTCTCCGATGCCCAGAGAACCAATCTGAGACTTTGCAGTTCCCTGGCTTATGAGAACTGATGATGATGTTTGTTTTTCATTCTCGAAGATCATGACATCAGGGAGGTGAAAGCACATAAATTGGATTTGAGTGAGGGGGATGCTGTGCTAAGTCATCAGTCTCACTTTCTTCTCCAGAGTAATCTGGATTCAGTATCCAGACATGAGCTAGGATGACTAGAATGGTTCTGTTTATACTCTAGACTGACTAATATTAGGTCTCCTATTTTCATAGAGTCCAGGCCAAAACTGTTCTGTGCTCTGAGGGCTCAGAATAATCTTATCACTCAACCAGCCCTTCAGAGACTGAAGGACCTTTTCAAGAATTGGACTTTAACAGAAATAGAAAGAAAATGTTGAATAACAAATTAATAATTAGTTATTGATATAAAAATAAAACATTAATTTCTCTCACAGGTTTGGGTCTAGGCTTTACTGTTTATTAACTGTGCTGCCATAGGTAAATCATTTATATTCTCTTATATTTTTTATAAAATAAGATGAGTCTTAATCAGAGATATTGAATTGGTCAGCAATTTGTCAATGTTTAATAAAATAAATGAAATACACTAGAATATATTGTATGTTGCTAACATCATGTGGTTTTCTAAGTCAGTATGTGATCTACAGGTATCTTTCCATGGTTTAGTGGTCTCCATTTTTTTTAAAGCTTGACATTATGTTAAAGTTTGACATTTAGAGACCCCTATGATTTTCTAACTCTTACTTCTAGGATTATGGTTCTGAGCTTCCTAACTCTACTTGCAATTTAGATTTTATCCTTGAATGGATAATACCAAAGTATCACCAGGAAGCAATAAGAATAGTAGTTAATGCTCATATTTATGGCTCTCTTCAGAGTTTAAAAATGCTTTCTTCATATTACAAAACTTCTTCTCTCATCATTTTCTCTTACAAATGTAATGCAAAAGGTAGGTGATGTAGGAATGATTGCTCTTAATATATTTGTAAAAATAATCCTTTGCCCCAGCATTGCCACTGCTAAGTCTAATTTCCTAATTTCTAATTTCTAATTTCCAAAGATAACTATGGAAAAAGAAAAAGAATCTATATATTTTAAAATATAGTAACTCTCTTTGTGGTGGCAAAGAATTGCAAATTATAAGGATATCATTTGGGAAATGACTGAACAAGTTGTGTTCTGTGATTGTGATGGGATATTATGGGCTGTAAGAAATGATGAGTTCAATGATCTTTAAAAAAACATGAATAGGCTCACATGAAATACTGAAGAGTGAAACGAAGCAAGAGAATATTATATAAAAGCAATAGTTTTAAGAACAACTTTTAGTGACTATGTTATTTTGATTGTTATGAATACAGAAATTAATTACAAAGGACCTATGAATGAAGATGCTATCTGAATCCTGAGAAAGATTTAATAAAAAGAGGTATTATGGAATGAGTTTACATATTTATACACATATTTGTGTTTAATAGTAACCATCTTTATGGTAGAGGTGAGGGAAAGAAGAAACAAAAAAAGACATTTTCATGATATCTTTATCAAATATTTAAAAGGTATAGCAAATTGTACATAATATATTTGCAGTTTCACATGTAATCATCTTTTAAAAATTATATTATAGAAATGCTCAGTTTTCATCTAAATTAAAAATGAAATAGATGCATGATTTCAAAAAAGAAAACCAACATAGATTTTGAAAATTTGTGACTTGCCCATTGCTGCAAAGTTGGGAAGTGTTCAAGCCAGAATTTGAACCCAACTTTTTGACTCTAATTCAAGTGTTCTTTCTAGTCTGTCATGTGACCATGGCATGAAACATGAAGAATGGTTTAAAAAGGGCATAATTTTCATGGTGTATACACACACACACACACACACACACACACACACACACACACACACACATGATATAACCCAGATCATATCTGTATAATGTATTTTCCAAGCACTTCATTTAAATCTTGACAGATTGTGTGACGTAATGGCTAGAGAGCTTACCATGGAAACAGGAAGAGTTGGGTTGATGTCGTACTTGTGACTTACAGACTGTGCTCCTGGAGAAGTCATTTATCCTTTCTATGCTAGGCCTATAAGTTGTAAGTTATAAATTGTAGAGAAGATATTGATTTGCATTATTAGAGGAAATACTTCACTGGGAGTTCCCTAAATCAATGAAATCATAGATCCAGTAATTGTCTTAATCCTTGTTTTATTCTCAAGTAAAACTCTGTGATAGACTTTATCCTTTTCTTAGGTATTATTTATCTCTCTTTACTATAAAAGCATAGACATCTCTAATTTTTTAAAAGAACACTCTCTCTCTCTATGTATATATATATATATATATATATATATTTATATATATATATTTACTTAACAACAAAAAACTCCCCAAATTTTAAAGTAATATGTTGCATAAAGCAAATTCCAAACTAGCATTCAATCTAGATATTTGCATAAACATTAACAAAATACTATCACTTTCTTACTTCTATGCCCTGAAAGGATTTCTTCTCTTTTTTTATCTGTTTTATTCCTGTTACTGTTTTTATAGTCATACTCAGTGTTTATGTATGTGTTGCAAATTATACTTTTTTTCATTTTATGTCATTCCCTATATCTTTTTTTGTTTGTTTGTTTTTTTAGGTTTTTGCAAGTCAAACAGGGTTAAGTGGCTTGCCCAAGGCCACACAGCTAGGTAATTATTAAATGTCTGAGGTCAGATTTGAACCCAGGTACTCCTGACTCCAGGGCTGGTGCTTTATCCATTATGCCACCTAGCTGCCCCCACCCTATATCTTTATATATCTATATCTATATCTATATCTATATCTATATCTATATCTATATCTATATATATTTGTCATTTTAAATATACCATAATCCTTCATTGCATTGTTATAACATAATTTATGCTGCCATTTCCAAATGTTGCACACATGGATTCTTTCCAGTTTTGTTTTGTTTTTTATTATGAGTAAGGCTTCTTTGAATATTTTTGTACAGATTGGTTTCTTCCACTTTTGCCTGTTCCTTGTTCTATATAATATTCTTGGAGAAGTCTTTCAGTAATAGAAACACTTTATCAGTTTTCTAACACTTCTTTTTTTCTTGTCAGATTGATTTCCAAAAAAGATTGTGATAATTTCACAACTCTATAATTTAGTAGTAGTAGAATTAGTAATAGTAGCAGTAGTAATAGAAGTAGTACAAGTAGTAGTAGTAGTAGTAGTAGTAGAAGAAGAAGAAGAAAAAGAAAGAAGAACAGAAGAAGAAAAAGAAAGAAGAAGAAAGAAGAAGAAAAAGAAGACAAAGAAAGAAGAAGAAAAAGAAAGAAAAAGAAGAAGAAAAAGAAAGAAAGAAGAAGAAAAAGAAAGAAAGAAGAAGAAAGAAGAAGAAGAAGAAGAAGAAGAAGAAAAAGAAGAAAAAGAAAGAAGAAGAAGAAGAGGAAGAAGAAGAAGAAGTGGTAGTGGTAGTGACAGTGGCAGTGGTGGTGGTAATGGTAGTGGTACTAGTAGTAGTCATAGTCATGGTTTCTTGTCCTTTGTTATCAAAGAAGACCAAAATAACATCACCATGTTTGAGACAAATTACAGCTGTGGCTGATGAAACCAATATGAGCTTGGAATGTTCTACCACAGCTTTGGCTCAAATACTCCATGTGAATACCTGGGGTGGGTACTCTAACCTTATGCATGCCACATTTCCTTTGAGTTGCTTCAATTCTGCCTTCCTTGTAGAGTGCAGCACCCTCACTGATGAGGGTATGCCATGCTTCACAGACCTGTGCCAGTATCTCCCATACTATACAGTCAGTTCTAAAATTCTTTAATGAGACTTCCAGGGTATCTTGTTATCATGTCTTCTGACCCCCTTGTGAGTGCCTGCCCTATGTCAGGTCTCTATAGAATACTTTTTTTGGCAAGCTTACATCTGGCATTCTAACATTATGACCAGCTCATTGTAGTTGTGCTCTCTGTAGTAATGTTTGAATGCCAGTGTAGTTTAGCTCAAGAAAAGACTTCAGTGTCTGGTATCTTCTCTTGCCAGATGACCTTCAGAATCCTCCTAAGATAATTTAAATGGAAGCGATTCAGTTTCCTGACATGGTAGACTGTCTAGGTTTCACAGGCTTATAGCAATGAGGTCAAAACAACAGTGTTGTACACCTTCGGTTTAGTGGGCAGTCTAACACCTCTTCTCTCCCACACTTTCTTTTGGAGCCTCCCAAATACTGAGCTAACTCTGGCAATGTTTGTTTCAATCTCATTGTCAGTGTGTACCTCCCTGGATAGGACACTGCCAAGGTAAGTGAACTTTTCCATAGTTCTCAAAACTTCTCCATTTGCTGTAATCGTTGGTTCCACATGTGGATGGTGAGGCTGCTGGAGCACCTGTCTTTTCTTGGTGTTAATTGTTAGACCAAAAATAGCACACACAGCAGAGAATCGATCTACATTTTGTTGTATCTCAGCTTCAAAGGCTACATTGAGGGCACAATCATCAGCAAACAGAAGATCCTGTACAATACTCTCTTCACTTTGATCTTGGCTTGTAGCCTTTTAAAGTTGAAGAATTTGCTATTAGTAAGTGGCTGACCTTGAGGCCATGTTCATCCTCAGTAAAGGCATTTGATGACATGGCTGAAAACAGTAGTGGTGGTAGAAGTAGTAGAAGTAGTAGTAGTAGTAGTAGTAGTAGTAGTAGTAGTAGTAGTAGTAGTAGTGTAATTATAATAGCTGAAAAATAACATGATTTGAAAAAATTATGTAATATAAATATATATTTTAATATATAATGTGTTATGTGATTATAAATATGTATGTCTATAAATACATATATGTTTTGGTATTTTTATTGGTATGAATAAAATATGTATGAAACCACCTATTTTTCCTATTTTCCAAATAATGAAACTGTATTTGAGATGTTTAATGGCTTGTTCATAGTTATTCTTCAGTTTTAATGTAAATTGTTCCCATTTGTCTACATCCCTAGTAGTATTGATTCTTATTATTTTTAAATCTATCTGCTTGATATATGCACATCAATACATTGTTATGATTTACATTTTTCTGATAATTAGGGAGATTACACATTTTTTTTCAAACTTCAAGTTTCTCTATCATTTTATGTTTCTTCCTTTGAAAACTGTCTACTGATATTTTTGGACTATTTATTACAGAATGCTAATTGCTTTTGAGTATTTGTGTCAGTTTCTTATAGATTCTATGTCATATTGGCATCAGTTATATTTATGACAAAGATTATTTCCTTATCTGTTTATTTTTATTTTGCTCATACTGGTTTTTGTTCTCAAACTGTTATTTTATATTATCAACTCTATTCAATCTCTTGTATTTTCTTTGATTTGTTTGATAATTTTCTCTTTTTAGTGAACAGTATTAAAATGCAATGATATAAAGAAAAATGTGAATTATCAGGGAAAGATTAGAGAATGTGGGAATATTACCACTTTTTGTTGTTGTTATTGACAGGCTCCGAAAGAAAGTGTGGGAGAGAAGAGGTATGTTAGACTGACCACTAAATTGAAGGTGTACAACACTGTTGTATTGACCTCATTGCTATATGCCTGTGTTACATCTGTTAAATACTGGAATAAAACAAACTTTTCAAGAAGTTAATAGACTTTTGAAACCATGTAGGTCGTTAATCAAAAGCTTAGTTTAGAAGTAACCTTAGTAGTTTTCAAGTTAATTATACATGTCAAGAATTTCTTCTGCAGCATTTTTAACAGGTCTAGTCTCTACTTGACTATTTCCAGCAATAAAGAAAATGACCAACAAGCTATCTAAAATCGATTATTTGGAAACATTCAGAAGAAAGAGAAGGATCAGGCTTGGTTGGAGAAGAAAGGGTTTGGTAATGAGTACTATGAGATAAGACTAGAGAAGAAATGAACCACTAGTTTGTGGAAGACTTTGAATGCCAATCAAAAGATCTTGAACTTCATTTGAAAAGTGATAGCACGACACAGAAGATTTTTGAACAGATGAGTTTTATGTTAAAATTTTATGTTAAAGTTGTTAATTGTTTCAAGTAATTTTTTAGTTGATTTTCTTTTCTTTTCTTTTTTTTTTTTTTGGTAAGGCAAATGGGGTTAAGTGGCTTTCCCAAGGCCACACAGCTAGGTAATTATTAAGTGTCTAAGACCGGATTTGAACCCAGGTACTCCTGACTCCAGCTGGGGCCAGTGCTCTATCCACTGCACCACCTAGCCATCCCCTTTAGTTGATTTTCTAAGGTTTTCTAAGTATACCAGCATATCATTTGCAAAGAGTTGAAGTTTTTTGCCTTATTTCCTATTATAATTCCTTCAATTATCCTTTCTCTTATTACTAAGGCTAATATTTCTAATATAGAATAATAGCATCCTTGTTTTACCCCAATCTTACTATAGCACTTTCTGGTGGTTTTACGTAGATTCTGTTTATCATTTTAAGGAAAACTTCATTTATTGCTATGTTCTCTTGAGATTTTAATGGGAATGGATGTTGTATTTTGGCAAAAGTTTGTTCAGCATCTGTCAGGATAATCATATGAATTCTGTTAGTTTTTTATTGAAATATTCAATAATGTTAATAGTTTTCCTTATAATGAAACATCTCTATATACCTTCCTGATCATAGTATATATTATCCTAGTATAACTAGCTATAATCTGCTGAAATTTTATTTAAAATTTTGCATCAATATTCATTAGGGAGATTGATCAACAATTTTCATTGTTTTGTCTCTTCCTAGTTTAGGTGTCAACATTATGTTGTTATCATGAAAAGAAACTGGTAGAACTCCTTCACCTGTGTTTCAAACAGTTAATATAGAATTATAATTAATTGTTCTTTAAATATTTGGTAGCAATCACATGTAAATCCATTTGGAGATTTTTTTCTTACGGAGTTTGTTGATGGTTTCTTCAATTTCTTTTTTCTGAAATGGTGTTATTTAAGTATTTTATTTCCTCTTTGGTAAATCTGGGCAATTTATATTTTTGTAAATATTTATCCATAACACTTATATTGTTAGATTTGTTGGCATACTGTTGGACAAAATAGCTCTAAATTATTACTTAGATTTCGTCCTCATTGGTGGTGAGTTCACCCTTTCATTTTTGGTACTGGTAATTTGGTTTTCTTCTTTCTTTTTAAAATCAGATTAACCAAAGATTTATATATTTTACTGGTTTTAAATAAAACCAACTCTTAGTTTTAATTATTAGTTCAGTGGATTTTTCTCAGTTTTACTAGTTTTTCCTTTTATTTCTGAATTTCAAACTTGAAATTTGTTGCAGATTTTTAATTTTTTTCCTAGCTTTAGTATTTTTTACTCTCAGTTAATTGATCTTCTCTTTCTCTGTTTTATTCATATAACTATTTAGATCTCTAAAATTTCCCTAATAACTACTTTAGCTGCATTCCACAAGTTTTAGTTTTATCATGTCTCATGTGTCATTTGGCTGAAATTGTTGATTGTTTCTATGATTTCTTGTTTGAGTCATTCTTTCTCTAAAATTAGATAATTTAGTTTCCAACTAAATTTTAATTTATCTTTCCATTGCCCTTTTTACATGTAATTTTTATTGCATCATGATCTGGAAAGGGAAGC
The DNA here is from genome assembly GCF_037893015.1 of Macrotis lagotis. Taxonomy (NCBI): domain Eukaryota; kingdom Metazoa; phylum Chordata; class Mammalia; order Peramelemorphia; family Peramelidae; genus Macrotis; species Macrotis lagotis. The sequence goes on along the minus strand of NC_133666.1, from coordinate 610,821,398 downwards.
ATTTAATATTTCTAATTTTCTGCAGTTGATTGTGAGATTTTTATGCCCTAATACTTGATCGCTTTTTTTGTATAGGTGCCATATACCATAGAGAAGAAAGTATACTCCTTTTTATAGAGGTCTTTCATAACTAACTTTTCTAAAATTCTATTCCCTTTCTTAACTTCCTTATTGTTCATTTTGTAAGAGTGAGGTTGAGGTTCCCCACTTATATAGTTTTGCTCTCTATATCTCCCTGTACTTATTTAGCTTCTCATCTAAGAATTTGGATGCTGAACCATTTGGTGCATATATGTTTAATACTGATATTACTTCATTGTTGATAGTTCCTTTTAAGAAGATGTAGTTTTTGGGGTGGCTAGGTGGCGCAGTGGATAAAGCACCAGTCCTGGAGTCAGGAGTACCTGAGTTCAAATCCAGCCTCAGACTCTTGATAATTACCTAGCTGGGTGGCCTTGGGCAAGCCACTTAACCCCGTTTGCCTTGCAGAAAAACCTTACAAAAATATAATTCTCAGTAGCTATAAGCATCATCAAATTTTATTCACTTTATACCTAAACTCTTTTTTCAAGTACACTCTCTCCAACTCTCCCATTAAAAATATAACCTTCATGAGCTAAAGTATCAGCAGCTAAAGCATCATTACTTTCATATGATCAATTTATACATTCTCTGTCTAAGTATGATTCTTTTAACTATCCTAAGAGTAATATAATTCTCAGTAGTTACAAGTGTTATATTCTCATGTAAGGATGTAGACAGTTTACTCTTATGGCCTAACATTTTACATTTTAATTTTTTCTTTACATTTTACCTTTTTATGCATCTCTTGAAGATCAGATTTTCTGTTCGGTTCTGTTCTTTTTATCAGTAAGTTTGAAAGTCCTCTCTTTTGTTGAAAATCCATCTTTTCTCCTGAAAGAATATGCTGAATTTCACAGATGATTTTTGGTTGTAATACAAGCTTCTTTGTCCTTACTATACTTTAATTGAGAAGCTGATGAGTCCTTGTAGTCCTTACTGTGGCTACCTCATATTTAAATTGCTTCTTTTTGATTGCTTTCAATATTTTCTCCTTTAACTGAGAATATTTCTTGGAGCTTTTATTCTGAATTCTTTCTGGGGATGATCAATGAATTCTTTCTATGACCATTTTGTGTTCTCATTCTAAGATATTAGGGCAATTTTCCATGATAATTTCATGAAAGATATTGTCTAGGTTCCCTTTCTGATCATGACTTTCAGGTAGACCAGTAATTTGTAATTATCTCTTCTGGATCTATTCTCTAGGTTAGTCCTAAGAGGTACTTTATATTTTCTTCTGTCTTTTTTTCAACCTTTTGGTTTTGTTTCATGGAATCCTGGTATCTCATAGAGCCATTAGTTTCCATTTTCAGGGTTTTGTTTTCTTCAATTAGCTTTTTGTGTTTTCCAGTTAGATATTTTTAATTTTTGTTGTTACATTCCTTTTCCAATTGGTCACTTTTCCTTTTTGATAAACTGTATTCCTTTTCCAGTTGGTAATTTCTACTTTTAAAGGCACTATTTTCTTGAATTGATTTCTCATAATCCTCCTGTTTGACTCTCATTTCTTTTCTGCATTTTTCCTTTTTCCTCTCTTCTTTGGTTTTTAATAGCTTTTTTTGTGCTCTTCTACAGTGTGTGTTTTTGAATTTGACAACAATTTAGAAACCCTCTGAGGCTTCATGTATAGGCATTTTGTCACTGCTTTCTTTTTCTGAGATGATGTTTTTATTGTCCCTTTCAGAATAGTAGTTCTTTTTGGTTTTTTTGCTCTTTTGGATAGTTGAAGTCTGCTCTTGGGGCACAGGAGTATAGTCCCAAGCTCTTTGTGTTGGGGCCCAGGGAGTCTGGCCCTGCTTTTCTGCTCTGGTATCTCTGGTCCTTGTATGCCATTTTCAGTCCTACCTGTTTCACTAGCATTCCTGGGCTTGAATTTTGCCTTCCAAGCTGGGATTGAGACGCTCTTTGCATTGTCCTGTTGAGCATGGACTTGAACTGTGCTCTAGCTAAGAGCTTCCTGCTGCCTTCCCATGTCTCCCACCTTCATTGGGCTATGCACCTCTTTTATCTATATGATATTGATCGTTTCAAAAGTTTCTAAGTGATATCTTGAGTTGAGAACTTGTTTCACTCTGGTTTTTTTGTGTGTGTGTGAATTCAGTTACTTTAGAGTCTGTTTAGAGGCTTCATTAAAAGTTAGTTTCAGGGACATCTAGGTGGCACAGTGGATAGAGCACCAGCCTTGGAGTCAGAAGTACCTGAATTCAAATCTGTCCTCAGACACTTAATAATTACCTAGTTGTGTGACCTTGGGCAAGTCACTTAACCTCATTGCTTAGCCAAAAAAAAAGTTAGTTTCAGAAAAGTTTCAGGAGCTTCCTAGCTTTGTGCCCCATCTTGGCTCTACCCTGGAAGTCCTATTTTAATATCTTTTGCTTGACTTGTTAATAGCATGGGAAGTGTTTAGTGTCCTAGACATAGCGATTACAACAGTGTGTGAATTACTTGGGACAAAGTAAAATAATTAAATTCACTTATTTTAAAATATCTTTATTTAATAGATCTTCACAAAATAAAACTTTTTATGTATGCAATATGCCCTCTTACCCACTTATTTCTTTTGTATGATTTAGTGTTGCATTCATAAAATTTTATCCATATTGAACCAATTCACATATGCTATGAACTCAAGTTTTTACACCATCCTGGTTGCCCTCTACTGGGCATTCTTTTGTCTATTTATGTAAATTGCTTTTGTAAATCACAGTGGCCAGAACTAAAGACCATACTCTGGTAGGCAGGAATATAGTGGGATCATTAGCTCCCTAATATAATGAAAGAAGTACTAGTCTTAAGAATTTCAGTCTCAGCTCTAACATGTAAGAGCTGTGTGGCTCTGATCAGGACGCTTAATCTTTTTTGAATCCTACCTTTATTTAAAATCGAGAGAATTATTGCTGTATTTCATATGTTGCAGTGCTGTTGTAACCACTTTATAAACTTTACAAGTGCTGACAAAATGGCAAGTGACATTTTACTTGTTTCCTGAAAAAGCCATAGATTTGATCTGGGCAGAGAGCATTTTTATCCAATTTATCAGAAGAATTTCCTTTTGCTTGTATCTTCAGCAAAGAAAAATAGCCTTTTGTTGCAAAATTTATCTTAAGATACTATGTTTGGAAGCATAATTACTGGCTGTAAATATCCCCAAATCAGCCAAATATCATAGAAGAGGATAAGAACATGGCATAAATTAATACTTTGCAGTTTCAGTAACATCAACATTGGCAACCCTTAGTCATTAAGGTATTTTCAGTTGAAATTGGGGTTTGTAGTACTTATTTCAGGGCTTCTTTTCTTGGAGTTTTCTCTAGCAACTCTCATATAATGGCTCTTGACAAGTTTAGATTTTAATTGGATTGTGCAAAAAAGAAATCCATTTATTTTGAATCACAGGCATGTGACTAATAAGATCAAGTCAGTTAGTACTGATCTGTAACTACAGTTTACAATTGCCTGAATTTATCATCAGGACCCCAGCCTCCCAAGTTTCTTCTTCAGAGACCTCACATTTAATTCAGGTATCTGAATGTTATCTCTCTGCCACATTTTTTTAAAAATGATGATAATAATGGATGCTGGTAAGGTGGCAAAGCAGGTCAGGAAATTCCAAGATCTCCAGATTTGTCAAAAAAACACCCCAGGGTAAAAGTAGAGCAACAAAAACAAACAAAAGTTGTGGCAGAACTGTGTTTCTTCTGACATAACCTGAGATGATCTGAAGAAAGTTCCTAGACTGAAGTTCCACTGACAGTGATATGCAAACACCTCTAGGTTAGATCCCTAAAACAGCAAGACCCTAAAAACTGCAAGAGACAAGCTCTAGGAGCAGCAGGGTTAGGACTTAGCCTCTGCCTCCAGTTACAGGATATTTCAGGTGTAGGGAGTAGAGAGTAGGAGGGCGGGGGTGGGGGGAGAGAAGGAACAGCTAATGGACACCAGGTCTAACTGAGATGCAGTCCTTGGAAAGAAAGAGCTGGCACTGGCCTGGGGAGTGCAGAGGGAGTGGTGCCTGGACACTGCTGGCTGTCAACACTGGAGAACTGAATTCTTGATCTTAGTTCCAGGCTAAAAGAGAGAACTTAATGTTTTAACCTCTGGAGGGCTCTCAGGGAGTAAAATCATTTCCAGCACAGTGTACTGAGGGCTCCTTACTGTGACTTGGAGGGGGAAAGGAATGCAAAGGTTGAGTCCAGGACAAAGCTCTTGAGGTCAGTCACTCCACCCCACAACCACCCCATAGACCTAGGATAAGAAAAAGCAACTGAAAAAACAATTTTTAAAATGAGCAGGCAAAGGAGAAAGAACCCGACCATGGATAATTTCAACAGGAATAGAGAAGATCACAGTTCATCTTCAGAGGAGAATACTGAAGCAAATGAAGCCTCTTCTACTCCAAAGAATAATGTCAAATGGCTCCTTGATCAAAAAGAATTTATAGAGGAACTAAAAAGAGACTTGAAAAATCAAATAAGAGGAAAAACTAAGAAGAAAATAAGAGTAATCCAAGAAAAACAAGAAAATTATGAAAAGAAAGTAAATCAACTCTTCTTTCTCTGTACACATTACTAGTTTATATTTTGATCCTATACTTTCATAATTACATAATTCTATTTTTATCATGAAATGTGCAGTTCAGTGTACTATGGTTAAAAGAGCCTAGTTTTGAATTTGCTAGACAATTGAAGTGAAAGTGTACCACTTGTTCTGTTCTTAATGTATAAAACCATTTTGGGAAATTTAAATGATCGTGACATCATTTCTACTCACAGGCAGATGTTATCAAACAAAATAGTGTACATTGCTGAGTTTTGGTCTGATTTCTAATCTGACATATTAGATGCATAGAACCTACTCAGTCTCTACTTGGCATAAACTCTATAGCAGATTAGCTCTTGAGCCCTGGAACATAGCTATGGAAGGTCATAAGCAGCTTCCAATGGACAGCTGTTCTAAATGGCCACAGTTCATTGGCCACAAATGGAATTTAGATATATAACCCTTTAAGGGAGAGTCTTCATCCCTGGTAATTCTGATAATCCCTTTTCCAATTTGAGGAATTATTTGTGGAGTGATTTCTTGGTGAAAAGAACAGGGAGGTTCCCTTAGCATCTGGTACCACAAAGGACTTTATTTATGCCAATGTCCATTGTTTAGTTCATCCTGCCCTAGGGTGTAATGATGTGTTTAATAACTTCAGATGCTAGTCCACAGGAGATGTGCTGTTATTGACTTCATCCTAAAAGAGTGAAGACTCCAGGTTGGAAGTCACTGGTTTCTGAAGAATAGGAGGGTATTAGTGAAGGTCATCAAAGTTTGTCAGAAATCTGGATCCTGGGAAACTACTAATAAATGGTACAAGACAAATCTGACTAGATATCCTGAGAGTGTTTGTATCTTTTTTTGTGTGTTTGTATCTTAAATACAAAATGAAAACTACCATGCAAGATTTTAATGAATCAACTACAATAACCTCTTAACACATCACCAAATACACTGTGAAGATTCCAGGCTTTACATTTGTTCTTTTCCTCATTCTGGACCGTTTCCATTCATTTTCCTTTCTCTCAGACCAAGTTATTTACCCACCTATTCAAAGTTTGCTTCATAGAATCTTAGAAGGACATTAGTTGATAAGTGGTCCAGTTATTCCTTTGCTTTCTATAATAATACACATGGAAGTACTCAAGGAGCTTTGACTGGAAAACCTCCATTGAGTGTGAACCTATTGTTCTAAAAAAGGCTATTCTACTTTTTGATGGCTCTAATTGTTAGGAAGTTTTTTCAATCTTAAATTTGTCTCATTGTACTTTTTAATCCTGTTTATAGTTATGCCAAAGCGATTAAGTTTAGTTGTTCCATCAAATAATCCTTTAAATTCTTTTTTAAAAATTTTTATTGTTTTTTTTTTAGGTTTTTGCAAGGCAATTGGGGTTAAGTGGCTTGCACACGGCCACACTGCTAGGTAATTATTAAGTGTCTGAGGCCGGATTTGAACTCAGGTACTCCTGACTTCAGGGCTGGTGTTCTATCCACTGTGTCACCTAGCCACCCCAATCCTTTAAATTCTTAATGGTAGCTATTACTCCATTCTCCCTCTCCCCTCACCCATTTTTTCTGAGCACTAAAAAACTATCCTCATCACTGTCCTCTTGTTGTTCAGTCTTGTCCAACTCTTAGTGACTTTATTTACAGTTTCCTTGACGAAATTACTGGAGTGGTTTCCCTTCTTGGAAAATCTCAACTCCTAGGATTGATTATCACCTCAAATACCCTTCTGACATGTTACTTTCTGCTTACCACCTTTCTTTTTCAGCCAGTAATGTCATTTGATGGCTTCTTGATCTGTTGATATCTGTGTCCCGCCAGTGTCCTGTTCTCTGATGACACATCTCTGCCATCTACTTACATCTTTGTAGAATTGTAATTGCTAAGACTCTTTTCTGGGGAATGTATATAACTTTTCTGATATAATCCTTAGCTTAAAGTATGTGGCTATTTATACTTTTATAATTCATACTAATGGTCTTGCCCACTGCAACTGACCTTCTGGTCAAAGCTACCATTTTTAACTGACTTTGTTTCCTCCTACCTCTACATGCACCCCACTGTCAATTTCTGCAGGCTCACCAGATATTTGAATAAGGGCAACCAATTTCTTTTCAGCTATTATCAAGAATATCTAGCAATTATTCTGTAGTTTCACTTAAGAAGTACTTGAGATGATGGGTGTTTGGAGTGTTAAAGGAAACTAGTCTTTCTGGTGTGAGGATTTTTGAGAACCCTTTTCATAGCTGTTCTTAACCCTTTTCATAGCTGTCCGTAACCCTTTTCATAGCTGTCGTAACCCTTTACAGAGTTGTTCATACCCCTTTGTTGTCCATTTGGTATTCAACTCTCACCTGTGACTCTTAGAAACATTTGCAGATGAATAGAACCAATTTGAGGGTAACCCACAAGCCTCAAATTTGTTGGTGAGTTAGAGAGGATTGTCTACATCATGAGAAGACAGTTTGTTCCAAGAGGAATGAAGGTAACTGAAGAAGGTACATCATCAGACATCCAAGACAATAAGGTCATATGGACGATTCTTTCCACTGCCCTTTGATAACTTTGGAAGAGAGAGAAAGGCTGATAACTGTGAAGTTCCCTCTCACTTAAATACAGTTCATATGCAAGTTAAGTCATCTCCCAGGATGTCCTTGGTTCTTTAGGGAAAAGAAGGACATATAACAGTGGAGAGGACCAAGTGCAGCTGATGACCTCTGTAATGCATTCCAGCTGTTATAAACAAATCACTGAGCTCTATGTGTCTAAAGGGTCCTTAAGGGGATGAGTTTTTAATTTAATGTATTCAATAATTCAATAATAGCATTTATTAATATACAGGCCACTGAACTAATAATAGAACTAACTGTGCTGTAGAATAGACAAAGTTTAATTATGACATAAGCCTTGGCCTTCTGGAAATTAGAGTCTGGTTCAAAAAATAATGAAATTTAGCCAAGGCTCCCATCCCCCATAAGATATTTATATATTGAAGAAGACTTAGCTATCCCTTATTTTTATTTCCTATATAACAAAGGCTGAAAGTAAGACTGAGAATGTTGGCAATTATGGTGACTAAGTATTCCATTGTTCTAGTTTTGGCTGCCAGTTTGTGTTGGGGGGGGGGGTTGGTGGGCAAGGAGTTACCAAGTCTGTAACTTTTTGTTTTACTTGATCTTACCCCCCTCTGCAAACTGTCAAGTTCTGACTATCTTGGGGAGGAAGAGATATAAGAGCGAAACCTCTCCTGTAGAGGTGAATCTATCCGAATCTGCATTATCTAGAAAAGCCATCCCCACCTTGAAGGCATTACTGATCTTCATTAATCACCTGTCTTGCTCCTTTGAAGGGCTTATAATAAAATGCTTTCAATTCTCTTTGTCCTGAGTCTTTCCATATAAATTAGGGTGAAAGCCCAAATGAAGAATTTTCCTTTCAACTGGAGGGAGAGTTCCTTTTCCAAAATCCCATAACTAGCCAGGAGCAAAACTCAAACTATATTTGGTTCTCCATGGCTTCTTCAAAGAAAAGCTATTCTCTTCTACTACCAACGACCTACTCTCTTCTTCAATAGTCCTTTAGAATTATAGTTGGTTGTTGCAGTCATCAGAGTTCTTCAAAGTTGTCTATACAACATTATGGAATGAGTTATTGCACATTTTTGGTTTGTTTCTTTCTGAAACAAAAAAAAAAATCATTTCAGATGATAATAGTGTTCCATTAATTTGCCAGTTTCATTACCATTCAACCTTCCATATACCATATTTTGTTCATAGACATATACCCTTCATTTATATACCATAATTTATTCAGTTTTTCATCAGTTGATGAACATTCCTTTAGTTTCTAAATTCTTTGCCATCAAAGGACATGCACAATTGTTAAACTTTTGGGGCATAATTTCAAATTATTTTCTAAAATGGTGGGACCAATTCTCAGCTTCACTAACTACTCAGTCTACCTGCTTACCTGTTTCCTCACCAGTATTTGTTTTCATTTTTTGTCATTTTATTTTATTTCAGTTCAGTTCAGTTCAGTTTAGTTTAATTTAGTTTTTACAAGGCAATGGGGTTAAGTGACTTGCCCAAGGTCATACAGCCAGGTAATTATTAAGTGTATGAGGCCAGATTTGAACTCAGGTCCTCCTGACTCCAGGGCTGGGGCTCTATCTCCTGTTCCACCTAGCCGCCCCCATTATTTTTCTTGAGATTCTTGACTTTTCATTCCTTAAAATTATTTTTTAAAAATTTTAGTGCCAGGGCAGCTTCTTGGGCAAGCCACTTAACTCCATTTGCCTTGCAAAAACCTAAAAAAAATGGTGCCATGAAATAATCTTGGTAGTTTGATTGCTATGAAATTCAGTCAAATAGTTTAGGCAATGCTATTTTCATTATGTTGGTTTGGACCACTCTTAAGTAATTAATATTCTTCTAAATGCTGAGGTTTTATTCTGTAAGAAATATTTTTATTTGTATTCATATAGTGCCTGACTATATCTCTTTAGGTTGACTCTTTTTAAACATTCTGTAGCCCCATTAAAGGAAGTTTTTCCTACTTCTCAGAATTTTTGAGATCTCTATATGCCTGGTACAGTAAGTGCTTAATAAATGCCTATTCCTCCCCTCCCTTCTTTCTCTTTCTTCCTATTGATATTATTTGCACATGAAGAAACACTGATGATGTATATATTTGTTCATTTTATATCCTGCAACTTGGTGTAATTACCTGATTTTTTTACTTGGCTTTGTAAGTTTCTATAAGTAAACCATTATATTATCTCCAAAAAGCAATTTTTTCTTTGCCTGTGTTTATTATATATATATATATATATATATATATTGCTTTTTCTTGCCTTATTGTTGTAGTTATCATTTCTTGTTCTATATATAATAATGGTAACAATAAATATCATTGTTTTATCCTTGATATTATTCAAATATCAGTTTATCCTTGTTAAAAGTAATGCTAATTCTTGGTTTTATATAGATATTAATATATTAATGAAAGATCTGTTTCTTGATATATTTTCCAGTATACTTATAAAAACTAAGTGGATATTGCATTTTGTGAACAAATTTTATGTATGTGCTGGTATAATCACTTGATTTTTATTATTGTGATTGATTTTTACTTATAATTTCCCAAATAATTGAACTAAAGTTACTTTCCTGGTAAAAATTCACCCTGGACATAATGTATAAATTTATGATGTTTCTCTTTTTTTGCTATTTTATTTTAATCTTTTATGTTAACTTCATTGGGGATATTTGTCTGTAGTTTTAAAACCCTCTTTTTTAGATGTCAAAATTATTTACATCAAGAAGAATTTGTTAATATTATTCCTGTTTTCCCTTTTGTTCAGTTTATGAAGCTCATAGAGTATTGGCCTTGGAGTCAGGAGGACCTGAATTCAAATATGGTCTCAGACACTTGATGCTTACTAGCTGTGTATTCTTAGACAGTCACTTTAACCCCATTTCCTTGCAACCTCCCCCCCCCCCAAAAAAAAGAAAAGAAAAAGAAAATATTGATTTCATTTCATGATATTCTACCTTTATTGGTATATAATTAGCCATAATATTTTGTAATGATTTCCTTAATTTCTTTCCATTTATTTTGATAATTTTTTTCTTTATTTTAAATGAAATTATCCATTAATTTACTTTGGTTTTATCTTTTTTTTTCTTTTTTTGTTGTATTGTATTTTTATTTATTTTGTTAAATATTTACAATTACGTTTTTTAAAATTAATTTTTATTAAAAGATATTACTTGACTTTTACAATTTTCCTCCCCAATCTTACTTCCCTCCTCCCACCCCACCCCCACGGAAAGCAATCTGTCTGTCTTTACTTTGTTTCCATGTTGTACCTTGATCCAAATTGGGTGTGATGAGAGAGAAATCATATACTTAAGGGAAGAGACCCAAAGTCTAAGAGGTAGCAAGATGAGACAATAAGATATCTGTGTTTTTCTAAATTGAAGGGAATAGTCCTTGAACTTTGTTCAAACTCCACAGCTCCTTATCTGGATACAGATGGCACTCTCCTTTGCAGACAGCCCAAAATTGCTCCGGATTGTTTCACTGATGGAATGAGCGAGTCCTTCAAAGTTGATCATTACTCCCATGTTGCTGTTAGGGTATACAGTGTTTTTACCTTTTTTTTTTTCTTAGACTTCAAAGGTCTGCATGCAAAAAGGTCTGCACAACTTATGGATTTTTTTTTTTTTGCTTTTTTTATTCTAATACGTCTGGGAAGTTTTCATGATTCTTTGAAATATGGTATATATATATATTTATTTTATAAGTCATGGTTTTTAAATAGCATAGTAATTAATAAATTATTTCTATTTGATCTGCTTTTCATGTTATTTCATAGGAAATATCTTCTATTTTCTTCTTTTAAAAAAACCTGTCCCATGGAGTCATTAACTTATATTTGGTCCAGTCTGAATTTCAGTGTTTGTTACTTGGACAAGGTTTTATACCTCTTTTACTAAGCTATTAATTTTTCTTCAGTGCCTTTTCTATGGAGATCTTCTTTCTCACAACTTCACAACCCTCCACCCCATACTTTTCTTTAACACACTCATTTCATTTATAAAGTCATTGCTTCATTTCTTCTGGGAGTTCTAATTGACCTTGTTGCCAAACTGTTTTTCTTTGAAGCTTTGTTTTTAAGTATTTAGAGTTATTCTTCTCTAGATTCTTTGACTCTGCCCCCATGATATCTTTATAAGAGGGAGTCTTTTTGTGGTTTACTTGTAGCTTTACTTCCAGATTTTGGCTGGTTTGTTTTTTTTTTTTTTTTTTTTTTTTTTTTTTTTTGGTTTTTACAAGGCAAATGGGGTTAGTGGCTTGCCCAAAGCCACACAGCTAGGTGTGTCTGAGGACGGATTTGAACTTAGGTACTCCTGACTCCAGGACCAGTGCTCTATCCACTGCATCACCTAGCCATCCTTTTGCACACTTCTTGAGAACATTCCAGAACTTTATTTGGTTCTTATATTTATTCTCTGATGGCCCATAGATATTTTTTTCTAAGTACTCATAAGAATTGCCCAGGTTAGAGACCTACAGATTTTCAGTTATTTCACAGTTCTTTAGTCTAGGATAAAGGAGTTGTGATTTCACTTTCCATTCTAAGTTTTACAAACTCTGGATCCCTCCTTGGGTTTAGGCATCTGTACAAGTTGGCCCCTGGGGGTGTTTTCACTTCAGTGCTGCTATCCCCTGTTTCCCCAATGTCCTTGTGGGTTCAGATCAATAGAGCTTCAGAATTTTCCTGGTCTGACCTCCCTGTCTTGATCCTCTTGGACCAATCCACCCTCCTGCTTTGAAATTGGAGGTATACTTCTTTTACTTCCTTTTGTTCATTCTTTATTGCTTACTACATAGTCACAGACCTGTTCATTGCTGCAAGTTTCTTGTTCAGTCTACCTGGCATATGTATACTTTTATACTCATGGTGTGAGTCCTATCTACTGCACATTGTCGATTTACAGACTCAGTCCCTGTTAGATAATAACCATTTCTTGACTTATTACATAGTTGCAGACTCTTCTAGAGCATGTGCTAGGAATGTTCAGTAAAGACCCTCACAAGTGTTTATAGGTCTCTGGATGTCTCTCTGGGTTTAACTGTGCTGAAAAAAAATTGCCTTATTATGATTTCTTTAAATTATTGGCCATGGCTAGTCTTGTGCTAGCTATAAAGGAAAGCCATGCTGCAATGTTTCCTCTACCTTCACCAATTTTGCCCTATTCCTTACTTTTTCTTTATCTCCTCTCTCCTTATGTCCTACTTCCATCTCTCTCCCCACTTCTATGCCATGTTCCCTAGCCTTTTTTTTTCTTTCTAGAATTTTTTTAATTACTTTTTTTTTTGCCTCATTCCCCCCTTCCCCTCTTTCTCTCTGTTTTGGAGTTGAAGAATTTGTTTTGTGGAATAACGTGGTGTTTTGTTGATTTAAATTGAGTTTCTTCTGAAAATGTCATTTAGCTGCACTTTTGAAGAACTCTTGGTGTTTTATTGGATGATATCCAGAACACTAAATACCTCTGAGACCTGTTGAATTCTCTTTCATATGACACTATGATGTGCTACTTGATTGTCTTTCATTGACTAAGATTTTTCATGAAATGTAGAATTATACATTATGAACTGCCTGCAGAGATCTTCAAATGGAACTGGCTAATCATAAATCCATGCAGATTATTGTCATTGAATTTCAGAGATGAAGGCAAAACAAAAGATCATGGTATCTATCCAATTCCTTACCCAGTACAGAAATTCATTCTTTGGAATCACTGTCCTGCTTAAACAGAGGACCTTAAAGGACTTATAGTTCTACTCTGAAGCTTTATCATGGAATGGAGGTCACCCCCTGATGTTCTTTATAGTTCTGCCATTAGTTCAGAATTTTTATCACTTGTTAAAGAATTTTTCAAATACAATTAACTTACAAAATAGAAATAAATGTAAATGCTATTCAGGTCTATGTTCTCTATATCTACTTCTATGAGGAAAAATTAAAGGGAACAAAGCTAGAACACATCACTTTTAGAATTTAATTAGCTCTAAATTTGAGATCCTTGAGGAGGATCTCCTGGAGAAATTAAATTATTTTTATCTTGATATTTTCATTATAAATGAAATCATAAGAAGTCACAGTTAAATGGAAGGCTTGCTCACAAACTCTCCTTTGAGACATTAGTAAAGTATTTTTTGGTATTTGCTGTTATTTGATCATTTTGGATTGTAGTGTTCATTTGCAAAAATATTAGCATGAAAACAGTATCAGTTTAGTGTGGCAGTACCTGTTACAGTAGATAATAAGATAGAGGAATTCCTTAAAGAAGTAAAAAAAACCATATCTGATTAAATCAATATTTATATGATATTCAATAGCTTCTGTACAAAAACGAACATAGAGGAAGGAAATTAAAAATATGAGAAGTTTCACACATATGTCGTGCATTTATTTTTTAGAAAAGAGTTGCATAGCATTAGACTTGATGATCACCAAATAACACAAATACTGAAATAGAAATTGTTATAACAAACAGGATAGGAATTGGTAATTCTGGTCTTTCACTTTCTTTCCTAAAATCTGATGTACAGAACTAGATGAAATATTTTAAGAGGACAATCACTTGCCTTGTCATTGACACTCTCCATCTCAGTTCAGTCTTAGATTTCTTTAGGGCTTTTTGGCTGTCATATCATATTATTGATCTAAATTGAGATTACAGTTCACTAAAACCTACAAATATTTTATCTGTGAACTGTTTTTCAATGAATAAATTTTTAGCGTGTCATTCTAAATTTTATTAGATTTGGACTATCATTTCTAGTCAGTCAAGATTTTTTCCTCTGGATCCTACAATGTCAGTCATCTGAATTGTTAACTCTCCCTTTTTAGAATAGTCTAACATAGGGGCGGCTAGGTGGCCCAGTGGATAGAGTACCTGCCCAGGAGTCAGGAGTACCTGAGTTCAAATCTGACTTCAGGCACTTAATAATTATCTAGCTGTGTGGCCTTGGGCAAGCCACTTAACCCCATTGCCTTGCAAAAAAAAAAAAACAAACTGAAAAAAAGAATAGTCTAACATCAAAATTGGATAAACATAGTATATATCCCTCAAACACTTTGAGAACAGCTTTAAACATACACAAGGCTGTCCTTGTATTTCACCTTTGTATAGTAAAAAGATTATAGATTCCTTAAGGACAGGGACTATTTTTATCCTTTTTTTTTTTCCTGTTCCCAGCACTCCACATAGCACCTGGAATATAATAAGTACTTAATAAATACTTGACTGCTTTCTTGTTTAGATTAGAAGTCCATGGGGGGGGGTAGGGGATAAGGGAGTGGGATTTTTTAGGTTTTTTTGCAAGGCAATGGGGTTAAGTAGCTTGCCCAAGACCACACAGCTAGGTAATTATTAATTAGTTAATTAGTTAATTAAGTGTCTGAGGCCAGATTTGAACTCAGGTACTCCGGACTCCATGGCTGGTGCTCTATCTAATGCACTACCTAGCTGCCGCAAAATTTGTGTGAGAATTAGGAAAAAGTTCAGCTTTTTTGGGGCAAGGCAGTGGGGTTAAGTGACTTGCCCAAGGTCACACAGCTAGGTAATTATTCAGTGTCTGAGGTCAGATTTGAGCTCAGATCCTCCTGACTCCAAGATTGGTGCTCTAGATAGGGGAGTTCTTGTGGATCAAAGATTGAATAAAATTGCATTCTCTCTCTCTCCTCTTCTCTCTCTCTCTCTCTCTCTCTCTCTCTCTCTCTCTCTCTCTCTCTGTCTCTCTCAAAATAGAATGCTTCATGAAACAGCATAGAAGTTTACCTGTGGACACCCATCCACACAACTATATTCTCTTTAATGGTTTGTAAGGAAAATCTGCATATTTCCTGTCTGCTTCCCTATTGCATTTATTTCAAATGTGAAGTTTAACTTGTAATAAATGAAATGTGTAATTAGATTTCATAGCACTCTTCTGCTAATGGTAACTGATTTAGTGTGATTAAGGCATTTTTATTAACACAGTAGTGGCATTCAGCTGCTTAAAAACACATTGTGCTGTATACTGGTTCCTTTCCTATGTACATTCGTTCATTTTCATGCATACAATTTAGAGTAGGAAAGAACTTTAAAGGTCATCCAGTCCAGTGCCCTAATTTTACACATGAGGAGCCCAAGGTATTCAGAGGTCAAAGAGTTACCTTGCCTAATGTCACATTTCCTTGATATTCTGGCTTCTAGAGCAATGGGCTTTTAGTCACCATCACAACTACCCCTCATTCAACCACCCTGCCCTACATAGGATGTTATTTCAGTACAATTGCTTCTGTCACAGAAAATAATTTTGGAGAAACAGGGTTCAGAAAGACCTGAAAAGCAAATGGCAAGTTTCTTATTTTTATTGTGACTCTGTTACATACTTAAAATCTATTATGCCTCAACACTTAATTATTTTACTAGGGAGATAGTAATTAATCTCATCCTTCTCCCATTCCCTCTTTTTTTCCCTTGTATTTAACATTACAATGTAGGGAAAAGGACACTAGACTTAGAATCAGTAAACTTGAACTTTTATTTCTGCCTTGCACAGAGAAGTAATTCATTTCAAATAGCCTTAAATTTAAGGAGTGTAGTGGTTTTCTACAAAACTTCAGCCTGACTAGAGTAAGCAGGACCATGCTGCAGTTCTGTACTTTCTTCCCTTTTTTGTACTTTTTTAAGCCCTTCCCCACTGGGGCTACCTTTCACCATTAACAGTCTTTTGAAAGAATGTACTCCTGACCAGGAGCATTCTGCTTATATCATACCACAGGCCCTAGGCTGTGCCATATGGAATGCCCAGGACTAGTTCCCAAATAGTAGCTTCAGGATTCTATCTAATATTTCCTTGTTATTATGTCTGTCATAACTGACTCTTCTTTACCCCATGTACCATTGCATGCCAATACTATCACTTGGTGTTTTCTTGGCAGAGATATTGAAATAGTTTGCCATTTTCTTCACTGAGAGATTAGGCAAATTGACTTGCCCAGGGTCACAGCTATTAAGTGTCTGACACTGGATTTGAACTCAAGTCTTCCTAACTCCACTGAACCATTTGCTCAATTGTTGCGGTCCACTCTGGGCAGCCGGGTCTCAGTTTAATTCACACAACTCTTCGGGGAGCTCCGCCGGACATGTCCCGCATGTTCAATAATGAAAGTAAGCCAGTGAGAGATAAGCAAGGAGTTTATTGCAGGTATATGCTACATCTCTGACTCACATAGTTGAAATAAGGGTATATATAAGCCTAGCCCCTTGTATCAGCATCCCTCATCTCCAGGCCTGTGGAAGTATGACAGGTATGCCACAAAAGGTCTGTATCCTGGAAAAATGTGGAATCTTCAACAAGATAAAGATGAAAGGTAGAGAGATAAGGACTAGAACTCCTTCCTGGGACAGTTGAACAATATGAGGATGAAAGGCAGAGGGATAAGGACAAAAGGTCCTTCCTGAGAATATTCAGCAAGATAAGAATGAAAGGCAGGAGAACAAAGAGAGAGAAGGGCCAGAGCTCCTTCCTGAGTTCAGAGCACTCTGGTATGGACATTCCTGTTGTCCCAGGTCTCAATGACTCTCAGGATGAACTCCTCATGGCCACATACTCTGTCTATTATCCCCTTACACCCAATGTATTGGAATTTCAATTTATATCATCTTTGTCTTGTTTCTCTCCTGGCCTTAGGAATGTCATTTCATTTTATTTCTTTGACCTTCAGTTTCCTAATCTGAATAAAGGAGGAAATAATATTTATCTATTTACCTCCTTGGACTGCTGTGAGTTGTATAGCCATGATGCATGATCTAAAAATGAAGACTAGATTTTAGTATTAGAGAGATAGACAGTCTCTCTCTCTCTCTCTCTCTCTCTCTCTCTCTCTCTCTCTCTCTCTTTCTCTCTCACACACACACACAGAGAAATAAAATATCAAATACTCAAGATTCTCAAATGGATTTATATTGTCGTTGATTTGGAAGTTTCCTCCTTTGCAGACTGCCTTCCCATCTTGTGTAACTATCATCTACATCCTCTCAAAAATTTTTCAAAAGAGACCCATCCAATATTCAGGAGTCCAACCTTACTTTCCCCTGACATTGACTGGTGAAACACTCAGACTGTCCACTCATCAGTCCCCCATTCTTAACATGTGACTTGCCCATCTTCCCTTCCCTTTCCTTTCTCCTAGGTGATATTTTATACTCCTGTCCTTCAGAGTACCTTAATGGTTATGTGACTGTTGTTTTTGAAGTTGTTTGTCCTCATTCTTGAAGAAGACCATGATATTGATTACTGGAGTAGGTGGGGTAGGGAAATCCAAAAGAGAAAGTGGTTTGTTTTGGGTGATGAAATCTCAAGACTCTCTTATTCAGGAGGGTAAGAAAAGCCATAGACTTTAATTTACAAGTTGCACAAAAGTTTACAGGATACTTCAAAAAGTTCACAAGTTAGGTTCTTTGGAGAAGTAGCAAGATTGTGGGTTTCAGTATTGCTGTGAGCTAGAGGGAAAGAGAGGGAGAGAGAGGGCAGGCTATGATTAGCAGAAACTGAAGAGAAGGAAGGCTAAAGTGAAGGCAGGAAACTAGAGGTCCCTATTGAAAATGGGAGTAGCTAAGTAGGGAATCATGTTTTGGTTTTTTAACAAGGTAAAGAAGGTGAGTTTCTAAGAAGATTGTAGGGTTAAGCAAAAAAAAAAAGAAACAGTTAAAGGGAAAAGTTAAAGGGAAAAGGGAATGAGATGATGGCTGGGCTTAAATCAGTAAGAATCCAGCCACTGAAGCTGGGATTAAATGGATCTACTATAGAGAAAGGAAGGAGAAAAGAAGCCAGTGATGCCTCCTAGGAAAAAGAGGAGGACCAGAGGGCCAGACTCTCTTTCCATACACTTCAGTGGTGGGAAGAAGGGGGGGTAGGAGGGAGACTCCAAGGGAGGGGTTTAATTAACACTTGGTTTAAGATAGCATTTACTGTGCCTGGCCAAAGAGTGACCAGTCAGGTACATGGCCATCTATTGTTAAGTCCAGAGTTGTTTAGGGTTAAAGACAGAGAAATATATGGGGGATGTCTATTGTTGACCTTACTGCTAAATGAGGTTTACAAAAGCCATCAAGAGAATCAAGAACAATTATCAGTACAAAAATTACAAGATTAGGGGCGGCTAGGTGGCACAGTGGATAAAGCACCGGCCCTGGAGTTAGGAGGACCTGGGTTCAAATCCGGTCTCAGACACTTAATAATTACCTAGCTGTGTGGCCTTGGGCAAGCCACTTAACCCCGTTTGCCTTACAAAAAAACCTAAAAAAAAAATTACAAGATTTTTTCCTAGGGTTACAGCACTTCTGTGCTCAGAGTTCTTGCTTCAGCATCAGGGAGGTGAGGCATAGCATGCATGTGAATTTGATTTGAGTGAGTATACTCACCAAGGATCACTTCCTCCTCTAGAACCATCTGGGTCCAGTGACCAAATATGAATCAGGACAACTGGAGATGACTTTGTTTATAGGGGGAGACCTTGGCCTTATAAAGCTAGGTCTTTCCCAGGTCACAGTGTGACCAAGGCAATGCCCATTAGGTTAGGTAAGAGAAAGATTAGACAAAAATGCCAAGAATGACCACTTCCAAAAAAGAAAAAATATATTTATTGGAAGGATAAGACCCCTCAGGGTTTCTCAGTGATTAAGGCAAGTATGAAAGAAAAACTCAAAGATCTTCTTTTGCATATTTACCCCTTTCCCCAACCTCCCCCCCCCCCCACAACAATCTGGGAGAGAAACACCCTTAAGGGTTCTGGCCACAACAGAAACAGTTGCTACTTTCATTCATTCTGAACCAGTCAGGGCCAGAAATAATTCCCAAGTGGGCTTAACCTTAGACCCATTATTTACCATCAGTATGTTCATTCACACCATGCACCTCTTCATTGCCCTCTCGTAGTAAATTTTAGTGCCTTAGTAGATTTCCTGTCTTGCTACCATTTTTATCAACTGGATAGAATGTTAGCATTGAAAAGCTCAACCTTTGCTTGTGCAGAAAACTTTAAGTGAATAGAAGTGCTTCACGGTTGGACTCAAGTCATTATATGTCTAGCAAATTTATTATTGTTTTTCTATTCTTTATTTTCTTTTTATTTTGGGTTTTGTTTTGTTTTGTTTTGTTTTGTTTTTGCAGGGCAATGGGGTTAAGTGGCTTGCCCAATGCCACATCTCTAAGTAATTATTAAGTATCTAAGGCTGGATATGAACTCAGGTACTCCTGACTCCAGGGCTGGTGCTCTATCCACTGCGCCACCTAGCTGCCCCCATCCTTCATTTTCAAAAAGAACCATTGACATCACAGGGTGATATCTTGACTTGTGTGTCAGTAGCCTGGTAAAAACCTGGGGTACAATGAATAACTTTGATGTCTTTGCTATGTGACCAAACTCTAAACACCCCAAGGACCTGCTTCAGCAACTTTCATGGCATTAGAACAAATTGTTCTTATTGGGGTTGTCATCTCCCTAATTCACATACAGATTTGAGGCCGTGAAAGATGGATCTCCCCAAAATGAATAGAGGTTGTGATTGTGTTTGGCCTGTAGGAAATAAATAAGTATTAACCTTCCCAGAGTTTGTCCTAATCAAAGACAAAAATTACCAGAGCTTTTGGCCTTAAAAAAGAGCAAAAACAGAATTAAGTTAACAAGCACATTTCATGATATTTCTCTAAGAATTTCGCTACACACAAGGGGGTTAAGCTGAAGGCCAGATTCCACACTGATGTGTAGATCTCCTGACTTAAATTGTAGTGTCCCTTGGGAATTATGATCTGGCTTGTCCAGTCACAGAAAGGTACAGCCCCCAATGTAGGATGAGGGCAAGGTGCTGAAGAGGATTTTGGAACCTGGAAGAAGGGAGAAGGAGGCAATCCAACAATAGGGAGTGTATTCCTAGAGAGTCTATTGAAGACATTAGAAGGTGACTCTTGTTGTTTTTTTCTTAAAGGAGTCTAAGTATTCTCTTCAAATGCTAATTGACTAGATTTTTTTGGAAGACCTCTGGTTATCAAGACTGGACATGGTCTACTCTTCCCTGTTCCCTAATTTGGACAGTAAGGGACTTTCCAGTCACTTATTATAGAAATATAAGTTTAAAGCTTATTCACCTTTGACAAGACCCTTTAGTCTGGTTTAGCCCATCTGCAGAACTGGCTTTACCAGGATGTGGCTGTTGTGCCTGCTGCAGCTTCTTGGAACAGCCAGGCATGGTAGATGGACTTCCTGAATGTATGGAGTTGAATTATGTCCAGAAGAGATCAGGGAAAGAGTAGAGATTCCAATTTGACTGGAAAATAGTATGTATGAAAGGACTATGTGAAGTAATTCCTCACATATAAATTCTGTTGAACAAATTCTAAATGCATCTGACAATAGATATTCTCTATTCTCTTTGTCTTTCTACTGTGTGTATGGATGCAGGAATCCTTTGGATGATTTACACATCTCTTTTAGGAGGCTCCATAGCTTTCTAGAATATGATGTAATCAGCACAATGTCATATGCAAAGAGGAAGTATGTAAAGAACCTAACCTTCCATAGGAATCCCTTTTCAACTTGGACTATGCACTAAAGATCCTCCCTTGTACCTTTGTCAGTAGTCATTCTTTAAGCATCCGTTGAACATATAGATAGAAACTGAACTTTGTGGATACAAAGAAAGGTAAAAAAAAAAACAGTCCCTAGTCAAAAGGAGCTGACAGTCCAATAAGGAAGACATCATAAAAATAATCATATACAGAAAAGAGACAGAATTCATCAAAGCTAATCCTCCGAGAAAAAGGACTAGCAGTAAGGAAACTCAGAGACTTCTTTCAGAAGGTAGAATTTTAACTGGAACTTGAAGGAAATCAGGGGATACATGGCAGAATATCAAACCAAGTCTTCCTGACTTCAGACGCAGCCCGGAATTTATTTTATCATGCTGCTTCTGGGAGAATGAGATGACTTGCCCAGGGTGACACCGTTTATAAATGGAAGAGCTGGGTCTACAACTCATTTACTCTCTCTTCTTGCTACCGGTCCAAGAGGATCCTTTACTTCACAGTGAGGGTTCTGTGCAGGACTCCTTAAAATGACCAGCTCTTCCTGTGTACTATATTTCAGTTTGCACAAATTCGATTAACTCAAAGATCTCCAGAAATCTTCTAATGACTAAACAAGGGAGGCTCACCTGGAGCAAAACAGGGCTCCAAATTCAAGGCTTATTGTTTTCTCCACAGTATGCTTCTCATCCCCAATGCCTGAGGCAGGTGCCAGGGTTAAACTCTTTTAGGCAATTGCAGTCATCCCTGGTTAATGTTTTTGCTGCTCTTGTAAATCTCAAGGATATTGCATTTTTGGGGTTTGGTATCATGTGTTTTTGAGGCTTAAAGGGAGCACCTGTTTGAATATATAGGTGTAAGAGTCCTTAACTGGTCTCTACAGTCTGAGTATCAGGTTTGTTACATTTCTTCTTTCCCCCATTACTCTGGGGTAGAGAGTTTCTGTTC
This sequence comes from Macrotis lagotis, assembly GCF_037893015.1. NCBI lineage: Eukaryota > Metazoa > Chordata > Mammalia > Peramelemorphia > Peramelidae > Macrotis > Macrotis lagotis. The sequence goes on along the minus strand of NC_133666.1, from coordinate 610,799,672 downwards.
TTTCCAAATTTTAGAGGTGCCCTATATCCTAAGATCCATTAACCACTTAATTTTCAGATTAACTTTTCGGCATATTTACTTCAGTCGTAGAGCAATAGCAACTGTACAAACATCACCTACTTGGAGGGAATAATCCCCCTTTATTCTGTCTACTTCTTTGTGAAGTAGAGGGGTATTAGATTCACACTTTTTTTCTATATAGCCTAATTCCATCAATTTTCAAGTCCAAAGATCCCTTGGACTTGTGTTGTGGAACTCAAGACTTCACTATTGAATTTGCAGCAACATTTTTCCTGAACTCCTGCCTCCATTATTGCCATTGTTTAATCTCCCACATTTGGGGACTCCATTTTCTATAGCTAGAACTGAAAAGGACAAAGAAAAAAAAACAGACAGAAACCCTAAACTAATTCTGAGAGAGAAAAAAATGTAAAAGGAATTGGAAAAAAAAAGTTTTATTCCTGACTTGTTATTTATTATCAGAAGGTTGTTAAATAGTGTTATTTCTTTTGTTCTGTTTTCCAGGGAATCTTGAATATTTTTGATATATGAATTGATATCTTGTTGTAAAAGAACCTGTAATGCAGCAACATTTTCCACTGGATCAAATGCTTTTTCATGATCATTGGTCAATGATTGATGCATAACTGGGACCTTATACTTTCTGTACCTTTCAGTTAATTATGAAATAGAAAAGATGTAGTCCATTACTGAATTTTTTTGAGAAAACCTACTTTTTCCCCCTACAAATACTCTCATCAAGGATGCTCTCTATGTTTTGCTGAATCTCATAAAGATTTTATGTGGATGAATGAATAGGAATGTAGATGGGTAATTACTGATGTTCTTTCAGTCACCTTTTTTCAATATTAATAAGGTCTGAGTTCCCCCACCCCATACCTTTGAAACTTCCCCTAGTGTATATACTTGTATGTTAATGCCTCATTGCCATCAAAATTGTATTGCTTCCAATATAGTTCTCCCCATTTGCACTTGGTCCTATCTAGCTGCTTTTATTTTCTTATTTTTCATTAGAGTTTCTTCTGCATCACTTAAAAATATCTAGAACTGTAATGTTAGGGTTTAATTGTGATGGATTCATTTCTATTGATGGCAAAAATAATTTGTTAAAATGTTTTTTGCAGTTTTTCCACTTGTTTTTGAAGCCTCCACTTTTTTTTAAATCTTAGAATGCCCTTGGAAATAACTTTATTTAATTGGCTATCATGCTAAAGCTTTTTTGATTTTGTTTTCTTCTGCTTTTTCCTTGAATTATGAAATGATGATACTGGTAAGAATAGCCCATCATCTTTCTTTGTAAAATATTATAAATGAATTTATATTTTAATATAGCATTGTCATCACATGTTACTAGAGGATTTTTCTCCCTTCTTTATTTTTCCTTATAACTATTACTTGGGGCATATGGGGTATTCTTTGGCAGAATGAATAGATGAAAATTTTGTTTCAGTGGCCATGAAGGAGTCTGCAGCAGACACTTTTAATGTATTTGATGTTTAACCAAGCCCAAATATTTCATAGTATCTGCTGCTCTCTTTAGTCATCGCAACTTTTTTTTGCCTTGCCATTGCACTTCAGTGACTGTGGAAAAGACTGAGACTGAGAAATTTGTATAGTGTGCCTCATTTAAATCAAATTCATGTACACATCATGACATCATCCCATGAAGCCATTGCTCCTTTTCAAAAATGGAGGATGAACAATAACGACAACAAAAGCACAACTCTTGCAGCAATTAAATTTCTGTATAACATTATTATGTCAGTGTTGATAACATTTTTGGTATTCATTCTGCATTATTGATTTTCAATTACTTGTTTAAATATTTTAAGATAATTTTTTCAGTGGGTAATTTATTTTCTTAATTCCTTCCTTGCTTCCTTCCTTCCTTCTTTCCTGGCAAAGTTGACCCAAGAATGTATCCCAGGGCTTGTTATCTTCAATATTTTAATATATTGTTTGAATAAAGACATAGATAACATTTATCTAATTTTGAGGCTATACCAAGCTGGAAGGAACAGCTAACAATTTAAATAACTGAAAGACTATTCCAGAATGATCTTGACAGGCTAGAAAACAATGGGTCAAATTGAATAAAAATTAAAGGAGATAAGTATTTTTTTAATTCATTCACTCATTCATTATTTTCTTCTCTTAAAAAATTTCAAACTTCGCTCTGATTATTTGATGGATTGACTAGAAAGACAACTTTATTCAAGTCATAACTCTAACATCAATAACAAGTCTTTTCCTGTCAAAATATATTCTTTTATTTTTATTTTTCTCCAAGGAGTACCTATAAAGCCATCTTTCCTTTTAATCAGCAATTTCCTTGTTTCTTCTGGTTTTCTTTATATTAAGAGTGTCAGAATTTGTATGATCAAATTCCTCTAATAATATTTCTACTCACTGATCATTGGAGAAGATCATTTAATGTACTGGCAGTCAAATTAAAGATTATTTAGAACTGTGATTCTTGGCCCCTGTTGCTCCTTCCCCACTCACTAATGTATTTATTGAGAAGTAGAAGGTGAGCTCATAGGAATATGGGACCTCTTTTTGTTATTTTTAATGTGTCCTTCTTTCTGTGGCCATCTAATAATGATTTATTTTAATTGATTAGTTTACCATAAGCAGGTGCTCTACTGAAAGGACCACAACAATCCTAAACAATTCCAGTGCAGTTTTAGTCTTTTACTGACACATTCTGGTAAATAGCAGATCTCTCCAAACATTCATTTAAACAGTACATCCATATCTCTGTCCCATGCTGAGGAGAATTAATTTTGGCCTTTTGGAAAGTGAATCCAATTTCCATCTTCTAAAAGAATTGCTTTTAATTACTTGTGTAGTACAACTTTCTGCCTTTTACTTAATTGGTCTCGCCTATGTTGTTTCTGTCTATTAGATGATAATTTGGCAATTTCCAATTTGTAAATCCTTTGAGGAAACTCAATTATATTAAATGGAAATAAAAGGATCCTTCACTGTTTTTCTTTGATTTATACCTTAGCATACTCTTTTTTTTTCCTTTAAGGGATACAGTATAGTCTTCTGGAGAAGATATCTTCTAAATCAGAGTTGGAAGGAATCTCAGAAGTAGTTATTCTAACATATGAATAAACAGTAATTCTTTCTATAAGACACTCAACAAGTGGTTATCCAGCCTTTCAATACCTCTAACAATTTACTTCTTGAGGAAGCTTATTGAATGTTTGATTAGGTCCTTTTTTAAATTTATTTGGAAAAACAGTGGAAAGTCAACCATAATCACCTCATCTCAGTGTCAATTTCTTTATTCTTAATTTTGTTCTCTGTGGTCTAGAAGGGCATATCTAATTGTTCTTCCCCCCAAGACAGACCTTTAAATAGTTGAGGGCAGTTATCATGATTCCTCTCTCATTTTTCCTATGCTTAACATCCTTAATTCCTTCAAGCAATCTATTGAAGTGACTGTCATACCCTCTCATTTCTATCCATGCCCTGTGGTAACAAGACTATTATTCTGTTGAATTTTTGTCCTACTGGTTGAGCATTTGTGGTCCATAACATACAATCTGTGAATCAGATGATCTTTGTTATCTTTTTTCTTGGCTACATGAGCTTCTACTTCTTTTTTTTTTTAATTCCCCCAGTTAGGAAAGATTAACTGTCAGAAAGCTTCTCATAGTAACACAGCATGTTTAATACCTGATCAAAGAAGTTCCTTCTTTCCTAATAAAATGTGAAAATGAACTAGAAAGTTCTATTTTGTAATTCTTGGGAATGCTGAAGAAAGGACCCTTGTTCTTTTGCTTCTACATTTTAAAGACCCTGTCATGTTTGTTACATTAGAATTGTGGTATTAGGAACTAAAAGAGACTTCAAAGGTCATCTGGTCTAACTGCTACCAAAATCACAAATCTTTCTTTTTATATTTAATTTATTGTTTTCACATTACTATAATAGTCTTGTAAAAGTAAGTATAATCCCCCCTCACCCCAGAAAGATAGAGAAAACTCAAGAAAAATAAAATGAGAGTTAAAAAAAGTTAAAAAAGTGTACTTCAGTCTGTGTTCAGATACCATCTGCTCTGTCTCTGGAATGGATAACATTCTTTATAATAAGATTATCAAAGAAGTTGCTTCAATATTTTTTCTGGGTTTGTTTCCTCAATCGTATTCTTCTCCACTCCCATTTATTCTATTCTGTCTCTCCTTTTACTCTGTCACTACTCGAAAGTGCATTGTATTTGACTACCTTCTTCCATAATCATAATTCCCCCCCTCTTCTGTCACCTACATCCCCTCTCTCCACTCCCTCTCCCCTTTTCCCATCCCTTTTATCTCCTTTTTCCTCTAGGGTAAGATAGATTTCTATATTCTATTTGAGTGTGTGAGTTATTTCCTCTCTGAGCCATTTCTGATGAGAATGAAGCCTCACTCATTCCTCCTCACCTTCCCCCTTTCCACTTCATTGCAAAAGCTTTTTCCTTGCTTCTTTTATGTAAAATATCATAGCCCATTCTACTTCTTTCCCTTTCACCCAGTACATTCCTTTCTTGCTAGCTGACTACATTTTTATATCATACCTTCAAATTCAGCTTCCTCCTGTGCCTTGTCTATATATGCTTCTTCTAACAGCTCTAATAAATGAGAAAGTTCATATGAGTTATCAGTCCAAATCAAAAATCTTTACAATAGGTCATTCAGGGATTTTGTTTGTTTGCTTCTGCAGACCTTCCATGACTTTGAATTCCCCATGGCAATTCCTTCCATTTTGATATACCTCTTATACTTATGAAGCCTTTCCTTTGGTTGAAATGAATTGTACTTCCTGCAATTTCCCCCACTGGTTTTAGTCTTACTGTTTAGTAGCAAGAAGAATGATTAGAATCTGTCTTCCTCAAAAATAAAAACAATTCTTTCTGTCTTCCTTTCCTAAACCCTCACCATGTAGTCATTAGGCTAAGTGCCCCAAGTGGTTTAAGTTGATCCTTGCTTCCTTTTGTTGTTTTGGGGGGTTTTTTTTGATTCTTGCTTTTATATGATTATATATATATTCCTTCTGTGTCCTAGTCCCCTCCTGAATATGCTTCAGATTATCAGCTTGCTACCAATGCAACTTCTTGAATCAGTTTTAAAAGATCATTCTCAGAAATGAAGACAAGAATGAATGAGAGGTAGCACAGTATTGTGAAAGAGATGATTAGATCTGGACCTGGGAAATCTAGAATCCAATCCTACCCCTGCACCTCATGATCTGTAGGATAGTAGGCAAGTTCCTTATTCTTTCTGACCTCTATTTCCTCATTTGTAAAATTAAGGGTTCATCTGATCCATTCTGAGTTTGAATCTTAATTCTGCCATTTCATAGCAGTGTGACCTTGGTTGTGGGATTCCAGTCACTTCATATTGCATTGGTTTCTTTATCTATAAAGTGGAATTATAATACTTGTTCCTATCTAACAGGGCAATGATGTAGAAAGTGTTGATTGTTTTAGAAAATTGAACTGTTGGTATTGGTATTTCATTATTATTTTTTAAAGTGATGACTATTAGTCAGGAGAAAAAGTTTTATAATTATGTTTTTAAGAAGCAAGGGAAGTGTACAATCCATTTTAGTTAAGAATACTGTTAAATGAGTTTGTTGTTATTTTTAAAAGGTTTTTTTTTTTAAAACTCAGAATTTAATTATCTAGAAAATCCACTGATATAAAAAAAATTATGCTTCCAATAATACTGAATCAATCAAATCTCACTGCATTTTGCATGTTGCAAAATGTATATATATATATGTATAATATATATATATATATGTGTATACATATATGTGTGTGTGTATATATATATATATATATATATATATATATATATATATATATATATCTGTTTTCTGTGTCACAGGACCAGAAGCCTTGTCAATGGTGTTAATCAGATTACTTTTATAATCTGTGTGTAGCTATATTTCAGAAGTTATTTTAGGATTTAACCATGTTCATTCCTTTTCTTTTAATTAGATTGATAAGGAAAACTGTCATGTACTTTTTTTTTTTTAGATTTTTTCAAGGCAATGGGGTTAAGTGGCTTGCCCAAGGCCACACGGCTAGGGAATTATTAAGTGTCTGAGGTCGGATTTGAACCCAGGTACTCCTGACTCCAAGGCTGGTGCTCTGTCCACTGCGCTACCTAGCTGCCTGTGTCATGTACTTTCTTAAATCCAGATGTCCAGGCCACATGGAAAGGTTTCATCATTTTAGGTATCAGGGTGTCTAAAATCCTTCCATATATTTCCTTAGGTATTATTTTTTTTAGCTACATGCTGGAAAAAAAGTTCATAGACTTTGCATATATATATATATATATATATATATAATATGCATATACATATATATGTATTTCATTGTAGGGTTATATATTCTATTATAGCATTCTTGAACTCAGAGCTGTCCCCAAAGTATGAATTTGTGAATATTATTCCCATGCCAATATGTTTGGTGAGTAACAATAGAAAGTTTCTGAGAATTACAGTAGACATGAATCTTCTTATTTGAGTTTCACCCTAATTCTTTTCAACAGCATCTTTCTTTAATGATATGATCAGCATCATTTTTGTCTTATTTCTATTACTCCCAGATACAGTTTAATATGGTTCCTAATCTGGAATGCAATTATCCCTGGAGCACACAGATGATCCCCTAGATCCAGAACATATGGATAGGTTTCATTATCATACATAACTGGGAAATAGGACATGTTTCTGACACTGGGCAATGCATTTCTTAGGTTACTTGAACCTGGAAGAATTTCAATTATGAAAACTGGCAACATTTTACCCAGTTAATGTTCAGAAACAGATCATAGGTATTAAGGTATGCCTGATGTGAATTCTTATAGGATTAATGGTAAGTAGTAGAGGAAATGAAAGGAATGTGTTTCTGAAAATGTCTCATCTATATAAGAACAGTTAGGTTTGAAACTCTTGATTAATTGTCATTCCTTTTTCTCATCAATTCTATCTCTGTGGCATATTAGAAAGAGAATTATAGAGTTGAAAAAAGAACTGAAGTCTGATACCATGTATAATAGCTGTGTAACTATAGTGGAAGTCACTTAACTTCTATGTGCCTCATAGAGATAATACAATTGTTGGATCTCCCTCACATGATTGTTATAAACACTATGTCAACTAAGTAGTAGTAATAATTGTTATCACCATAATTATTATGATAAATTCAAATTTATATATAAATGAGATTTTAATGGATAAATTGAAAAGGGGGTTAGTTGAGATGATTAATCATCCTTATCCTTTTCAAATTTCAGCCTCTCTATCTACTGGCACCTTTCTACTACATACAAACAAATACAAACTCACATCCCAGTCTTGGCAAATGGGGTTAAGTGGCTTGCCCAAGGCCACACAACTAGGTTATTATTAAGTGTCTGAGACCGGATTTGAACCCAGGTACTCCTGACTCCAGGGCCGGTGCTTTATCCACTATGCCACCTAGCTGCCCCACATCCCAGTCTTGAAAAAAAAAAAAAGCTTTCACTTGACTATTAGCCTCCCCTTCCTCAAAATTACCTTGAATTACTTTGCAGATATTTTGTATTTATTTATATGTGCTCATTGGATCATAGATTTAGAGCTAGAAGGGATCTTATATGTCAACTAATCCAGTTATCTCAAGCTTTTTTGAGGACAGAGATGGTTTTGTTTTTGTCTTTTGAACCTCACTTTCATGATATACATTGGTACACATCAGTTGTTACTAATTGGTTGTCTTTTACCAAACCCCCACCCCTTATATGACCCTTGCTTAGATCCTGAACCCTTGAGTTCAAAGGATATTTATTCTTAAGCAGTATTGCCATGCTTTACCTGTTTTCAACCACTTATTACTGATACCTGCAGTTATATTCAACACAAGTCCATTTGCATGCCATGTATCTGTTCGCCATTGGGACCTTCCCTATTGTAATTTCCATATTTCCAGGGTTGGCATAAGAAATTTAAATCGAAACTTTTGGAGAATTTTGTGGAAGCCACAAACAGTCAAAGACCAGCAGACAACACAGAGCCTGGGACCAAATACTTAACCCAAATTTTACAATAATACCCCATAAAATGTCCCATAAATACCACATTAGAAAATCAGACTTTCTTTTCTGGTATGAAGGAAGGGTCAACGAAATTTACCCAGATTTTCCAAATTGTAGAAGTGTCATGCTCCTAACTCTTGTAAGGTGGAAGGTGGACAAGAGTTATTCTATACAGATGTATGTAGCCTTGCCAGCCATATCTTTTTCTAAAAATATGTCCCTGAACCTTACTTTCATGAATGGCTGTTTGTATCTGATGGGTATCTGATGACTTTTTCCCCTTTCCCTGCCTTCACTTGTCAGTCTCCAAATCCCAACTCCTTTTATATTTAGAAATATTTGCCTAGAACTTTAAAATTATGTAAGAGGGACCCAGAGAAGCCAAGTTTCTCTTTAAGGGAGTTATAAAGTTCAGGCACATCTAACTCAGTAGGTTTTGAGTGGGATAAGGCCTGAGATTTCTTCAGTAGACCATTATAGATTAGAAATAGTTGAACTTGTTATATCTCTTCTGCCCCTCCTCCCCTGACAAGCAACTTCTGGAGTATCATGACCAAAATGTAAAGAGTCAACTGACCCTGTCTGGGGCTGAAGGGGTAATCCTGTCCCTGAATTATATACTTTTTTCCTTTAGATTGGTTTACAAGTTTAGATTGTGAAGACCACATTCCTCACTAATGAGGTTGGGGGGGGCAGGGATGGAGTTAGGATATATGACCCTTAGGGTCTTTTGTTCCTTTGCCTCACTCTCCATCTCTAAGGCTGAGTGGGGCCCACTTCTCAAGAATCAAATAAAGCTTTTTCTCTTTATACCTTGAGAAATCACTGAAATTTAAGTGGTTACATTTGTCCCACATAGTATTATTACTATTAAAGGTCCAGATCTATTCATTAATGCTTTAGGGACTTATTCTTGGAAAAGCATATGATTTGAGAAAACACAGGGGACATTAACTCCACCTGGCATGACTTCTCTCTTCCTCATAGGAGAAGGAAGAGAGAATTCTAATGAAGTCATCACTTGAATCAAGACACAGGTGCTATTCTGTTCTTCATTGTCATGGTACTGAAGATGGAGGAGAAAGATTCATGGATTTAGTTACAAATATTACTTGTTAGTCTCATTTGGGTCAGGACTTCATTTCAACAAGGTTTTATTGAACATCTCTTAAGTTCCAGGCATTATATCACAATTCACTGGCTCACATTAATGTGATTCCCCTTTTCTTTTCCTTGATTATCACTTGATACCAAATAGTCTTAATTATAGTTTTTAGAAATAGCTATTTAATGCAGGACTCAAGTAGGCAAAATAAAAAATCTTCCCCAAAAACTCTGTGACACATTGACATTACCACTGCATTTGTAGACCAAGGATAAAGTGATCCCAGGCTTAATGAATACATATTGTAAAGGGATGAACCTTGTTGGATCCTCAAGATCCATCTCCTTGGTGTGATATAACCCGTTTCCTGTGCTCCTCCAGAATAGGCTTCTTTATTACTTGTAGTCTCACCATATCCCTATCAACTTCTTTCCAGTACTCCCTTTATATGTTTCCTAGCTACAAGGGCAGCTAGTTGGCTCAATGGATAGAGCACCAGACCTCTCCGGAGGACCTGAGTTCAAATACTGCCCCAGACACTTGATACTTACTAGCAGTGTGACCTTGAGCAAGTCATTTAACTCCATTGTGTCACAAAAACAAAACAAACAACCCCCCCCCAAAGAAAACACAAGCTACTTGAAGGAAGCTATTGCCTTATATTACTGTATTTATATTCCTAGTACTGAGCATAGTGCCTGGCATGTAATTTACACTTAAAAAGTCTTTTCTGTCTGTCTGATTCTGCTTTTTTCTTATACAACTCTTGTACTGATACCACTAATAATAACTATTAGCATTTATATAGTATTTTCAGGTTTGCAAAGAACTTTATATGTGTTTTCTTAGCTGATCAAATATTTGATGTGCTTAATCTTGTTCCCAATATCTTCTTTTTTTCCATGTGAAACATCCCCTGTACTGGAGAGGGATTCAAGTAGAAGGGATAAAAATGGTGATGAATATACTATTGAAACCTGTAACTTTTCCCCTTAAACATTCCTGAATTACCATAGGCAAGCCACTTAACCCTCTAAAGTTCATTTTCCTCATCTGTAAAATAGTAATATAAGCACTTCCTTCCTTACTGAGATAATGTTGGTAAAGATTTTAACACAGTACCTAGCACTTGGGAGGCTCTTAATAAGACTTGTTTCTTTCCCTCATTTTGTTGTGAGGACAATATTTGGAAGTCTTAAAATGCTGTATTAGAATGAGAAGTCACTGTTATTATCATTGTTTTGAATGGGAATCTTTTTTCTCAGGGTTGGAAAAGTGATGATGAAGCTGTGGGCACATTCATTTTCATTAGCCTTTCTGAATGGACTGATTGGATTATTCCTAGTTCCTTCTCCTAGAGCAGTGACTGACTGTTCCATTGGTGGGCATTGGGTACATTCCATAAAAGTTAATCTCTCCCATGGGAAACTAACCTGGGAAATCACTGGAAGCTGAATTAAATGGAGTATGATCCTCATTGGACCTTTTTTTGTAGCAGGAGAATAGCTGCTCTAAATGCTTAGACTCTTGAAATTAACTTTGTATAAATTTATATATACCATTTATTTACTTGTGTATCTGATAGTGTCTCACCATTCAGTGAAATCTTCTTAAGAGCAGGAGATGTTTTGAAGTCTTTGTCTCCTTTGTTTGGCACCATAAACTTGATAGATGCTTATTAAATGATTCTTTGAATTGAACCAAAGAGGAACATTAAATGCAAAAGACTTCCAATTCTTTTTCAAATGCTGTTTTTCTCATGTTAAGGAAATAAAATGAAAACCATATATAAATGTCCACCTATAGCAATGAAAGAAGGACAAGTTCAGCATAATTCAAAAGAAAACTGTCACAAAACCTTGTTTTGATTCCTGACTGTCCTAGCTGTAGGATCTTGGGGAAAAAAATTTGAATCTTTCTGAACTTCAGTTTCCTTTTAAGCTCAGTGAGAGGCTAGACACTTTAATACATGATGCTAAAAATGCAATATCCCTTTGAGTTCTAATGTTTTATGTTTATTTCTATTGGTAGGACAATGTGACTGTGATCTATAATTCTTAAGCTAATTCCTCTGGAGCACATTTTAATTCTCTGTCCATTAGAAGCCTTTTGTTTTAAGTTAAAATGATACTGCTATTCTGTATCCAAGACTGTAGTCTTACTGCTTTATTTGGGAGTCTGTTCTTCTGAATGTGGGTGCCTTGCCCGATTCATCCCATTTATAATGATGTTGAATTTTAATGGTTCATTGACTTCATTAGAATTGATGAACCCCTCACGGGATATTTTATTGGTTATTGTTAATAGACATTAGATATCAGAAGTAATTAAAATCATTATTAACAACAGGCAACATGATTATTGAACTGAAAATCAGGTAACATAGTTGAGTCCCACCTTTGCCAGTTTGTGTCACGTTTAGCAAGTCAGTTAATTTTATCTCAACTTACCCATTTGTAAAATGTCATTCAATATTTTATTGGTGGTGAAGGTGAGTGAATGGGTGTTGTGGTAAGAAAAAAAGCCACTACTAGAGTCCTAGTTCTGCAATGAGATGGACTGGACTGTGGACAAGTTCTTGTATTTCCCTGGTCCTTGGTGCCCTGTTCTCTAATTTTCAGTGTATCTCTTACATTCTGTGTTCAAGTTCTAACATTGTACTTGCCCATACCTTAATTTGGTATTGCATCATCTGCCTCTCTGTGCCTACCTCACCTCTTATCTTTAAAGAAGCTTTCGATTCTTTCAGAGGTCAGGTCAATTGCTAACTCCAATGTAAAGCTGTGTGCCAGACACTGTCCTAATGGCTTTACAACCAATCTGTGACTTAGGTAGTTTTATTATTCCCATTTTACAATTGGGGAAACTGAGACAGGTGACATTAAATTTTAGTTGAGATCACATAACTAATTTCTGGATCAGAATTCAAACTCAGACTTTATAGGTCCTGTACTGAATCCACTGTGATACTTAAATGCCTCTACTGATTTAAAATTGCTTTCACCCAAGTTATGAATGTTAGGGAGTGGATAGGTGGCACAGTGGATAGAGCACTGGCCTTGGAGTCAGGAGTACCTGAGTTCAAATCCGGCCTCAGACACTTAATAATCACCTAGCTGTGTGGCCTTGGGCAAACCACTTAACCCCATTGCCTTGCCAAAAAAATAAAAAGTTACTAATGTTAGCTTAATTGCCAGTTTTGACAGTCTTTTCTCACTCCTTATCCTGCTTGACCTTTCTGTAGATCTGACTTTCCTCTCCTGAATATTTCTCCTTTCTGGGTTTTCCTGATAATTCTCTCACTCTCTGTCTCTCTGCTCTCCCTCTCTCTGTCTGTTCTCCCTCTCCCTCTCCTTCCCCCTTATATCTTTGTTCATTCTCTCTCTCTCTCTCTCTCTCTCTCTCTCTCTCTCTCTCTCTCTCTCTCACGTGTGTGTGCATGTGTGTGTCTTGTCTTTCCCTCTCTCTCTCTCTCTCTCTCTTTGCTATTTAGTCTTGAAAGACAGATTAATAGATCAGATAAAGCCAGCATTTATTGAATGCTTGCTCTAAAGATAGTCTCTGCCTTCAATAAACCTACTAAGGGGAAAAATCTAATGGAAGAAGTCAGCATATAGAAGTAAGAGCTTAATCAATAACAACAACTAGCATTTCTATAGTTCTTTAGTATTTGCAAAACCCTTAAATATTGTCATTTATCATCATAACAATCCTGGAATGTAGGTGATATTATTATTTCTATTTTATAGATGGAAAAACTGAGGCTGATAGAGATAAAGTGACTTTCCCAGGACCACATAGCTAGTAAAATTGTTTGAGACTAGATTTAAACTTACATCTTCCTGAGTCCAGGTCTTATACTCTATTTGCTGACATAATGTTCTAACCACTTATTGGACTGAATTTTATATTGTAGAATTAATTTTTTAAGGTCTCTCCCCAATCTAGCATCCAGTTCCCCTTATACTAATACTAAAGTACCTTACCTGAAGTCTTTCAGATAGTAGTTGGCAGAGAAGTGACTCACTTCTGGGTCTTCTGGCTCCTAGACCCATCACTGTTCCACTACCCCATATTAAGTCTCTACATGAGAAATGGTTCGTATCTTTTCATAGTTTCCAGTCCATCAGAAACTTCCTAAACATGAAACTACTGACTTTCTTCTCCATCTCCTGGGTTTTTATTCTGGGTAGCACTTGGCATCAGGTTTGTTGGTACTGAGAATGTTTTTGCTGAATTTCAAAAATTTTGACTTTCACAAGGTGAGGTTATCTCTTCACTTCATATATTTTAAATAAATAATTGAGCTGTAAAAGAGCAGTTTTATGAATTTAATTGACCTTTAAGGGATTAATGGAAAAGTTATCTTTTCTCCTCTGTAGTTCAGATATCAATGTTAATCCTCCTTTTTTAATTTCATGAAGTCAGCTTTGGACTCAGAAAGGAAGATCATTCCTAGAGGCTGCTTGGATCATTTCCATTTATAATCATATTTCATTTAAAAATATTAAATAGTCTGATATTCTTAATAATCAATTAAAGAGACCCACATGGTACTGGATAGTAATTTAAAATTTTCACCATATAGCTAACAATTATCTTGAGATGAAAGTTCAATTTAATTATGTGTCCATGGTCCCCTTTTAAATTCAATTCCTTGATTTGTACCTTGATTTGTATTGAAATGTCATCATCATGATTTCCCTGGTGAGTTTATCAGCTGTTTAAAGACTGAATCATATGACTTGGTATTAAAAACCCACCTTTTTATAGAGTACTCTGAAATAAGTTTTTTTTTAGTGCCAACTGTTGACAGTTATTTTCATATTCAGGCACAAAATTAAACATAAAAATTGGCATTCAGTGATAGCATTGGTTCCATTTAACTCATGAGTTTCAAAGCCCAACAAGTGATTTCACTTTTAAGAGACAGGAATTGCTTTACTCCTAGGTGATATGTTTAATAATGAAGAACATTAACTTTTAATTCAGTTCATTTCAGCAAACATTTGTTAAATTACTATTTTTCCAAGTACTCTAGGTATGCATACTAAGAAAAAAGTTATAGTCTCTACTGTGAAAGAGCTTACATTCTCCTGGATGAGGTAGGACATATATATAGGTAAGTACATATAAATTATATTAAAAGTGTCTTCAAGGGAGAGAATGCTAATAATTCATGAGATAAGGAAAGGTCTCTTAAAAAGGAAGCAACTGAGAATAGTTATATGGGAACCACTTATGAAATGACTTTGAGTCCAGAGATGTGGAAAGTTGTGCCATGGGATTGGTTGATAGAGTTTGATGGCAAGTAATATTAAATAAGACTTTGAAGGAAGAAGGAGACCCATGTCATGAAAGTTTTCAAATACCAGTATGTAGATATGTTTTTACTTATTTTAGAAGTAATATGGAACTATTGAAGTTTTTTTTTAATTTGGGTGGAAATGATTTGATCTAGAAATATCAAATTAACAACTATGTGGATTGAGTCAGGGAGACAAATTGGGAGGTTATTATAATATTAGAGATCTTGGGAGCCTAAATTAGGGTAGAAATTGTATGACAAGGAAGACAACTAGGTGGCACAGTGTAAAGTCCTGAAGGCAGGAAGATTCATCTTCCTGAGTTCAAATCTGGCATCAAATAATTAGTAGCTATGTGACCCTGGGCAAACTTCAAATTTCTCATGCATCAAATGAACTGGAGAAGAAAATGGCAAACCAGGGGTGGCTTGGTGGTACAGTGGAGAGTGCACCAGCCCTGGAGTCAGAAATACCTGAGTTCAAATCCGGCCTTAGACACTTAATAATTACCTAGCTGTGTAGCCTTGGGCAAGCCACTTAACCCCATTTACCTTGCAAAAACTAAAAGAAAGAAAGAAAGAAAGAAAGAAAGAAAGAAAGAAAGAAAGAAAGAAAGAAAGAAAGAAAGAAAGAAAGAAAGAAAGAAAGAAAGAAAGAAAGAAAGAAAGAAAGAAAGACAGAAAGAAAGACAGAAAGAAAGACAGAAGGAAGAAAAGAAAATGGCAAACCACTCTAGTATCTGAAGACAGAGGAGATGGTTTGGAGTAGCCTTTATGGACGTTATGATAGAGGTTCCATCAGAGAAGAAGAAAAGAATTGTTCATCTACTTGAGAGTAGATAACCTAAATTTGTGGAGATGAAAATACAGAGAGGTTAAATGAAATACCTAAAGTTAGACTGGAAGTAAAGGGCAGAGTGAAGGTCAGAAACTAGATCATAGGATTTTAAGATCATAGATCTAGACCAGGAAGGAATATTAAAAGTTATATAATCTAGGAAACTGAAGCCAGGAGAGCTAAAGTAACTTTCTCAGGGTCTCAGAGGTAGTAAGTGACAGAGCTGTGAATCAGACCTGTCATTGGATCCCAAATCCTATTCATTCCTGGCTCTCCTGTTCTTTAGTTTAATATTACTTTGGGCAAGTACTGTCATTTCACAGTATAGTTTCAGGCATTCATTTTTTTCTCTACAACTGAGTAATGATGTGGCCTTGGATCTGAATCTCATCTTTAAAATGGAAAGATTGGATTAAAATGAACTCCAAAATCTTACCCATCTCTAAATCTGGGACTCTTTGAAGTCACTTCCTTCTCTTTGCCTGTGTTTCTTCATTTGTAAATTAAGGGAATTGTCTGAGTTCTCTTTCAATTCTAAATATTCTCATAATTCCATGCTGCTACTTCTACTTACCTCACAGTATTGTCAAAAAAAGAGCAGTTAGGAAAATAAGATCCATATAGCTGAAATAAAGAATGTAAATGCTGTCTGTGGATGTTCAGGGAAGGGAGAGATCAATTTGTACTAAAGTAATTGATGAAGATTTCAGTGGAAGAGATGAATGAGCTTCAGTTCAGCCTTAGTTGCTGTGCTGCTCTTTATTCTCGTTGTGGTCTTAGAAAAGTCTCTTCAACTGCTCAGAGCCCTCGATTGTCTATCTATAAAATAGAGATGATGATGATGGTATTCTCATTGCCTAGGTTATAGGTTATAGGACTTGGCAAGCAAAGGACTTTATAGATAATTAATAATAGGGATAATTTTTATTTATAGATTATATTTGGATCAATTTGTCTGGAAATTCAACGTTGCATTGTCTCTTAGTATCAGTTCTACTTTTCATGTTGAAAACTTCTACAGTTATGGAAATGATTGCATACAACATTTTTCCCTAACACATTCTTCTGCCCTCTACATTATATGCTTTGACTTAGTCATGCTTTTTCTCAAAAGACTTGACTTTTTTGCATATTGTTAGCTAAGTCTTCTAGATCTCTTTCTTGGGAGGTTTCTAGCTCAGCCACTTATTTACTATGTGGCCTCATGCAAATCACATGCTTTATTTGGGCCTCAGTGTTCTCACATGTATAACAAAATGGTAAAAATAGATAATATCTAATGTTCTTTCTGTCTCTGATATCTTGTGATTTTATACTTATCCTTAATCACTTCTGTCACCTTTTTCTTTCAAGAGTGTGCCAAGCCCTGTTTTCCTTAAGTGACTTTGATGAGTGATATCCAGCTGTTCAGTGCCTCATCAGTAGTTTGTGTGCTGGTTCTTCTTTCTTTCTCATTTATTCATTTATATTTTACTCCATTTGTATTCCAGTAGTACCTTGCTTTCCTTCAAACAACTGTCATGGGTAGACAGGCTCATTTTAGGACCAAAGTGAATGGCCTCAAAACACGATTGTTTCATTATTCATTAAAAGTCTTGTCAATTCTCCCTTCTGATCACTAGCAAGGTTATCCATTAGGGCACAGAAGGAAACAGAACTCTCCTTTCCCTCATGAGTATCAATGGCCTTGAAAATAGATTTATTGTTTTGCATAATTCATCCTTTTCATGCAGATCACTCATGGTTTATTAAAACTCATCTCTTCTAAGAACTTATCACCATTTGCAAGGTAAAAAAGACTCTGTGTAACTAGAGCCCCCTTTTTCTAAGGACATATGTGCATTTATATATTTAAGCAGACTAGTTGACATTGTCATTAACAATGTGCCTGTTGAAATCATTATATCATACTTGAAAGAGCACTACAGTCAGAGGACATGAATTCAAACCCTGGCTATGCCTGGCTATGAGACATTAGGTTGAGATTTTTCTGTATAGAAAGGCTTTTATGAAATGGTATAGAAATTTGAGTAATTATTATTTATCTCATAGAGTTGCTGTGAGGAGCAAATGAGGTAATGGATGTAAAAATCTTGGCAAACCTTAAAAACATTTTTATGTGACTTCTTATTGTTATGTTTTTGTATAAATACTGGAATTCAAAAAAAATTCATTTTATAAAAGCATTTAAAATAAATATTACATCTAAGACAAAGTACAGAATCCTGGAGAGTTAAGGTAATAAGTTGATAATCCTTGCCCTTGGGAAATTTGCAATCAAATTTGGAAAGGTAGTCATGGGGATAAAGAGGTGTATTACAAATTTAAGTTTGATTGATTCCTTGAAAATGTTGAGCAGGCTATGACAGATTCAAGGAGAAGGAGATAGCTTGCAAATATAAAAAAACATCATATAATGGAAAATTCTCTGTATTTGGGGTTAGGAACTAAGTTGGAACTGTGTCACCTTCTACCTTTATGACCTTGGGCAGGTCTCTTTACTTCTTGTATAAAGACATCAATAATCCTTTTGTGCAATTTTGAAATAACAGCATGGAAAAGCAACAGCAGTATATAAGAAGTGGTGACAACAATTTATTCAAGATTATGTGTTAGCATATTAGAAGATATCTGCCACCAGATCTTGGATTATTATAATGAAAGCAAATAGCAGATTCTTAAATCTTATTCTTCTTCAGTTGCAGTGATCATTATCTCTTTGGTCAACACCTCAACTAAGAAGTTCAGCAGTCAGAGCTAGAACAGAAGAAATATCAGCAGTCAGCATGGCAGTAGTGACAGCAAGAAGCATAACCATTCATAAAAGCATCTGCTTAGCTTAACATCTCAGACAGGTTAAAAGATCAGTTCTCATTTCTCCTAAGGAAAAGGAAGCAGAGTCATTATCTAAGATTTCCTAAAATGAGACTACAAACCTACCTACCAGTACATCTACCTCCAGAGCCCAAATCAATGCCCACACCCAGAAGGCTAGCACAGTGGAGTCTGGAAATCTACCAAAATCCATATTTTTTTTTTTTTGCAAGGCAAATGGCGTTAAGTGGCTTGCCCAAGGCCCCACAGCTAGATAATTATTAAGTGTCTGAGACCGGATTTTGAACCCAGGTACTCCTGACTCCAGGGCCAGTGCTTTATCCACTGTGCCACCTAGCCACTCCTCAAAAATCCATATTCTTCCTCCCTGTCATCCTGTCGCTGTACAGGAACTACTTTCTCTTTCTCATTCCCCTCCTCTCTAACTCCTGCCCAAATTCCTCACCTTCCAGCTACATTACTGGGATACTAACCACAGATTCTTACACATCAGGATAGGGTTATCAATATCTTCAATCCATGATGAAGACAGGAAGAGCAGCTTTTGGGACTCTGGTCCTAGCATTACCCATTTTCTCATCCTTTTGCCATAGTAAGTCTTAACACTGGTAAAATTAGGGGTATTAGAAGCATGAGTTGATTGACAATCCAAATTCATTGGCACTTTGATGTATTTCTTCAGTGCAACTACTTCCTTCAGTTAAATAAAACATGACTTCTTTGAGTCTATTTATCCCTTGCCATTCTATGCACTGTTTTTACATAAATCCTGCATAAAAGGTTCACTGGGGGTGCTAGAACTCTTCCTCACATTCTTTTGATTTCAGGGACAATCAAATTCTCACTTTTTCTAGTTACACATTCTCTTGGTAATATCTTTTCCTTCCCTGTTATGTTGAATCATTGAAATCAGAGCATACTCTGTATGCAGCACAGTTTTTCTATTACCCCACATTTCAGAAAAGGAAAAAAATTAATAAAAAGGGAATGTGTGGGTTCACCGAGGCTTGGAGTCTATACCTTTTTAAGGAAATCTGAATTAGAAAAAAATAACTCTACATTTCAAGAAAAGGAATAGGATCTTTCTAATGCATGGTTTCATAGCTCAGGTTGTCTAGAAATTCAGACTTCTGACTCAAGGGTAATACTTGTGACTATAAGAACAGTTGGTTCATGTTCTAAATAATGGTTTCAGGGGTGGGGGGCAGCTGGGTGGTACAGTGGATAGAGCACTGGCCAAGGAGTCCAGAGAACCTGAGTTGAAATGTGGCCTCAGACACTTAATAATTGCCTAGCTGTGTGACCTTGGGCAAGTCATTTAACCCCATTACCTTAAATAAATAATTTTTTAAAAAAATAATGGTAATTGGTAAAATTTGTGAGTCATTGTTATTGGTTTGTTTCTTTGTTGTTGTTGGGAAAAAATGCAAGTAAGATATTAATCTAGTTATCTTTGGTGGAAAACAAAATAAATTAAAAACCTTTCATTTCTCTTCTGGTATGTGCTCAGGAAACTAGAGCCTCTAGATAGGTAAATCTTGAATATATGCTACCCGGGCTGAGACCTGAGTTAATAGATGAGTTTAGGCTAGATCTCATTTGTGAAGCTTCCAAGTGATTACAATAATCACAACTTTATTACTTACACAGTGATCTTTATCACTTACACAGTGGTCTTTTAATACCAATATGCATTATAGCTACAAATCATGAAAGACCACACTTTTCTAAGACAATGTCCTTTAATTGAGAAAAGTTACTGTTTTACTTCTGGTTTTGTGTCTTCTGTGTGTATTTAGCACAGTGTCTGTGCTAGTGGATAATGGAATAATGGATAGACATAGTAAACATAAATAATCCAAAGTCTATTACAAGAATGGTTTATATGAAAGAAGTGGAATGAAAGACACTATCAAATACCAGCAGAGGAAATGAGCTGGTGATGTATTTAGAATGAAAGACAACCTGAGTACATTTTATTGACACTGGCATCTTAGGAGACCAGAGGAAGGCTTCCAGCATATTGGATTGTTATTTAGAGGATTTATGGAAACACAGGCCAAGAATCCCCCAATTTGGGAGGATTCTTTTCTCTGTTGGTCTATTACTCATTCCCTTTCAAATTTGAAATCATTGCACTTTACGTATCAGCCTAAAATATGTATCAGCCTAAAAGCTCACAAATCTAAATTATTAATTCAACTCAGTAACCCATAATTCTCATATCTTTAATTTGAGGTCATATGATTCCAGGGGTAGAAAGAAACATCTGAAACCATAGAATTATAGATTAATAACTGGAAACAACCATACAAGTCATGGTATCCAAACTTCTCTTTTAATAAACCCGGAGAGGTTGATACTTTCCAAGTGTCACACAGTTAGCAAACACAGAACCAAGGTCTTCCTAAATCCCAGTCTAGTTCTTTTCTCTTGAACCATGCTGCATTTCTAGATTATCTAGCCTGATTTCTCACTCAGTATTTGAATCTCTGCTATATAACATGATAATGATGAAGTTATTCTCTTTTTCTTAAAGACCTCCAGTGATGGGAAGCTCACTATCTCAAATGCACAAATTTCTTTTCTTTGTTGATGAACTCCTTGGTTAGTGAACTCCATGCCTGATAAGGAACAATTGTCACCAATTTTTTTTTTAAGGATTTTGCAAGGCAAATGGGGTTAGGTGACTTGCCCAAGGCCACACAGCTAGGTAATTATTAAGTGTCTGTCAGGTACTACCTGACTCCAGGGCCAGTGCTCTATCCACTGTGCCACCTAGCTGCCCCAATTGTCACCAATATTGGGTGAATTTCAGTTGTTAAAATGTCTTTATGATGAACTGAAATTCACCTAATATTGGTGATAATTTTTCCTTATCAAGTAGGGAAGAACAAATCCAATTTATTGGAAACTTTTGACCATAATATAATTAACATCATAGTAGTTCTTTAATGTTTAGAAAATTCTTTACCTGCCAGATTTCATGTAAGCTTCGAAATCATCTGGAGAGAATAATTATACCTGTTAATATTAAGTGAATTGAGATTGGAGAAGCTGAGTGACTTGTCCATGGTCACATAGCTAGTATGTGTTAAAGGTAGAATTTGAAAACCTTGTTTGAAATCCTAACCATGTAATTTAGTGTAAGTTATTTCATCTCTGTAAATTGTTTCTTCATTAATAACATGGATAAAACTTGGACTTCTACACATGGTTGCTCAAAGGACCAATGAGAAAATTCATGTCACCCAACCACAAAGTGCTATGCAAATATCAGTGATTATTACAATATTACTCTTAGGAGGGTGCTTTTAATCAAAATATTGTGTAGCAAGAAGTATCACAGAAATAAAATCAACCCTAATGTCACCTTTTCCCCAACCACTTTGTAATTTTACTCTAAACATATTTCTGAAACTACCAAACATTTTCTTTCTTAGCCTACCTTGGGGAAAAAAAAGAGAAACCTTTATTTGAATACATTTTTAAGTTCTTGAAAGGTGAAAGTCATTAGTTCCTTTTGGGCTTCATAGTAGAGATCTTGTCTTGAACTTTTCTTGACCTTTTTAGAGAAACAGGAAATGTTCTGACCTTTATCTTTAGGGTAGTTCCATGTTTTACATCAATATTTAGAAGGATGGAACATACCTGCTTTTTGTTTTAAGAAATATTTTATTTATTTTGAGTTTTACAATCCCTCCCCATTCTTGCTTCCCTCCCCCCACCCCCCACAGAAGGCATTCTGTTAGTGTTTACATTGGTTCCATGTTATACACTGATCTCAGTTGAATGTGATGACAGAGAAATCATATCCTTAAGGAAGAAAAATAAAGTATGAGATAGTAAAATTACATAATAATATAATGCTTTTTTCCCCCTAATTTGACAGTAATAGTCTTTGATCTTTGTTCAAAATCCATAATTCGTTCTCTGGATACAGATGGTATTCTTCATTGCAGATAGCCCAAAGTTGTCCCTGGTTGTTGCACTGAAGAGATGAGCAAGTCCATCAGGATTGATCCATGTTGCTGTTAGGGTGTACAATGTTTTTCTGGTTCTGCTCACTTCACTCAGCATTAGTTCCTTAAAATCTTTCCAGGCTTCTCTGATTTCCCATCCCTCCTGGTTTCTCCCAGAACAATAGTGTTCCATGACATACATATACCACAGCTTGTTAAGCCATTCCCCAACTGAAGGACATTCACTTAATTTCCAATTTTTTGTCACCACAAACAGGGCTGCTATAAATATTTTTGTACAAGTGAGAACATATCTGCTTCTTTAAAGAAAATGGGGAGTCAAGTTTCCTGTTTGCTACCAAATCAAACCAATCCTTTTTGTCTTCCACACATTTATTTCTTCACAAGAATTTTTTTCACCAATGTGAAGCATGTTCCTATACATGTTTCTTTTTTTAGTATAATGATTGATTAATACAGAGCCCAAACTAAAAAAACTTTTTGTTATGAGTGTTAAATTCTCTTTTGTGATTTTAAATTTATAATCAAAGAAAGTGAAATATGGAAGAAACCTTAAAAGAAACTTTGATTTCAGAATAGAGAATATTAGAGTTGTTGGTGAATGAAGAAAATTGGAGCTCAGAGACCAAGGCTGTAGATTGTTATTTTTTGGGGAAGGATCTAGAAGAGAGTTTAAAGTTCAACTAGTCCCATTACATCCTGAAGTGAAGAGATTATCTAGGGAAAGAGGAGTAGTTATAGTGTCAAAAGCTATAGAGAGAGCTAAAGATATTAGATTAAGAAAAGACTATTAGACTTGCTAGTTAAGTGATCATTGGCAACTTTGGGAAGAGCAATTTCAATTGAATGATAAGGTCAGAAGCCAGGCTACACAGCAATAAGCAATAGGGGAAATAAAGTGGAGGTAGTTTGTGGATGACCTTCTCTGGGAGGAAATAGTAGAAGGAATAGTAGAAAATGATTGTTGGCATAATTAGATCAAATGGAAATTTTTTTTAAGAATGAGGAAGACTTAAGCATGTTAATTGGCAGCATGGAAGTAGCCAACTGACATGGAGAGATTGAACATTGATATAATAAAGATTACAGAGGGGACAATCTGCTGTAGAGGATGGGATGGAATGAAATTATGGGTGTACCTACTGGAACTTTCCTTGGCAGAAAGGGTCACTACTTGTAAAATGGAAGCAAGGAGTTAGCGGAAAGGTTATTTTTATTGATTCTAAAATGCCTACAGGATATCCTGTTTGAATTGACCAATAGACATATCATTGTCATACTAGAGCTCAAGAGATTCTGGTGCTGAATTTAAAGAATTAAGAATCATCTACCAAGAGATATTGATTGCACCAATAGGGGTTGATGAGATCATCAAGGATGTAATATGGAGAAACTACAAAAGAGGGGCCAAGACAGACATTTGGTCTATGTGATTGAAGACCTCTCAAAGAAGACTAAGCAAGAGTGGTTAGATCTATTTATACAAAAATATTTATAGCAGTTTATTATAATAGATTATAGCCCATCGTATAGTATATGATTGTGATGAAATACTATTGTTCTATAATAAATGATGAAGAGGATAATTTCAGGAAAAGTAAGAAGACTTATATGAACTGATGAAAAGTAAAGTGAGCAGATCAGAAACAGCTTTACAATTACAAACAATAATGATGATCAACTGTGAAAGACTTAGCTACTCTGGTCAAGACAATGATCCAAGACAATTCCAAAGGAATATTGAAAATGCTAAACAATTCCAGAGATATTACTGATGAACTCTGACTACAAATTGAAGCATATTTTTTCATTTTATTTTTATTTCTTTTTTTTCCAAGGTGGCAAATATGGGAAATATGTTTTCATTGCTTTTTGTGTATAATATATTTTATATTGCTTACCTTCTCAATGAGTGGGAGAGGAACTAGAGAAAGGGAGAGAATTTGGAACTCAGAATTTTAAAAGTGAAAAGATGTGGTTAGAGAGGTAAGAGGAGAATGAGAGCAGTATCAGGAAAATCCTGACAGGAGAGAGTTTGTAGGCGGGAGAAGGTGGTCAACAATGTCAAACACTCCAGGGAAGTCCATAGGAATGAGATTTAAGAGAATGAATAGGGACTTAAAAATGGTTTTTCTACATAACCACTCCTCTTTCTACCCCAACCCATCTATCCCTGGATCCCAACACTGACTTGTTTGCCCATGAGTAAAAAGCCTTTTACCCATATTGACTCTGTGGTCCTGGCAAAGTCACTTAAGATTTCTATTAAACTCATTTATAGACAAGATGCCAGCAAGCATTAATAGAGTGAATTTCTTCATCTCGAAGTCACATTTATCATTTTTATCACAGGTTTAAAATATGGCTCTATTAGTATTAGAAAACTGTTAGTATCTCTAATAGTCAGCATTATATAATACTTTAATGTTTACAAAGCACTTTGTTAATTCCATTTCATTTGATCCTCACAAAACTTCTGTAGAGTAGACGAAGAAACCAAACCTGACAGAACTTAACTAACTTTATTGAGTATAGAATGTAGAATTTGAACTCATGATTCCAAAACTCAATCCACTATGCCATATTTTATTAATTTATTTGTGTTTTTATATTTTCAGTTCATAGGGTAAAACTTTGCACATAGTGCTAAGTAAATGTTTATTGAATTGAATATAAGAGATCTTGGATTTATGTATTGGCAAATAATTTTTTTATGAACTCTTCCATCTGTGACAGCCATAACCCTGAGCAGTCACAGTAATCTCACCTCTAACTCTTGCTGTTTTGAGCTGTTATGATAACCCAATAACTTTAATATATGATTTTACATGATCATTAAACTATGTTGTTATAAAATGTGAATCCCTGCCACTTTGATATCCTGTGTTCATTAGTTGTCTCAGTCCTCCCCACCTAAAAGTACAGTTGGCAGTAGATACCTTGAACCTCAGTAGCAATAATAACTATAATCTATAAAGAACGTTTAAGTTTGGAAAGTACTTTACATATATTATATCATTGGCTTCCCACAACAATCTCATGAAGTAAGTGCTGTTATTAGGATTTGAATTTGTCTTCTGCTGTCTTCCAAGGCCGGCACTCTGACCTCAAACCAAAGTAAATATACTGTTTGATATAAGTTCATTAGAGAAATACAGTCAAAATATCCTCTAATGGGAAAAAATGGTTACCCACTGAGGAGTATCAGAAGCATCTTTTGGGAGGAGGTAGCATTTGCTTTGAGATTTGAGATTTGAGTAGATAGAAATTCAGAAAGGAAGAGAGGAAAAGAGTCTAATAAGATCATGGTCTTACATGGTATCAAAGAAAGAGTATTAGCTATGGGAGTTGGATTATCTAGGTTTGATACCTGACTCTTAACTTTAGCAAGTCCCTTTATCTCTTTGACAAAAGGGCATAATAATGTCCAAATTTCCACCTAATATGAATACACCTAAAATTTTACAGAAAGAGTGCTTTATAAACCTTAAAACAATGTGTTTATGTGGGTCACTTATTACTGTTTTTATTGTTTTTAAATTATGATTTTGTTGGAGGAGGCAGTATCCATACTGACAAAATCATAAATCTTTGAAGAATCTAAAGCATATTAGGTAAAGTATCTTTTATCTCTTTGCAAAATGGATATTACCCTGAAGAAATTATGGTGTTTTCTTTAATCAGCTCCCAAGTGTGAATCTTTAAATGTATCTTAGTTTACAAATACGATCTTTGTTAATCCAAGTGTAGTCAAGGCATGATGGGTGGTTGTGTTATTTCTTATTATTAATTCAATGTTATGAATTAATAAAAGTAGAAATGGGTTATCTTGAAAGGTATCATATTTCCTATGGCATTTAGGTTGGTCTAAATCACCACTTCTAACTCTCAAAATATCTAATACTGTGAATAGTCATAATAATTATTATATTGTCTCATGCTGACCTGGACCAATTGAATCAAGATATTTATGGGAAATAACCCTACCAATAACTTCTTTTTTTTGTTTTTCTCCTTCTATCCCTTCTTGCAGAATGGCGATTCAAGTAGACAAGTTCAACTTTGAGAGCTTCCCAGAATCTCCTTCGGAAAGGACTCGGTTTACAAACCCCAAACAACTTGAAGAGGAAAGGCAGGAAGCCCGGGGTCTGGAAATCAACAGCAAGTTAGACATCCACTGGAATATCATATCCTTTGAGATTTGACAGAATGAGATGTTAATAAAAAATGCTTCAGCAGTTTACTGGGTAACCATACCAATTTTATAAGTGTTAGGGTTCTTGAAAGGGAAACCAAATAAGCTACTTAATTATAGATTCCTAACTATTGCTTATGCCATAAATAGCTAAGAAATGTCATGATGGGGAGGTCTAAATAAAATAGATGTTGGTTTTTCTTTAAATCATAATACTTTTAAGGCTGCACATAATGAAATATTGATTTAATATGAGAATAGTGCTTTTGGGGTTTTATGGTCTCTTTGATTTAGAGAAAAATAATTTTTGCCAATTCTGATTTTAGCAATTTGTTGTCAAGGGAATTCTGTTCAGGTATCTGTTAGATTGGATTGCCTCTGAAATTATGATTCTATTAGTCATTTATTTTCTCTGTAGCTCCAGGGAAGGGAGGCTGCATTGTAAAGGAAAAAGAGCTTTTGACTTAGACAAGTACTCCTCATCTTATGCCTTCCTTATCCTAATCTTTCAAACAAGTAAATCAATTCCCTTCTACCCCTTGACCTTTTGACCTTGGGAATTTAAATCTTTTAATCCCTTTAGTCCTTTAAGAGCCAAGTATAACTACCATGAAACAATTGAGATGGAAAGCATGGAGAGAGGAAAATGTTGGTAGCTGAACCCATATATGAGAACATATATTAATAAACCTCCTCATATATTCTCAGTAGTTAAGTTTTAACCGTAAAATGATAATAATTATAAATAATATAATTTTTAAGGTTTATAAAATGTTTTAAACATATCTTTTGACTCCTCAAGTGAAGGAAAGACTAGGGAAACAAAATAGCCATCTTTATAGTATTTGAAGGCTGTCTTTTAGAAGATAAATTAGATGTGTTTTGCTTAATTTTAGATATCAAAACTAGAAAGTTGTAGAGAGCTTTTCATAAGGCATGAAGAAAAATCTCCCAACATTAGCAGAAATAAGCTACCTGTCTGGAGGTCTTTAGACAGGAGTAACTTTAGCCCCTCAGTAATATATCAGAGGATTGTCTTTTCTAAGTATATATTGAATTAGAGCTCAGGGGTTCCTTTAAGTTCCAATATTCCATGACTAAATGAATATTAAATTTGGGAAGGACCTCAGAGCCTTCTAGTCCATAATACAAAGACACCAGGGCTCATGCACCCACCTGAGAGCTTTCCTTTAGAGAATCTCTTTTGGAGGTGGCATACTTTGGTTACTGCTGCTGTTGCTATAACATATCTTGAGTCCTTCTTGGGAACTAGTCTTGGAAGTGGTTTCACGTCACACAAAACTAAGACTTATTAATTTGTAGTCACAATTTATTTTTGCCTTTATTGGTTTGGGAATGGAGGCTGTGGACAGGATGAAAACCTGGTTTAGTAAGTTTGGCTTTACAGGGCCAGAAATTATCATTCTAAGAGAAATTTTCCAAAAAAGTTGTTGTAATTGTCATTCTAAGAGTGATTTTCCAAAAAGTTGACTTTTCTAAAAAGTTGTTGAATCACCTAGGTTTGGTCCCTTCCCCTCTTTAAGACTCAGTTTATCTATCTGTAAAATGAAGGGTATATAGAATGATTTCTAACATACCTTCCTAGACCTTATTAAAACTGTCTTTTAACTATTAAAAAATACCATATTGAAAACAAACATTTATTAAGAGCTTACTTTATACAATATTCTATATACACTATATAGAATGCACTGTGCCTGATGCTGATGATGAAGTAAAGTAACCAGAGTTGCTGCTCTGAGGAATTTACAAATTATGAAGTAAGATAAAGCATACCCTTAGAAATATGTGAACCATTTTTTATTGGAATGGTCCAGATAGTCATATGAAATATTCTTTGAGTCAGGAATCACAAAAGGTTTCATGGAGGATGTGACACATAAACTCAGGCTTGAAGGGAGGTTGTGGCAAATGAGAAGGATGGGTAGGGAAGCTCAGGGGAATGCTGGTGGCAGGAGAGATCATTCCAAGCTTGTAGGAAAGTATTCAGAAATATATAGTCAGGACAGGGTAGAATGAGATTAAAGAATAGCTTATAGTTCATTTTAATTAAGATATACAGTAAATAAAGGGGAATGATGAAAGCTGGAAATGTACTTTGGAGCTAGGTTGTGAAAGATCTTGAATTCTAGACTGAGGACTAAAAAGTCCTTTTATTCCCAAGACAATGAGAAATCCCTTAAGGTTTTTCAGCAGAGCAACTGTATGGCAGCCTGTGCATTAGCTATGTGATATATAGGTTAGGAGGAAAAGACACTTTAGGAGACTATTAAAGTAGTTCATGCAAGAAGTAATATGCTAAGCCTAGGGTGGTGGTACTAGGGTTTAAGAGAAGGGAATGAATGGAGGAAGTATTTTGGCGGCTGGACCAATAGATTTTGTTAATTGATTGGGTGTTGGAAACTGCTCTGAGGAATGAAATTGGTACAAAAAAATTCTGAAACTGAATGAAAATAGAGTGGTCTAAACAGATAAAAGTAGTACTTATAATCTTGTATTTAACGATATTAAAATTTTTTAAAAATTAAAATTTGTATTTTAAAAAGTTTGTACAAAAGGTGACAGGGGTTGCAGGTAGCAGAGAATGACTACAACACCAAAGCTTGGCATAGTCCTATAGGAATAGTATGGGAATTATTGTAATATTCCTAGTAAGAATAGTAAGAAAAGCTAAAGATAAGAAAAGGGGTTATTTTAGTGATAACCGAAGTGAGAAAATGTAACCAGGAGCCATAGATTACTTTTCATAGATGTTTGGTATTGAAGAGTTGGTTGACGGGATTGTCCTAGTCAAGATCTGCCACCATTGAAGAGATTTGGAAGTCTCAAACATGTATGTTCTCAACAGGCTCTTCTCAGAGAGGAGGCAAGACATAATTCAAACAGGAATTGAATCAAGCAGTGACTACAACATGGGTGTTTCATAGAAGGCATCTATGTTCCTTGGAAAATGGTACTGATCACTTGTTTTAAAAAAAGAAAAAGATCAAGACAAGGTCTTATGTGATGGGCATTGTTGGTCCACATTTGCAAATGTCATACGTCTACATACAGGATGAAACAGTTTCTTTAAGCTTCAACACTATTCATTCTGAACTCAAGTATCCTGAGTTGAAAGAACCCAGTCAATCTCTCAAGAGCGTGTTGGAAACATGGAATATTTGCATTTAAATTGAAGTGGATCTGAAGCAGATTTCAGGAATACAGAGTTTGGGTTGGATTCATGGTGTACAGTGCAGTGACACAGATGGTCATCTATTGCTAGCCAAAGAAATCGAGAGAGAGAGAGAGAGAGAGAGATCAGATCCATAGTCCTTTTAGATTTTCATAGTACCTTTGTTACAAAAGAACTGAGATATTGGTAGTGTGTTTTTATCCCAATTTTGCAAAGGAGGAAACTGGGGCATTTAGAGGTTAAATGGTCATATGCCTTATGATTATGCCTTTGTCATGTCCATTAAGAACAATACTAGGTAAGTTTTTTATGGGTTTCATAGTTACTGGGTGCTTTTGTCATAATAGCCCAGTGGGATAGATGGATATAATGATAACTATTTCACAGATGAGGAAACTGAGGCAGAGAGAGGAAGTGATTTGTTTGGGGTCTCATACCTATTATGAATCACAGAAATAATTTAAATCTAGGACTTCTAACTCTTAAGTCCAGGGCTTTTCTATTATACCAGTTACCCTTCCTTCATGGTTCTGCCATATACTTTTTGTAAAATTTATTTTAGGCAATGGGGTTAAGTGACTTGCCCAATGTCACACAGCTAGGCAATTTATTAAGTGTCTGAGGCTAGATATGAACTCAGGTGCTCCTGACTCCAGGGCTGATGCTGTATCCACTGTACCACCTAGCTGCCCCAATCTGCCTTCCTTTTTATTTCTTTTCCCTATAGCACCTAGCACAGGAATGATTATATGTTTCATGACCATTCAATAAATGACTACTGTGAACAAGACCCTTTGTTTTGTGTTAAATGATCAGATAAAATGATCAATAAAATATACTTTCTGCCCAGCAAGCAATGTAAGTAATGGACACAAAGGTGGACTGCATTTCTCCTTGTCTCCTGAGGGAAACTCTAGGGATGCAGATTTTGTTAAATATCAAGAAATTCCTACTAATTAGAATTGTCTTAAGATTGAATGGGTTCCCATAGGATAGTGAACTTCTGTTTCCCTGGATGTGTTCACATGAACTATTCATTTTTTGATGAAGAAGAGGGAAATAATCTATTAATAAAGAGTGGTTAATGTTGAACTTGGAATCAGAAAGGTCTGAATTCAATTTCTGCTTCTTATTTCTATTAGCTGTGTGACAAGACCAGACACTTTACCTTGGCTAATCTTTATTTTAATCTATAAAATAGGAAATATACCCAATTATACCCATACTATCAAGCTCATGAAGTTGCTGTAAGACTTAAATGGGATAATGTATATTGAAAACTTGTATATACAAAGAAGCATAAATCCATATACATGTATACATGCATTATATACATAGATAAATGCACTATTGGGCCAGCTAGGTAGTACAGTAGACAGAGCACTGGCCTTGAAATCAGGAGGATGGGAGTTCAAATCCAGCCTCAGACACTTGACTCATACTAGCTTGTGACCTTGGGCAAGTCACTTAACCCTGATTGCCTCACATCCAGGACCATCTCTAGTCATTCTGATTAATATCTGGTCACTGGACCCAGATGGCTGTGGAGGAAAAAAGTGAGACTGATAGCATAGCACCCTCTCACTCAAATCCAGTTTTCCCTGATGTTGTGGTCTTCTTCGAAAATGAAGGACATATATTAGAAACACAAAAACATACAAATGTATTTGTATGTATATGCTTGTGTATATATCTACTATCTACATCTATATCTAAATATATGTGAGACTACTGTGATTACCTGATTGCCATTATTTTTAAAGTTCTCTTTCAGTGCTAAGATTGCATGATTCACATAAGGAAAAAGAAAATGTAATGAAAATATAAATGCGTATATGTGAGAGGAACAAAATGCTAGTTCCTAGTTGAGAGAGGGCTCATTTTTGACAGAGGGAAATTAGGAAAAGCTTCTTGAAGCAGTTAAAATCCACTCTAATTGTTCACATGCTCTTTCTGCCCAACCCATAGTGTGGTAGAATACTCTGGGTTCATAATAGTCTAATCAGCCATTGTCAGACACACTGCAACTTGACTCTTAACATAGTGATGACATTTAAGAGGTCACCAGCCAAGGATTTCAATAGGTCCAGGTGGAGTGCATAGATGTTCTAAGTTCTAAGTAATTGACAGAAGCAATAACCTAAGTAATGGTAGATATTCATGGAACAGCCAAGATTATAACATGATTAAACTTAAAGGATTTGGAAAGGAGCAGTAGAGGGGCAGCTAGGTGGCTCAATGAATAGAGCACCCACCTTGAAGTCAGGAGTACCTGGGTTCAAATCCGACCTCAGAGGCTTAATAATTACCTAGCCGTGTGGCCTTAGGCAAGCCACTTAAACCCATTGCCTTGAAGAAAAAAAAAGAAAGAAAGGAGCAGTGGGAGATAGGGCTGGATTGTGGAAAGGCTTTAATACCAGTTTGAAGAATGTTAGACTTGTTGATCAGTCAGAATAATGGATAGATGTACTACTTTGGGATGGAGGGAAATCAATTTCCTTCATCTTATAAAAATTTTTCATTTCAACTATCAGTCAACAAGCATCTGTTAAGTTTCTAATATGTGTGTATCACTGTATTATATGCTGAGAATGTAAAGACACAAAACAAAACAAAACAAAACCTCTTCTTTCAGCTTGTCCAGTAAAGTATTGAGTCTTCAGCTGAGCAGATTGACAGAATAGTTTGGATAGCTTCTGGGTCGGGGAGAGAATTAGAGATAAATTAAAGGATTGCTTTGCCTCACTGAGAGCCCATTTGAGATTATAGAACATAAATGAGTTAGTATACCTGCTTAGGTTATTCTTCTCTCCATTTATCGGAAAGTAAGTAGAGATAGAAAAGACACATGATGTGAACAATGCAGTGTTGAAGTTATCTCATTTTGTCTTAACAAATAACACAATGAGATAGGTAGTTCAGGCATTCTTATTCTAATTTTATGAGCAAGGAGAACAGAGATATTACTTGATTTTCCCTGTATTGTGTCCTTAATTTTGATGAGAAAGGAGTGACCAGGTTTCTCTTTGTACTACTTGCATACTTGCATGCAGTCTCTGGTCTTATCTTCTCTTGAAGTATTATCCAAAACTTCTGTTCCAATCAAATTGCCAAATACTATTATAATTCCCTGAAATGTAACCCTACTAACCAAATTATTGAGTTTAAAGGATAATACTTCCTATGACTTTTAAAAACTCTTTTTCACTTGAGGATTCCATATTCTCTGATTTGGAGAATCATCAATCATGAATAATTTTAGAATCTGCAGGGAAGGGATCTTTGAGCTGTCTTGTCAGAGATTTTATTCTGGAGGAATTTACAAGTGGTCATCCCAAATCTGCTACTGAAAATGTTAACACTAAGTACATTCTAGTGGTGAAACTCCCACTACCTCCCTAGGGAGCATATTCCACCTTTACCCAATTCTAATTGTTCAGATCTGGAAGCAGACTTGCCCTAGTTATATGATTCTGGGCAAGTTGCTCAACCCTGTTTGCCTCAGTTCCTCATCTGTAAAATGAGCTAGAGAAAACCCCAAAGGGGGTCACAAAGAGTCAGACACGACTGAAATAATCAAACAATAAAAAAATTGTTCAGAACTTTTTCTTTATCTCAAGTCAGAATCTGCCTCTCTGAACCTTCTACTCATTGATCCTGTTTCAGTCCCTTGGGTCCAAGAAAAAGAAGCATGATCTCTCTGTTCTCTAAATTTGTAGAGCTCAAAGTGTAGCTTGGAAATTCCCCATTGCCTAAAGGCTGGTTTCTTTTTCTTCACTCCTTTTTTGCCAACGCCTATGCAACTCAATCCTGTCTGTTGCCCCAGAATTCCCAGGGCTCAAACTTTGTTTTCCTAGCTAGGGTTAGGACCTTCACTGTTGGCTTGCTGCCATACTTGCTGAGCCTTGACCAGAGTTGCACTATTGCTAAGAGCCTCTATCTTGTTCTCTGCCTTACACTGGACTATTCTTACTTTTTAAATTTTATATATTTAAAGCATTGGGGTTAAGTGACTTGCCCAAAGTCACACAGCTAGGCAATTTTTAAGTGTCTGAGGCTGAATTTGAACTCCTGACTCTAGGGCTGGTTCTCTATCTAATACACCTATCTCTATCTAGCTGCCCCCTGTTGTACCACCTAGCTGCTCTGAGAGATCTTTATTAAAGTTTCTTCAAAACATCCAGAGTTGAGAACTTGTTTCACTTTTTTTTTTTTGGTGGGATCTGTAGTTTTAAGATCTCTGTAGAGGTTTCATTTAAACTTGTTTTGACAAAAGCTCTCAGGAGCTTCCTAGCTTTGAGTTACTATCTTGACTCCACTCAGAAAGATGTCTGGTTTCTTTCTTTTTTTTTACTTTTGTTTTTGAAGAATTCTTCTCAATCTCCTTTGGTGGATCTTCATTTATATTACTCCTACTCACTTTGGATGCTTCCTATTGCTATATCCTGGGTCCTATGTTAATTTTAATAGAGCTGATTGGTTAGCATCTAAGTAAATTATTCTTAGATCTATATATCCAGTCCAAGTCTCTTTCCTTAGCACCAGTCCCAAGTCACTGACTAACTTCTTTTTGGGAATCTTGAATTTGATATCTTTTAGCCATTTCAATTCAACATGTCCAAAAAAGTTCACTTTGCTTTCACATGCAAAAACTGACTATAAAAGTTTTACAGATATACACCACAGAATAGTTGTGATGGTAACCCTTAGCAAATGTATTCTATAAATGTATATGATGATGATGATGATGATGATTATTGTTGTTGAAAGCAATACACACATTCCCCTTAAATAAGAGAAGGAAATTAGATGATTATATATTTTTCCTTTGAAAACAATCTAATTTGAGACTTAGGTTTGAGTGTTTTTGAGTATGTTTGAGAACTACATGTCAAAATGTACTTACAGAAAACACAAAGAATGTGTTGTATGTTTCTTAGAGATGGTGTGGCACAGTGGGGAGAAACTGCTAAGCTAAAATTCTGAAAGTCTGTATTCTAATTCTGATTTTGTCACTAGTGTTTTGGCTTTGAGCAAATCACTTCACTTCTCTGGGCCTCAGTTTACCATTGTCAATTGAATGGGGTAGGAGGCCCAGTGGACTCAGAAAGAATTATCTTTCTGAATTAAAAAAGAACCTCACATACTTGTATGACCCTGGGCAAGTCACTTAACCTTGTTTGTTTCAATTTCCTCATCTCCAAAATAACTTGGAGAAAGAAATGGCAAACTACTCTAGTACCTTTGCCAAGAAAACTCCAAATGGGATCAGGAAGAATCTGACACAATTGAACAACAAAATGGAGATGTGTCAAAGTAATTTATCTATGTGTTACCTTCCAACTTTTGATAATCTTCATTTCTGTTTTAACTTTCTACATCCTGGTACCATTGTGTTGTACAGTCTTTATGTGTTCCAACAATCTTTTCAACTCTAAAATTCTCTGATAATAAAAATAGTTATCATTTCTATGGTATTTAAAGTGTTTCAAAGTGCTTTACAAATATCTAATTTGATCCTCTCAGCAATCCTGGGATATAGGTGTTATTATTATTTCCATTTTACAAATAGAAATCTAAGGCAAACAGAAGACAAGAGGACTTGCCCCTAGTTAGTAAGTGTCTCAAACTGAATTTGAACTCAGGTCTTCTTGAATTCAGGTTCACTGCTGTGTGCACTAGGTCACCTAACAACAGTGATAGTGATTTTGGGCTGTTTTCAGGGCAGCTAAGTGGTACAATGGATAGAGCACCAGCCTTGGAATCAGGAGGACCTGAGTTCAAATCCAGCCTCAGACTCTTGATATTTACTAGCTATGTGACCTTGGACAAGTCATTTAATCCCATATGCCCCATTAAAAAACAAAAACAAAGGAAACAGGATTTTGAACTCTTTTCAATGATATCTGGTCATTAAGTACTTGAATTAAATTAAATTTGGATATCAAGTCCTTAAGTTGCTTTCCAAGGGAAAATAGAAAAGTCCATTTAAAACTTATTCTAGTATCTCTTTAACTTAGCCTGAATGGATTTGAAAAATTCCTTTCCTTCCTTTGTTACATCTTGCTAACTATGGAAACTCCAGAGACATTGACAGCCAATGGCCATGAGAGGCTTTCTCTTTAGAATAACCTGACTGCTGTGTTCTTTCAATTAAGAAAAGCTGTAGAGTGAATTTAATTAAAGAGCATTGAGATAATTTACATTAAGAACACGATCTCTGTCTCTGTCTTTCTCTTTTTAGCATCTGGAGTGACATCTGGTATTGACTGAACAGTCAACTTTTGTTATTGTAAGTCAGAATTCAAACAGATGGAACAGTCAAAAGTTTGAATTGGCCAATAATTTCATCATGTGCTTTTAATGATATTTTCTAAATATTTAGAGGTTTTTTTTTAATTCAAATGTAATTTGACATCCATACATTATTTTAGAAATTTTCAAATTAGATCAATAAATAAGGGTGGCTATTTAAGGTTTTTTTTAAGAGTTCTGTTATAGCAATTCCTTCATTAAAATTATAGATATATAGATATCCCCTGGGTGTGCTTAAACCATGAATGCTCCATTTAATAGCTGAATGTGCCAACCAATTGCACCACAGACACTTGTGAAAGCTAGGTAGCTAGTTGGCACAGGAGATAGAGCACAGGATTTGGAATCCAGCCTTGACTTGACTTGACTTGACTCTTACTAGCTATGTAATCTTGGTCAAGTTACTTAACCCTGATTTCCTCACATCCAGGACCATTTCTAGTCATTCTGATTCATATCTAGTCACTGGACCTAGATTATTCTGGAGGAGAATGTGAGTCTCATGACTTAGCACAGCAGCCCCTCACTCAAATTCAGTTCATGTTCTTGTCATGGCATCATCTCCCTGGAGTCATGGTCTTCTTTGAAAACAAAGGACATATATCCATCTACTCAATAACTAGGCAAAGAACAGAAAAGAAGAAAAAAACCAACTTGTTATAGGAAAACCATTATTTAGTTGTTTAACTTCTCAGAGTCTTTATTTCCTCACTTATAAAAAGAGTTGAAATGAATTTAGTTTTGTCACTTTATTTAAAAGACCCTTATACTCTGTGTGTTTTAATATTGTATGTTCTAAAGTCCTTTCTAGCTTGAGCATTCTATTTTACACAACTTGAGTGCTTATAAGCCATATTCAGAAGCTGTGGGCACAGTGGTATAGTGTCCTGGGTCTGAAGTCAGGAAAATTCATGTTGCTGAGTTCATATCTGGTCTCAGATATTTATTAGCTATGTGACCCTTTTTACATCAGTTTCTTATCTGTAAAGTGGAGCAGGAAATGTTAAGATATTTCAGTATCTTTGCCAAGAGATGGGATCATAAAGAGTTTAGACACAATTGAACAACCACCATCAGTAACCAATCTATATTCAGTGCATTGTATGTTCTTAAGTCTTTTCCAGCTTTAACAAAATATATAATCAAGTCCCTTTCAATTGATGTTCTAAGATTCTGTTATTCTAAATCAGGGTGGAGAACCTCTTGCGCTGCTGCCCTATTGCCCTGGTGATGTCAAGGCAACCTCAGGTGGGACTCAAAATTCAACAGATCTGTCAGCATTGTAGGGATAAGTTAATTAAATGTTTGACCGATTATAGCCTGGAATCATTTTTTTTTTTTTATAAGTAACCAAAATGACTCTTGTCAGAAGAAAGGTTTCCCACCCCTGCTCTAAACGGTCTAAAAACAATGCCATCTTTAAAAGTCAGGGTCCAATCCAATGTGTCCATGCTCATTCTATCCTAGTTTTGGAAGTGCTAAATGAATGATGGATAAATTCCATTTTTTAGGGGAGAGGAGAATCACTATCTTATACTTTTTTTTTTTTTACTTATCCATAGGATTTCAAGTTTTAGGTGTCTGAAAGGCAACTGGTGATACTTCAAATAGGAGATGGCACCTGGACTGTGCCTTAAATCAAGGTAAAGATTCTAAGATGAGGAGGGAGTTCATTTGAGTTATATGAACAGGCAAAGGTAAAGGAACTGGAGATGAGGGATTTCATTGGGCAACAGTAATTAAGCCAGGG
This sequence comes from Macrotis lagotis, assembly GCF_037893015.1. Lineage (NCBI taxonomy): Eukaryota > Metazoa > Chordata > Mammalia > Peramelemorphia > Peramelidae > Macrotis > Macrotis lagotis. Next base: position 610,762,045 of record NC_133666.1, on the reverse strand, counting down.
CTATTCAGTCAGCAAGCATTTCTGGGGTACTACTGGGAATACAAAAAGGGCCAAAGACAGTCTCTGCCATCAAGAACCTCAGAAACATTGCAAAAAGTTATGTATAAATTGAGAAATGCAAAAACAAACTAGATAGCACAAAAAATGGAAGGCACTAGCATTGAGTACAAACAAAGAAATCTTGTAGAAAGTGGGATATTGGCTGAAACTTGAAGGAAGCTGGGAGATAAAAATGAGGACAAAGAGAGTTCCAGTCAAAGGGGACAGAGAAAAAGAGGCCAGTGTCATGCAATTGGAGAGTAATCAGGTGCAAGGAGACTGCCTGCATAGGAGAGGGATAAGTTATGAAGGACTTGGAATGCCAAACAAAAATTGCATTTTATCCTATCAGTGGAATGTAGTAACAGGAAATGAGGGTGAGAGGATGTGTATATAATATGATCAGACCTGCCTATCAGGAAGTTCACTTTGACAGTTATGTAGAGGACTAAGCATCTTTTCACTTATTATCTCTAATGGAAAGACACTCCTACAGATTCATCAAAATTAACAAATATCCTTTATGTTGCTTTTTAAAAAGCAAGTATTAAAGTATTTTAGTTGTTTTTAATCTTTGTTTTTAGTTTTTTTAGGGTTTTCTTGACAAAGCTACTGGAATGATTTGCCATTTTCTTCTCTAGCTCATTTTATAGATGTGTAACTGAGGCAGAGTTGTGACTTGCTCATGGTCACACAGCTAGTAAGTGTCTAAGGCTAGATTTGAAGTCAGGAATATGAGTCTACCTGACTCTAGGCCTTCCACTCTACTCACAGTGTCACCTAGCTGCCCAATTTAGTTATTTACATCTCTGCTTTTATCCTATTTAAAGATGATATAATTGGAATTAATATCAATCAGGTGTCTTAGAGAAAAAGAAAATTAGACCTACATTTTATAAGTAGTATATGAAGAAAACCTTCTGGTCTGCTTTCATTGCTCACAGATAGACAACCACGTCCTCCTCAAAATGACCGCATTTGTTATGGGAACACACAGTTCCCATAAATCCAAATCTAAATGGTGGTATGTCACACACCTAGACAATAGGGGGCAGTAACCGAATGCTGTAGGTGAGCATATCTCTACTTTTTATTCAACAATAATAACTTTCTTTGCTGAAACACAGTCACTAAATTACCTTTGTCAAGGCATGTCTATTATTGATTCTTGCAAACTGTTTCTGTATGTCCCAGTGTTTTAAATTGCTTTGTCTTACTTATTCTTTATAAAAGGATGAGGTATTTACTGAATATATAAGTTTCAGAGAGACAAATAATTACAACAACACTTCCGTTGACACTTTACAAAGCCCCTTTTTCTCAACTATCATCTTTGACAGGCATTAATAGATTATTCTCATCTTGTAAATAAATCAAGAACTTGAGTGACTTGCTCAGGGTTCATAGTTAATACCAGCATCATGATTCAAATTAAGAGCTTCCTACTTTGAGATGTTGGCTGTCTTCCCATTCTACCATGCTGACTTGCATTTACTAAAAACATATTAGAATAGAAAGAATGTTAGATATGAAGTTAGATGTTCTGAGTTTATATTTTTCTTACTTAATACTGATCTTATGAAACTTACAACCTCTCTAAAGTTCAGTTTCATTATGTAGAAAATGTTCAAGTTTGGGTGATTTCTAATTGTTCTTCCCCATCTAAACCTTACGAGACAGAAAGATATCTTGGCATCTTTTTTTTTGATGGAAAATGTCAATCCTTTTGTCATTTGCAGTAGGGAAGTACTTATAATGATATAGTGTTGTCTCTCTTGTCTGGTCTTCTTTTTGTATAATGGTTGCATTAGTAACGTGATTATTCTCAGTGAGGTTACAATTGACTGGAGTGAAGGTAACTAGAATTGTTACCACAATATGGTCAGTACTTGAAGTGAGTGCTTATTATATCCTGTTTTTCATCCATTTATTGGATATTAGCTATATAATAGCTATATAATATATAGCTATATAATGTATGCTGCCTTTTCACTTGAGTTAAAAAAAATTTTGTTTTTTCCTAAATTTTATTTAAGAAGGTAGTTTTATACTATGATTTAGGTAGACAACATTGAAGAGATTATATTAAGGAGAAACTACTTTATAGTATACTAGAGTTAAAGTGGGTTTCAGTCATGACTCTGATCCTTATGAACCATCTGAATTTGCGTAAGTTAATTCACATTTTGAGTGTCAATTTTCTCATTTGTAAAATGTGGATAGTAGCAGAGACATGGAATTTCAGACTTGTAATAATATTAGGTATTTATATAGTGTTTTAAGACTTGTAATATGGTGTGCATACTTTATCTTATTTGATCTTCATATCAAACCTGTATTTTTTTTAAGGCTCTGATTTTCCAGACTTCATAATAAGTAGGCACTGAATACGCATATACAAAAATGAAAGTCTCCACCTCTGTGGAGCTTACATTCTAGCCAGGACTGAGAACATATACATGTATTCTATATGCAGAATAGCTACAAGGTGATTTAAGGGAGAAATAAGTAACAGGGGAGGTGGAGAGGGGAGTTCAGGAAGGGTTTCATATGATTCTTCAACTGAATCTTTTTTTTTTTAGGTTTTTGCAAGGCAAATGGGGTTAATTGGCTTGCCCAAGGCCACACAGCTAGGTAGTTATTAAATATCTGAGACCGGATTTGAACCCAGGTACTCCTGACTCCAAGGCCAGTGCTTTATCCACTGCTGCACCTAGCTGCCCCCTTCAACTGAATCTTGAAGGAAACTAAGGATTCTAGCTAGAATCAGGTGAAGTGGGAGGGTAGAGATGGGATATGGCCAGTGCAAAAGAATACCAAGATGGGAGATGGAGTGACACATTTGACAAAAAGTGGAAAGCCTAATTTGGCTGGAGTATAGAGAATGGAAGAGGAATAATCTCTAAGTAAGCCAGGAAATTAACTAGAAGTAAGATTGCAAGGGCTTTAAGTTCCAAAGAGGGATCTATGTTTGATTCTTTAGTTAAATCTCTAGAAACAAAATGAATAGAGGAGCAGGCAGTGATTAGTACCACCTGGTCAACTGTAGTTGACAGTAAACCCTGTGATCAGTGGTTAGATGGGTGTTAATTCTATTTCTTAATTTTTCTGTGTGATTGTTGTGTGGGCTTTTGATTCTTCCTAAAAATAGTGCAGAAGCCTCCTTATGAGGAGAAACTTTGAACTTTGAAAATAAATAATCATAGCTGGTTGTAGAAGTACTGATGTTTCATACTCTATGCAAGTCATTTCAAAAATGTCCTTACTGGATGTCAGATCTTCAGTTTTGTCATACTTGCTAAAACCTCCTCTGGAAAAGTAACATTTTTATTTTCTACCTCATGACTTTTTTGTGAAATTCAAATGAGATAATGGATATGAAAACATTATCCTTGTTCATGTGTTAAAGATTCTAGAATAAAAAACCCATCATCAATACCCTTTTATATAGCTCTGAATTACACATAGATCACAATTATTATTGCCAAAGTCAGGCTTATGATGTTTCAAAAGTAATTTTCTAACTTGAACTTTTCTTTTAGGATAAGAACATGCTTGTTTATCACATCTGTTAAATCCTGCATAGTTTATAGTCTGTGCTTAAAGAAGATAACAAATCTGGAATCTGAAAACAGAGTTTCTTTGATATGTGTGAATGAAGATATTTGGAAAAAACATCTTTCCTATTTTCCTTTTCTATATGTTCTCCTTTCAACCTCATCATCCCTTTGTAGCTTTCAACCCACAAGAAAATCTTACTGTATTCATGGAATCTCAGTGTCAGACCCTCTTAGTTACTTTTGCTTGCAATTCAGAGAGATTCTATTGAGTAAATGCTGTTACATGGCTTACTGTTTAAAACTAGCCAATCTCTCACCAGCTGTTAGCTCATTATAGAGTACTAGATTAATAAATAATAGAGTTGAATTTGAATCCTGCCTCATATACTTAATGGCTTTGATATCATGGGTAAATCACTTATATTCTCATGGCCTCAATTTTCTCATCTGCAAATGATCTATGAAGGTATTGATTCAGTTTCCTTATATGTAAAGTAGAAATATTTATAGGGCATACTATAAGTTTTGAAAAGGACTTTTCTCATGACAACACTGAGTAGTTCATGCAAGCAGTTGTTATTCCCCTTTTTATATAAAGTTAAAGAAATTATATAATTGAGCAGATATGAATAAATAGATAAATGGATGGATAAGTAGATAGATAAATAATTTTTCCCCTATAAACATAACTAGCAATGAGATTGTAGAATCCTAGAAATGGAAAAAGCCTATAAGTTTATCATTTTATAGTTAGCTAAACTGAGACTTAGAAAAAATTGTGATTTGCTTAAAGTGTCATGGACAGTTAACAGGACAGAGATTTGGTTTCGGGTCCTCTGACTTCAAATTTACAACATTTTAAAAGGATGAAATTTGGACTATGATTTTAGGAAATACAACTATCTTTAGTACAGTATACTTAGTACATTTTGGTGTATTACCCAGTCTAAGCACAACACAGGAATATTTCAGTCTAGGTGCTAGATTGTTTTCTCAATTTTGTTTTCTCATTTCATTATTGTTTTCTCATTTCTGAGAGTTGATTTATGTCACATTGTCTCTTCACATTACCAACCAAAGGGGAGAAAGAATGTGTCTCCTGAAATTAGCCACTATTACAATGTGATTTTAACCAATTTGTGATATAGCTTGCTTATAATATTATAATAACATCATTGTTGCAAAACAATATTGAACAGGGACTCCTAACATGGGGTATGCCTGTGTTAATTATCTTTGGAATTTGGGGATCTATCCCTAGCTTTGCATCCATCCCAGCTTTTTGATGCAAGTCCTAAGTAGAAACAATTTTTTGAGAATCAAAAATTATAGGACAATACATTCTGCCCTTTGGTTGTTTAAAGGTCTTTCATGTGGCTTTACTCCCACCTCTCAAGCAGCTCTTAGCTAGGTACTTGGGATTTAATTGAGAGAAGGTAATAATTTACCTTAATATTTACGGTGATCTCCGAATACTATATTTAACTCTGTTGCCTATGTTTTTTTTTAAGGGTCATACTCTGACTTTCTATTCTTCATGTTATTGAGATCCCTCTATCTTATAATGAACTCAGTGAAGGACAAGATTATAGTCACTCCCTTTGTGCTTAACATACATTTTTCCAATTCAACAAAAATGCATTAAATGCCTATTATGTGTTGTGAGACACTATCTTGGATAGAGAAAGATTTTTTAAAAAATAGACTCTTTTTTCATAATGCAATGCTTACCAGAGGGTGGTGAGGGTGTGTGTGTGTGTGTGTGTGTGTGTGTGTGTGTGTGTGTGTGTGTGTGTGTGTATGTGTATATATCCCCACTTTTGGCATTTTAAAAATAGGTCAAGTTGAAGTTGTTTTAATTGTAAAATTCTTATCTCCTTCTCATTTTAAGTCTCCCAATTTGTTGCCCATTTTGATCTTTACTCTTACATGTAAGTTTTCTGACTAGATAGATTAATTTATTTGGAAATTATTCCCACATCAGTATCCCACATTTCATTGTTTTTGTTTGTTAAAATATAGTCAGTTTAATTTTCAAAATGTAATTTTATGCTTGGCACATGAGCTCTTTTCAACTTTCATGCTAAAAAATATTTATAATATGTAAGTCTATATCTTCTGCATAGAAAACAAGTCTTGGCCCTCTTTCATTTCTCAATTCTGAGCTACATTTTTCTCCTTCCTCCCTTCTGCTTAACATTGAAGGAACAAAATAATCCAATATATGTTGCTTTAATTTGGAGGATCATAACAAATTCTTTTTAAAAAATTTATTTTAATCTTAACAACCATAAATGTGAATATTTCAATTCAAAATGACAGAATTGAGAATTGTATGTGAAAATGTTAAACTTGTTTTATATTTAGTTTTTAAAATGTCTATTAATTTTACCATAATAGAAACAAATTGTTTTCTTCTTGCCTGGATTTCCTTCTACTATCTTCCAAGCACTAAATAAGCTTTTTTCTTATCTTTAAATTTGTATTTATTATTTATGTACATGTATTATATATTCTCTACCAATCTGTAAATTTCTTGACGTCAGAAACTGTCTTGCTTTGTCTACTTCCATCCAGAATGGTGTCAGAAAATTATCAAGTACTTAAATTAATGTCAGCTTAAGCCTTTAAAGGTTAGTGATTTAACCACAGTCATGCAACTGTTAAGTGTTAGATTTGAGACTAGAACTCAGATTTATTTCCTCCTAGTGCCACAATTTTTTCTATGATATGATATTTACATAAGTATGCTTTAGATTTCTCCTACCCAAATGGGATCACAAAGAATCAGACACAACTGAAATGTCTGAACAACAGCAATAACTTTATATTTATTCATTTACATTGATATAATGCTTTTGATTCTTAAAATAACCTTGTAAGGTAGGCTTGGCAAGAATTATCTCCCCTTTGTAGGTGAAGTAACTGTAATTGAGAGAGGTAAAGAAAGAGGCCTTTCCTAAGTCACACAATTAATTAATCACAAAGCTGGACCTAAGACCCAGGTATTCCTTTCATTTGCACATATTTGAATATTTCAGTGACTCAGTGATGAACTCTCTCCCAGTGTAGGTTGCCTTATATCCTGTCTGATCCTGTCCTTGTGTTGGCATAGAGGTCTCATAAACTATTTCTTCAGTGTTCTTTCGTTTTTTTTTAAATATTCATCATGACTACATGACACATCCTTGTTTTACTCCATTGGTGACTGTGGAATCTTGAGAGCATTGTTCACAATCCAGAACCCTATCATGCAGGCCATCATGAAACTGATGTACAATACTGATGAACTTCTCTGGACAACCAAATTTTGACATAATTTTCCATAAACTCTCATGACTGATGATTTCAAAGGCCTTGGTCAGATCTACAAATATTGTATACAGACCTCTGTTCTGTTCCTCGCATTTTTCTTGGAGTTGTTCAGCAATAAACCCTATTTCAACTGTTCTTGACCCTTTCTGAAGCCACATAGCTTTCAGTGGATGACCATTTTCCAGGTGAAGGATCAGTCTATTGAGAAGGACTCTTAACAGCAATGACCAAAAGAGAAATATCCCTGTGATTGTCACAAGACAATCTATTCCCTTTACCTTTATTGAGATGGATAATGGAGGCATCCTTGAATTCTTGAGGGATAACTCCTCCATGCGATATAACTTGGAAAATTTCAGTCAATTTTTGGAATGAGCAATGGATCCTTCACCTTGTAGATCTCAGCTGGAATAGAGTCAGCACCAGGTACTTTGCCACTTGGAAAGGAGGCTAATGGCACTCAAAACCTCTTCTTCAGTTGGAACTTCAGCTAGGAACTGGTTGACTTCAACTTGAGGTAAACAGTCGGTGGCTTCTGCATTGATTGATGATGGTCTGTTAAGAACTCTATGAAAGTGTTCATCCCATCTATCTAAGGATCATGTCCCTGTTGTTAATCAATGTGGATCCATCAGCACTGAGTAGTTGAGGTGCACCTTATGTCTTTGGCCCATAAATAGCCTTCAGGGCATCATAAAAGCATTTTGATTTCTTACTATATGCATAAAATTGAATTTCATTTGCCTTCTTACTGAGTCGAGTCCTGCATCTCTCTAAGCTTCACTTGAACTTTACCTTTGATGGAATTAAATGCTGAATTATTAGAAATGGATGAACTATCCTGCTGGCAAAACCCAGTGGTAGTCTTGTTTTTCATTTAGCAGCTTCTGTATTTACCCATCATTTTTATTAAACCAGTCTTGGAATTTGTGAGTGTTCTGGCTCAGATGAGCAAATGTGGTACTACTGTACACCAGCTCTCTGAAAGCTGCCTACTCTCTTTCTGCTCCACTGTTGTCAACTATGTGTTGGCTCAGTTTTCTCTCCAAGTTAGCACCAAACTATTCCCACTCAGAGAGACACTCTAATTTCTTAATATTAATTCTTATAGTATTCATTTCACTTTGGAACTGCTGCTTTGGTTGAATGTATATATAGAGAGAGTTTAGAAAGGATGAGTCTGTGATCAGTCCAGCACTCTGCACCATACATTGTCTTTGTCATACTCACATCCTATGTTGGTCTCTTCTCTTTACAATCCCACAGTCTAATAGATGCCAGTGTTTGCTACAATGGTTCAACCAGGATATTTTATTGCACTTAGGTAAATAGAAGACAGTTTTTGTGATGAGAAGGTCATGAGATGTGCAGTCTTCATTACAAAGTGACCATTGCTGTTGCTGTTCCAACTCCATTCCTCCCAAGGATTCCCTGCCACATCTGATAATCTTGAGCATACTCTAGCATTATAAACTAGAGTATTATTTGTTTGTTTATTTTTTTACATTTACATAGGTTTTATTTATTTTGAGCTTTACAATTTTCCCCCTAATCTTACCTCTGGCAATTTGCCAGTCTTTACACATTGTTTCTATGGTATACATTGTTCCAAATTGAATGTGATGAGAGAGATCCTATCCTTAAGGAAGAAACATAAAGTATAAGAGATAGCAAGATCAGACAATAAGATATTGGGTTTTTTTCCTGAATTAAAGGTAATAGTCCTTGGTCTTTGTTCAAACTCCACAGTTCTTTCTGTGGATACAGATGATATTCTCCATTGCAGACAGCCCCGAATTATCCCTGATTGTTGCACTGATGGAATGAGTGAGTCCATCAAGGTTGATCATTGCCCCCATGTTGCTGTTAGGGTGTACAGTGTTTTTCTGGTTCTGCTCATCTCACTCAGCATCAGTTCATGCAAATCTCTCCAGTCTTCCTGAATTCCCATCCCTACTGGTTTCTAATAGAACAATAGCGTTCCATGACGTACATATACCACATAAACTAGAGTATTATAAGAATTATAAGCTTGTCTTCTTTTGGTTCATTGATGATAATGGTCTCCAGATCTTCAAACAATTTTTCTTTAACTTCATCAGGGTTCATCATGGTGGAAGCAAAAGCACTAATGATGGTGGCATGGCATTTTTCTGGAAGTGGCAATCTCATTGTAATGATCCTGTCTTTCACTCCTTTTGGTAGACATTGAAGAATGTAGACGAGTTTTGATTGCAGAACCTACCCCAGCTTCATGGCATTCCCTTTCACTGTGGCCACTCCAGAAAAACATGTATCCAGCGCCAACTTCTGTAAGCTGACCTTCATTTGCCAGCCTTATTTCACTCAGGCATGCTGTTTGGATACCATACCAGCTGAGTTCTCTTGAAACAAAAACTATTTGTCTTTCAGGTCCATTGGATCTTGTGTTGTCTGTGAGTGTGTGTACATTGCATGTACCTGTGGTCTCTTTTTTGAAGAAGTTTGTGCAGATTTTTTTTTGTGTCTTGACTGCACTGTGGGATTCCCCCCCCCCCCCCCATAATCAGGCCTCATTTAGGTAAGCAGACAATTTTTAAGGCAACTTTTCTAACCCCTTCATTACATCAGGAAGTATACAGTGTGATCCTTAAAAAGGGCTGCTCATGGGGCAGGTAGGTGGCTCAGTGGATAGAGCACCGGCCCTAGAGTCAGGAATACCTGAGTTCAAATGTGACCTCAGACACTTAATAATTACCTAGCTGCATGGCCTTGGACAAGCCACTTACCCCATTTTCCTTTTTTTTTTTTTTTGAATTCATTTTTATTTTATTTTTTTATTCTCATTTTGTACAAATTTTTTTTACATTAATAAAATATTCTTGTTTAAGAGTAAACAAAATACCCCTCCCCCCATGAATATAGACTTGCTTGGGCAATAAAGTAAAGGGGAGAGAAAAAAAATTAAAATTAAAAAAATAATAGTAATAATTGTAGGTATGGCCAGGTGGCACAATGGACAAAGCACCAGCCCTGGAGCCACGAGCACCTAAGCCCACATCCAGCCCGTAGACCCAACAATCACCCAGCTGTGTGACATGCAAGCCATCTGATCCCCACTACCCTGCAAAAACCAAAAAGAAGAAGGAAAAAAAAGACCCAAAATAAAATAAAATAGTAATAATAGTAGGGGTGGCTAGGTGGCAGACAGAGCATTGGCCCTTGAGCCAGGAGCACCTGGGTCCAAATCTGGCCTCAGACGCCCAAAGATCATCCTGCTATGTGGCCCCAGGCAGGCCACCCAGCCCCATTTGCCCTGCACCCTCCCCCAAATAATAATAATAATAATAAATGCTTCAGTCTTTATTTCAACACCAACAACTCTGTCATGGGTGGATCACATTCTTTATGGTAAGTCCATCACAAGAGTTACTTCCATATTTTTCCAACGTTGCCATTGCTGATCGCAACTCCCTCCTTTCTTATTTCTCCACTACCATGTACTATATTTTCTCTCTCCTTTCACTCTGACTCTGCTGTCGGGTAGCTGAGTGGTGCAGCAGACAGATCCCTGGTCCTGGGGCCAAGAAACCCTGAGCCCCCATACCACACCCCTTAGGGCCAGAATCTGCCTGGCCCTATGGTCCTGGACAGGCCTTCCAATCCCAGCCCCTTGCAAGAAGTAAAAAAGAAAATGTGTTATATCTGACCACTCTCCTCCCATGGTCCATCCTCTCCTCCTTTATTCACATCCCCACCCCTTCCCCCTGCTCCCCTCCCTCCTTCTTACTCCAGATGTCTATACCCCATTGAGTATATATGCTGTTTCCCCTCCTAGCTACCTCTGAGGAGAGCAAAGGTTCCCTCATTCCCCTTGCCTCCCCCCTTCCATATCATTGCAATAGCTTATTGAAATAAAAAAAAATCTTATTATGTGAAATATCTTGGCCTATTCCCCCTCTCCTTTTTCTTTCTCCCATTACATTTCCCTTTTTTTCTATTGACTCCATTTGTACACCATATTTTATCTTCGAATTCAGCTTTCTCCTGTGCTTCAACTATAAAAGCTCCCTCTACCTGCTCTATTAACTGAGAAGTTTCATATGAGTATTATCAGTGTCATTTTTCTATGCAGGAATACATGCAGTTCATCATCATTAAGTCCCTCATAATTTCCCCCTCTCCTCCAATCTCCATGCTTCACCTGAGTCCTCTATCTGAAGATCAAACCTTCTGTTCAGCTCTGGCCATTCCAGAAGGAACATTTGACATTCCCCTGGTTCATTGAAAGTCCATCTTTTTCCCTGGAAGAGGACATTCAGCCTTGCTGGGTAGTTCATTCCTGGCTGCATTCCAAGCTCTTTTGCCTTCTGGTATATTATATTCCAAGCCCTACGAGCTTCCAATGTAGTTGCTGCTAAGTCCTGTGTGATCCTGACTGCAGCTCCAGGATATTTGAACTGTGTCATTCTGGCTGCTTGTAATATTTTCTCTTTGACTTGGGAGTTCTGGAACTTGGCTATAATATTCCTGGGGGTTGGTTTTTTGGGATCTCTTTCTCTGGGGGATCGGTGGATTCTCTCCATTTCTATTTTGCCCTCTGCTTCTAAAACATCAGGGCAATTTTCCTGTAGTAATTCTTTGAAAATGATGTCAAGGCTCTTTTCCTGATCATGACTTCCAGGTATTCCAATAATTTTCAAATTATCTTTCCTAAGTCTGTTTTCCATATCAGTTGTTTTTTCAATGAGATATTTCACATTTTCTTCTAATTTTTCATTTTTTTGGTTTTGAAGTATTGATTCCTGATTTCTGGTAAATTCATCAATCTCCCTGAGTTCTATTCTTTGAAGGATTTGTTTTCCTCTGAGAACTTTCTTATCTCTTTTTCCATCTGGCCAATTTTGCTTTTTAAAGCATTTTTCTCCTCAATAACTTTTTGAACTACTGTTTTATCCATTTGACCTAAGCTGGTTTTTAGCATGCTATTTTCTTCAGCATTTTTTTGGATTTCCTTGACTAAGCTGCTGACTTCATTTTCATGTTTTTCCTGCATCTTTCACCTTTCTTTTCCCAGTTTTTCTTCCAACTCCCTCATTTGATTTTCAAAGTCTTTTTTGAGCTCTGTCATAGCCTGAGCCCAATTTCTGTTTTTCTTGGAGTCTTTAGTAAGGAGCTTGTGCTTCCTCATCTTCAGATTGAGTATTTTGATCCTTCTTGGGCTCATATGCAAAATATTTCTCAATGGTCTTCCTCTTGTTTCTTTGCTTCCTCATTTTCCCAGCCTGAGCCTGGTTTTGGGGTGCTTCCTGAGCTTTTGGGACACTCCCAAAAGGGTCTCAGTGTGTGAGACTGTCCTCCCTCCTGGTCTGTGAATGACCGTAAGCGCCACCTTCTGCCATGGGGCTGAGGTGGGGGGGCCCTGCTGTTCTATGGGGGGGGCCTAGACTGCGATCAGGATCTGAATATGGTCAGAACCCCAGAGTCCTGTTCCAGAGGCAGAGTACAGAGCTCAGCAGTCTCTCTCTCCCTTTCGCTGCCCTCCCTCAGCTCAATGGGCTCATGCCCTGGAGGCTCCTGCTTACTGGCTCCACCTGCTTCTGTTTCTGGATCTAGGCTGGGGAAAGACCAAGCTGCTAGCTGTGTGCCCTGAGGGCTGAGCTCCATGTGCTTGCTCTGGCAGAGGTTCCCTGCTGTTCCCCAGTTTGTGCCCGTTGCTCCCTGGGGTGCTGCTCAGGAGACTCCCCAGATGCTGTGAGCCGGGGCTCCCAGTACCCTGGGGCTGCCTTCAGGAGGCTGAAGTTCTTTCGCTCTGGTGGGCCACCCCTGTGGCAGGCCGCCCCTCCAACCCCGGGGAGCAGAGCCTTTCTGCTCTTTTCCAGGTTACCTTGAGTAGGAGAACTTCCTCACTGGGTCCCTTTGTGGGTTGTGTCTCTGAAAAGTTTTGTTAGAATCCTTAGTTTCGAAGTTTTATCAGAGAGCGCCTAAGATTCATCCCTTCTTGTCGCCATCTTGGCTCTACCCCTCCCCATTTTCCTTTCAAAAAAAAACCCTAAAAAAAAGGGCTGCTCAGTCATTTGGGGGCTGCTGAATCTCACTGCTGCTTTCAGTGGGGAAATGACCCTGTACCCTGAGCCACCTGTGTGTAGGGTTGTGACTCCAGCTCCCATTGTCTCTGCACCTGCTGCTTTCCCATTTGCCTGTTGCCACAGGCCTTTGAGGAATAGTTATGAGTGATATCTTTTATTGCATGGGTGAATTTGATTTAAGTGAGAGGGAGCTATACTAAATAAAGTCAGCCACCTTACTCTCTTTTCCAAATTCATCATGATCCAGCATAGCAAGGCAGCACAGCAAGAGCCAGGACAACTGGTGATGGCTCTAGATGCAGTAGATGACCTTGGCATCTTCATTGCCTTACCAGGCTCTAAGCATTTCATAGCTCCTGCTTCAGCTGACTTCATAGCCATTGGAATGAATTGTTCTCCTCTGCCCATTCTGCTTTGGAAGACTTCACATGCTTGGGGTGGAAACCCCCCCACAACTCTCCAATGAGTTTGAGAACCCTCAGTTACCCTCAACCTGGTTTCAACCACCTGCCAAAACTGATTACCAGGGTGTGACAGCTATGCATTCTAGAGCTTCTTGGGATCACAGGTTTTCACCTGTTAGGCAGCTCAGGTAGATATCAAAGGTGAAAATCAGCCCTGAAAAGGACTCAGCTGTTATTCATCTTGGAAAGAGTACTTACAGTTGAGTGATAAATTTGGAAACCAGATAACAAAGGGGTAATGTAGGCAATGAGCATAAATTAATATTTAAAACATTTTCCAGAGAAAAAGTAGAAAGATAGTGAACAGTATCTTTAGGGCAAGATGTTTCAAAAGTTATACAATTTCTCCAATACAGTACCTCTATCCACCAAAACATAGTTTAATCCTTTCCTTTTTCTTATTTTTGGGAAGAAAACTTTTTTTTTATTACCTAGAGTTCAACTAATGAATACTTTTGTAGCAGTTTTTATGCATTTGTTTCTTGGTCATTGGGAAGCTTAGTAGAAATGTATTTTACAATCTGAAATAGTGCACTTAGTGAGGTCAGAATAATAACCAAATCAGCATTCTGAAAGTTCAGGATGCAAATTAGGAAGTCGATTTATGGTAAAGAGTGCTCATTAATCATTTAAAGCAGTTTTTCCATTAGTGTAATTTCTATTTATGAAAATTTTCTAATTTATTTGTGCTGAAGTGGGAGTAGGATGCATTTCTCTGCTTGTATTTATTTCCTCAGAAAGTGACAGGTGCAGGGCAAAAAAAACCAATCTTTATGGTGGCATGCCTAAATTGAGAATTGGGGGGGGGGAGAAAAAACTTTAACTTCATTGCCACTTGGGAAGTAAATCCTAAAAGAATGAATAATCATGTGAAAGTTCACATCTCTGGACCTCAATTTTCTAATGTGTAATGTGGAGTTTAAACCAAATCATAGAATCATACGTAAAATATGGATAAGATGGGGAAAAGGGAAGGAGTAAAAGGAATAATAATTTATATAGTGCCTATTGTGTGCCAAACCCTATACAAAGTACAAATGCAGAAAAAACTGTTAAATTGATCATTTTAAAAATTCTATTACATTCACTTTTGATTTTTTTGTGTGGTTGTTTCCAGTTAATGTATTTATTGTTTTTTGACTCTGCTTACTTCATTCTAGATTAGTTCACATAGATCTTTCCATGTTTCTGTGTATTCATCATTCTCATCATTTTTTTTTACAGCACTGTAGAATTCTCTTATATTCCATGTGCCATTTTGTTTAGTTATTCCCCCAACTGATGGACATGTACTTTGTTTCCAAATCTTTGGTAACATGAAAAGTGCTCCTATAAGTATTTTATTTTATATATGGGGATTTTTTGTCTTTTTAATAACCTTCTCATAGGGGTAGAAACCTTACATCTCTGCTTCACAGATAATGGTCATTTTAGTAATTTTTAAGTTTTATTTTTCTTTTCGCTTGTATTATTATCATTGTTCTACTTACTGATTATAGTTTTTCTTACTTCACTTTAAGTCTTTCCATAATTCTCAGAATTGTTTCTCTTATTTCTTGTGACAGAGTCCTCTTTCATTACATTCTTGTACCATAGTTTGTTTAATCTTTCTTTATTCAATGATATTCTACCTTCTTTCAAGTTATCTGCTGTCATATAAAATGTCATTTTGACACATATCTCTTTTCTCTATCTCTATATCTCTATCTTTATATATTTATCTTCAACTTCCTTAGGTTATATACCTATCAATGGCATTTCTGGATCAAAGAAAATTGACAGTCTTGTCACTTTTCGGTATGGTTTAAAATGCTTTTCAGTGTGACTAGACCAATTTGCAGCTCTACCCACAATGTATCCCTGTCTTTCTACAACTTCACCCATGCATTGACTGGTTCCATAATAAAATGAAATTGAAGAGGGATAAATGTAAAAGCTTAAGCTTACATTCAAAAAATCAATTTCATAAGTACAATATGGGGATGATATATCAGTTTATTAGAAAAATCTTAGGATTTTTTCTGATTCTCAGCTCAGTATAACACAGCAATAGTCTATGAAAACTGCAAGATCTAATTTTATCTTGGGCTCTATTACATGGGTCTAATTTCCAGCCTACTTTATTCTGCCCTAGTCAGACCCTATCTGGAGCACTGTGTTTTGTTCCAAGCAACATGTTTTACTGTGAATATTGTTAAGGTAGAGAGTATCTAGAGAAGGGTATCCAGAATATTGAAGGGCTCTGAGTATGTGCTATTAACTGATCTATTGAGGGAACTGGTAATATTCAGCCATTTCAAGAGAAGTCTTAGGAGGAAATAAATAGCTACCTTCAAAAAAATTGAAGTAGAAGAGGAATTCGGTATATTCTCTTTGGACACTAAGGACAGATGTTGAAGTGAAGTAGAGACTGCCAAGAGGCAAATTTTGACTTGATATAATATACTATATAATATAAGATAGATACTTTGCTATGGGATAATAAGGAATAATCAAAAAAAGAGAGTCGATCTTTATCAGGAAGAGAAGAAAACATGGAACTACCTAGCTTGAAGTTCAAGGTAAAAATAGGAGGAGACATAAGAAGCCTACAACAGCTACTAGTCTGGCAGAGTGTATAAAAGAGAAAGTCTATTTGTGAGTTTTCCTTTACTTCTGACCTAACTAGGTTTTGGGAAGAAATACCCTTTGCATCTTACTGAAGTTTCTGTACTATGCTCCTTTAATCCCCCTGAGGTTTGGGGGCAAACAAGTCATATATATTTGTTTCCTCTACTCTCATTCACATTATTAGACTATAGGACCTTGAGATGAATGGGTGTTGCTTTAAGGGACAAGAAAATAGAAATTTAAAAAAATTCTTCCCTCTTGTACTATAAAAAACTCATCCCTTTGGTTTAATCACTTAGAAGAATATTCCCTTTACTTCAGTTATTTGATCACAGCCAAAGAGAATCTCTCAATTTCTAAAATCACGGAATTTGAGGATTAGAAATTGCCACAGCAGCTTTCTATGCCAAACTATGACAAACCCAACAAGTTATCATACAGTCTCTGAATCTCCACAGAGAGGGAACCCATAATTTCTTCAGGAAGTCTATTCTTGGACCTCTCTAATCTTAATTAGCTTAATAAGTAAGCTTATATTTACCTCTTTGTCACTTCCAGCCATTGCTTCTGGTTCTGCCTTCTGGGACCAAAGAAAGCCAACCTAAGCCCTTTTCCATAAGATAGGGAGAGTCTGAATTTACATATTTACAGTTAGTTGTTGGCTCTGGAACCAGATCAAACAAATATGTTTCCTCTTTCACATGACAGTCCTTCATATAATTGAATGCAGCTGTCTTGACACCACTGCCACCCCTTTTCCTCCCTGTCTTCTTTCTTCCATGCTAAACATGGTTCTTTCAATTGGCATTTCAAGGCCTGTCACCTTCCTCATTTTCCTCTCATAGATGCTCTTTGGCATATTGATGTCTGTTTTAAACCATGGTACCTAGTGTTGAATGCAATTCTCCAGATGAGGTCTGATGGGGATTCTCAGCCCATGAACTCTCACCTCCCTGTTCCTGGAAACTCTGCTGCCCTTAGTGAAGCTCAAAAATCCTTTTGCTTTTTTGGGTATTACTCCACACTGCTGACATGTGGAGTGGTATCCAAAAAAGTAAATTTGCAGTCAGCTCCCCCCCCCCCCAGTCTTTTTTCAGAACAACTGCTGTTTAACCATACTTCTCTCTCATATTTTTATGAGTTGTTTTTTCTTTGTTTTGGTATCCATTTATTCCTATTGTATTTCATTTTATGAATTTCAACCTAATACTCTATGCCTATCACGATTTTTTTTCTTTTAATCATAGATTCTGTCATCCAGTTTTTTAGATTTTCCTCTCAGGTTTGTGTCATCTACAGATTTGATAAGTGAAGGCTATTTACTTCCACCTGAACCTAAAAAAAATTCTCCTTCACATAGTTCTTAATAAATGGTCATCTGTCCTCTACTTGAAAATATAGAGTGATCAGGAACCCATACTTTCTGAGGCATTCAATTCCACTTTGTGAAAGCTCTAAGATTGTTTTCCCATACAGAGAGCCTCTATATACTTCAGTCTAATTTCTGCCCATTTCTCCCAAGTTGTATCCTCAGGGCTAAGCAAGATAAACCTATCCTTCCTTAACATGATACCCTTTGAATATCTTAAGACTCAAAGACATTTCTGCTAGCCTTTTCTAGGATTCATATCTATTTTTTTTATCATCTTGTTTTCCTGACTTTGGGCCTATTGCAGTTTAAACCTATTTCAGTGTCCTTTCTAAAATATATTACCCAGAACTAAATATAATACTGTTAATATTGTCTCACCAAACCACATTTGAACTATTGTATTCTGGAAGAAGTTGACACATAGAGAAGTTTCAGTAATCAATCAGGTTGCAGGGAGGTTTAACACAATGCCATATTGCCTTTTATTAGCATGCATAAGCAGGCAGACTTTTAATACTTCTCTAAACTACCTTGCAAACTAGTAGAATGAATACTTAAGATGGGCAAGGAATGCCTCACTCTTGTACCTCTAGAACTTAGCTGCTATATGTTATCTAGTTGTTTTAGTTGTGTTCAACACTTTGTGATTCATATGGGATTTTCTTGGCAAAGATATCCTTTCTCCTGCTCATTTTACAGATTAGAAAACTGAGACAAGCAAGGTTAAATGATTTGCCCAGAGTAACACCGTTAATAACTGCCTGAGATTGAATTTGAATTCAAGAAGATGAATCTTTCTGACTCTAGGTCCAGTACTCTAGCTTGCTCATCTGCTTTGTAGTAAGTACATAATAAATGCTCAAATGGTCGATTGATTCAAGGTCTACCATTATCCAATGCTAAAAGTCTATGCTCAAAAGTTTTTTTTTTTTAATATCTAGAATGTGATTATGTTAGATGGTAATTAGAGGTTGTATGTTATGGTGGAAAGAACCTTACTTAGAGTAATTATCAGAGAACCCAGGTTCATATTCGATTTCTGCTATTTACAAACTTTTTATCTCAAGTAAGTCATTTTATCATTCTGATTCTCACTTTCCCGCTCTGTGAAATGGAAACAATACTTTTATTACCTATTCAATAGCATGTTTCTATGAGGAGTGCTTTATAAATCAAAAATACTAGGGCTATGTTACTCAATATTTCTGTGTGCATGGGATCCATCATAGCTATCTTTAGGAATGGGAAGAATTGCTGTGTAGGAAGGAGATTAAATTTGCCTTGCTTACCCCAATTGGGCAGAACTAGAAGGGATAGATAGAAATTGCAAAGATCCTTGAAATTCTTCCTATCCGAAGGTCAAATGTTCTGACTCAATAGGTTATGAGTTATCCTTGATTTCTTGTCAGGTACTTTCAGGATTGGCAGGATTTCTAAGGTTCAAATATAAGTTTCTAAGATTTTGAATCCATTTTGAGGTGGTTGGTTCTTGTCCTTCCTTATTGAAGAAGACCAAAATGACATCACTATGTTTGAGCCAAATTACAGTGTGTCCAACTGTGGCTGATCAGACTAATATGAACTCGGAATGCTCTACCAGAGGTTGGGTACAAATAGTCTATGAACACCTAGGGGTGGGCACTCTAAATTTACAGATGTCATGTTTCCTTTGATCCAATGAGGGCAGGTCATGCTGGGTAGTCCTGTGCCACTGTCCCCCCAGGCTGTACAATCAATTCTAAAGTTCCTACAGGGTGGCCCAGTATTTCTTTCCCTATGTGAGTTCTCCATAAAGGTCTTTTTGGCAAGCATGTTTCTAGCATTCTAATAACGTGTCCAGCCCATTGTAATTGCACTCTCTGTAGTAATGTTGGAATGCTAGGCAGTTTAGCTGGAGAAAGGACCTCAGTGTCTGGTGTCTTGTCCTGTCAGGTGGTCTTCAGAATCTTCCTAAGACAATTTAAATGGAAATGATTCAGTTTCCAAGAATAGTAAAGCTTATATGTAAAAGACAAACTGGAAAAGGTATGGGATATGGTGAATAGGTAATCTGTCCTTCACTTAATAGTTTTATCACCTTCCCTTTTAGCTTCCAATTTTTTTTTCTATAAAACAAGGAGCTTTAACTATATGATTGATAAGATTCCCTTCTAGATTTTCTCTACTGTGATTCAAGTATTAAGCAGTTTAAGTGAATGATGAATATTTATTAAATGTCCCCTTATGGATGAGGGCCTTCTCACACATACATATATGCATACATGTAATGCATACATGTGTATTCCATACTTATGTAGGGGGAAAAAAGGACACAGGCTTCAATGCTGGACCTTGGAAATAGGTAGAAAAATGAGACTATTTTAAATCTGACCATTTATATCAGCATGACTCCCTTTGATTTTCTTTCCAATGTGATTTTCCCTATTTCTCATCTAGACTGCAAGTCCCTCAAGTTCAAGAACCATGTTTTGAAAGAGTTCTTGACTGTAGAATTGAAAAATTCAGGTTAATGTCCCACTTGCAATGTTTATTTTCTGTAAATCTATGAATAAGAGAGATTGAGACTAGATTCAAGTATTTGAAGGACTCTTATGTTGAAGAAGCAAGTTATTTCCCTTATTCTGTTTCACTTTCCCCTACTTGGCCCTAAAAGGCACAACTAAGAGCTATAGGTTGGTGTTACAAATTTAGATTGCTATAAGGAAATTCTTTTAACCAGTACAACCATCCAAGACTGGAATGTGCTACCTTTGTCTCTAATGGTAGCTATCTCTAGGACCAGGCTGGGGGGGGGGGGTGAGGGAAGAAAAAAAGGGGAAAAATGAATTACATGACAATTTTATTGTACACTTAGAAGGAATAGCCAGTTGAACCTAATAGACTTGAAGTTTTATATGAGCAATCATCCCCCCCACCCCATTTTACTATGTTATGGAAATCCTTGTTTTATTTTTTATGTTCAGGAGAAAATAAATTAAAAGAAAAAAAGAAAAGCCTCTGGCTAACTAAGGTTGTGAGAGGTTATTACTTGCCTTAAGTGATCCAACTAAGAAATGACAACATGATTAACACAGAAATTTATTTCATATTTGTAATAGATTTTGTTTCCTCATTTTTTCATTGATAAAGGAAGGGGTAGAAGGAAGGAGAGAATTTGGAACTAAAAAAATAATTAAAAATTCTTTGCTTTTAAAAAAATATTTAAAGAAATAAAAATGACAAAGCCAGTATTTGAACATAGGTAAAAGTTGCACAGAAACAGAGACAGCTAGATGTCACAATCCATAGCATGTGGGATTTGGAATCAGGAAGTTCTAGTACTGCTTCTGACCACACTAACTATGCAACACTGAACAGCTTTAATTTTTTCATCTATAAAATAGGATATAGTCAGATATTTCTTGTATTTGGGTGATCAAATGAGATGATAACATGTTCAGTGTTGTACATATTTTAAATCACCATATAAATAACAGTAATAGCTAGCATTAGGACTAGGAAAGCACTTTATAAATAATTATTTGATTCTTTCTGCAACTTACTGAGCTTGTTGTTATCATTTTACAGAAGAGGAAACTATGACACAGAAAGTTTAAATGACTTGATCGTGCAACTATTAAATATCTGTGACAGGAATCCAACTTAGATCTTCCTGACTACAAGTGTCACATTCTATCTTCTGTAGCTACCTAGTTAACCTGTCTTTTATTATAATTGTAAACAAATTTAGGTTTAATGTAATAATGATTTTTTTTTTAAAAACTACCTTTACAAAATGAGATTCAGGTTCTTTGGATGATAATGAGTTCCCTCTGTCTGAAATTTTGAAGTAAAGGCTAGATGGACATTGGTGATGGCTGCTTTTCAAGTGATTCTTGGTCAGGTGTAGACTCAATAGTCTGACCTCTGTGGTCCATTCCTCATCTGAAATTGTGTCAGCTTCTGAGAGAAACAAGAAATATAAATTCTCATAGGGGTGGTAGGATTAGACTTAGTAAATATAATAAAATAAGTGAAATCCTTTATATTGTTTTTAAAAGGTGAGTATAGGGGCGGTTAGGTGGCGCAGTGGAGTCAGGAGTACCTGAGTTCAAATCTGGCCTCTGACACTTAATGATTACCTAGCTGGGTGGCCTTGGGCAAGCCACTTAACCCCATTGCCTTGCAAAAACCTAAAAAACAAAAAAGCTGAGTATATAGGGTTAGCTAGATGGTGCAGTGTAAGGAACATCAACCTTGGGAGTCAGAAGAATCTGAATACAAATCCTGCCTCAGACAATAATTACCTAGCTGTGTGACCTAGGGCAAGTCACTTTACCCCACTGCCTTGCAAAAACTTAAAAAAAACTGATTATGTGGCAGGATGAAACTTAGAACCTTATTTCTCCTTTAGCAGTCTTGTTTCAGATCCCTTTCCCTTCTAGAACAGCAGAGTATCGTAGAAACTTGTGCTCTAACATCTCATTTCCAAAATAGTAATGATACTTACATTTATTGTCTAACATGGTTATTTAGAAAAAAACATTTTACAAATCTCAGTATTTTGTATAAATAAATTATAATTATCTTGCTCTCATGTTTTTCAGGGAGAGTGCAAATTTTTGTTATTATTATTTAATTTTTCTTATCTTTACATCTTTACATTTCAATAGATTTCAGATAGAAGCAGTCCTAGGACAAGTTGCTATACTACTATTATTCTTTTGTTCAGCATTTGGCATAGTGCTTTTAACTTAAGAGAAAATTTTTAGCTCCTTTAGACTCTCTGAAAATATCTTCAGTAAAGTTTCACACCATACAGGAAAACAATGCTGATTTATACTTATTCCTTTCCTACATGATTTTGATTTCTTCTGCTGGGTCTCTTGATTTTGAGAAATTTTCATGCATAATATCTTGTTTCCTCATCTATTTTTGGTGGGGCTCCTGGAACAATTCATTATCCTCGTGTTTCCTTTATATTTAATGTTCTTTGAACCGTTATACTGTGAGATAAAATAGTTGCATTTTGTAATTAGTCTTGGGTTGTAAGTTCTTCTCTAACCTCACTGGTAGCATCATTGCTTAATGATAGAATAATTGGAGATGATTTGCACCTCATTCTATCCCCTATGATTTATTTCTTCTACTGGTCTCAAGATTTTGAAAGCTTTATTTTTCTTTGTAGCTTTGAGAATTATAAATGCTTGGTATGATAACATCTATGTAAAAAGTTATTTTGAAATTTTCTTAATCAAATCAGATTGCTATGTCGAAGCAATTTTAGACTACAGTTTTATTTGTATTCATGATCCAATTCCAGTAGAATTTATTTGTTGAATTCTCTAAGATACTTTTGAGGTCTTGATATAGAATATAAAGAAAGATTTGTTATTTCTTGGTTTATGAAAGAAAACAAGCTTTCAACTTGTAATTCTTGTTTTGTTACATTTTCAGGATGTGCCAGATTTTTTGCAACTTGTAATATTATATTCTACCCTTTCTTTACATAAGCCCCACTGCATGATTTCAAGCTCAATAAGGATAACTATCTGTCATTTCTGGTGTTGATGATCCAATTTTAAAATTGTTCCCTTAATCCGTGATTCATTTTTAACTGATGTATTATTAATCCCCATAAAAGTTTTCCCTCCATTTCTATTTATAGTATAGAGGAATTCCTCTAGAGGAATTTTGATGATGACTGCCTCTAGTACAAAAATTCTGAATAGTCCTAAAAAAAGCTAAAATTTTCTTTAGCAGTACCCAACAAGACAGAAAGAGTTGTTTGACTTTTTTTTTCTCACTTAGGTTCTACAAACTAGCTTCCATATTTATTTTTCTGTGAGAATTTAGTGGAAAGAGTAGTAGGGTAAAAATCAGAACACCTGGGCAATTCTTACTTCCATCATTCATTCAGGATAGCACCTTATGTAAGTCTCTGTACTTCTGAATTTCAGTATATTTGTAAGATGGGGTGAATAATTGTCCTTCCCTCCTCACAGTACTATTATGAGAAATAAATGAGAGATTAGATGGCAAGGGTTTTATAACTGAATATTTTTATAGTGTTCAAATTTTATTTGATGTTATTTATCTCATTTTCAGACTTTTTTTTAGACATTCAAATAGAAACAGTCTAAGGAAAAATCAATACCCTGCTATTTTTCCTTTATATTTAATATCATTTAAACTTCTCCATAAGAAAAATAAATAAGTGCTTTTTGTTATTGAATAAAAGTATTAGGCTATAAGCTTCTACAAGAACACAAAATTTATCTTTGGGATAAATGAAACAGCAGACTGGAAGTTAAGGATTTATCAACCTCTTTCTATTCCTAAATGATTTGGATTTCTTTTTCCACATATCTGTATTATGATTATGATCATGAGTATTATCTCATTTTCATCTTATTGATGAAGTATATGAGGTAAAATAGCTCTGATACAAGTTACTATCCTGATATCATTCTTTTATTCTTAATGTTCTATAGATTGTTTTGCAAAGGTGGATAAAATAATTGCCCTTTTTTGTAGTTGAATATAAGCCAGCCAGCAAACTCATCTTCTGTAAGTCCTTGGCAGATAGGATGATGGGGGTTACCTCATTGTATTCATACAAACATATCTGATTTCTTCTGTTGGTTCTTTATATTTTTAAAGTTTTTTTGTTCCACATAACTTGGAAATTATGAGTTTTTCATGTGGCAGTACTATTTGAAACATTCTTATTAAGTAAAAATTCTTAATAGACCAGTGTTATTATATCTAGACCATTTTGGACAACAGTCAATTTCAGTATAGTTTACTGGCTGCATTATAAAGAATATTTTGAGATCAGTTTTTGTAGTAGGGGGATTTTTCATCTCCCAGTCTATAAAAGATAGTGAGCTTCTGAAGTATAATTCTAGTCAGCAGTTCATGTCTTGCTAGAAATTCAGTAGGCAATAAATATTTATTGTCTGATGTTCTATAGATTTCACCATTTCTTTGTACAATTTGTCTTGCTCTCTAAATATGGATTCCTTAAGGATAACTCTTTTGTAATTTCTGGTGACATTGACCTTGTTTTGAATTGCCACTCAATTCTCTACTTTTCTAAAAATAAATCTGTCTCACACATTTTCTCAATGTTCTTTGTCAACATATTATTAATTTAGTTCATAAGAATGCCACCCATGGACTTTATCATTGCATTCTTGTATCTTGGCTTTTTCAAAGTCTTCATATAATGATAAAATAGTTTTGGTTACACTCCACAAACTCTAGCAAATCTACATTTAGCTGTGTACTTTTATTGTCCTTTATTATTGCTTAATGAAATGATCCCCTTGTGTTCCAAAACCATTTCTGTATGTTTTCAATTTTATTAAGTCTTATGTTTTGGGATTATTTGTTGTTACTATGAAGGCTTCCCTTTGGCTATAAAGGAAAAGAGTTTTCTGTGAATCTAAACTTCGAGAGAGTGGGAAGTAACAGCTTTACAACTGCTCAATTTATTAATGTCAGAAGACATCATTATCAAGTTATGTGCTTTCGGCACCGTGGAGACAGCAAATTTCTTTTTCCTTTTTTTGGGGGGGCGGTTTCTGCTTTCTTAAAAATCAAGCCATTTTCAGATGAATGCATAGTTTCAGAGTGGTAGAAAAAAATAAATTTGAAATTATGAGACTGGAGTTCTAGTTCCAGCTTCACTGTGTATTTTGCTATCTGAGTTATTTGGTAAGTTTGAGAGGTAATGCATATTGAAGATTATGAAATTTGGTGTCAGGTGGTTAAGTTCCTATCTCAGCCCTTTTTTACTGTCTCTAATTTTGCTAACCTCTCCAAGTCCTAGTATCTTCATTAGCTGTATAGAGATATATAATACCACTTCTATCTTTCTCTCAGGATCAGTATGAGCATAAATTCAGAGCATTAAACTAAAATACTTTGCAAATTCAAAAGCTTTATATAAATGTCAGTTATTATTTTGCCTTTTGAGTTATGGATCATAGTTGGAGGTGACTTCTTCAGCTTCAAATCCTCTGATCTTATCACTTCAGGAATTGTTTAGTCTCACTCTTTCATTGTGCACAGAGGAAAATTGAATCCTGTTGAGCAGGAAGAACTTGTTCAAAGTTGCTGAGTAAGTGTGTAGCAGAGGTAGGGCTAAAATCCATGTCTTTTGATCCCTCATCTAATTCTGTGTCTGCTCTATCACACTTGTTCTCTGGTTTGACGACCTGGATTTGTAAACTAGCATTACTTAATGGAGTGATTATGCCATTTGTGTTTGTAAATGCATAGTTAAATCTTTTTTGTTTATCTGTGGGATTGGAGGGGACAGGGTGTCCAATTTACTTGATTAGTTCAGCTGTGTACTTTTAATGTCCCATGTCCCACAAAACAAGTGAATATAGAATTATGCCACTGTCCCAATTTACAGAACTATAATACTATTTTACAACTTTATAATTATGACCATGGCTACTTGCCTTTTTATGTAATTACATAGAAGCTCCCCTATTCTGAGAGTGCTTTAGATGCCACTTCCATGCGAATGTGGGATTATACATAAAAACCTTCAGTTTTTAATTCATTAAATTATTTTGTGTCCAGTGAGTTCTAAATAAAACAACACCAACTTTAGAATCAGATATGAGTTGAGATCTCACCTATGATATAAGTATCCTAGGTCTAAGTTTCCTTATAGGCAAAATGAGAAGGTTAAATTAGTTGACTTCTGGGATCTTTTATAGCTCTATGTGTGTGATCCTATGATTTCCTATTTTGGAGTCTCATTTTCAAAACAAAGTTGGATATCTAAGATATCTAAGAAATCTGCCTTCTTATCAGGATACAAGTATCCAAGATCTAGACATAGTAAGTCTTTATGTTTCTTTTTGTATTTATGCTTGCCTATTTTTGTGATTTTGAGATAACCCTAGGTAGCTTTGTATAATGGAAGGAGCATTGGACTTGGAGATCAATTTAGGCTCAAGTCTTGACTCACCACTTCCTAGATGTGACTTTAGCAAATCACTTTTTTTTTTTAATCTCTGAGCTCTCATTTCTTTGCCTGTAAACAGGGCATATTAATTCTTGCCCTGTGTATCCTCAGTGATATGCTGAGGATCTCATGAGGATTGGCACTGGGAGTCCTGACACTTTTAGTAATTCACAAGCCTTAGCCATTGTTTTTCCCTGGGTTTCTCCCTCAGTATAATCATGAGATTGTATGTGATCAGCCCCATGGTCTCTTCCATCTTCATAGTAAGTTAGCTAATGTTTATTTAGCTCTTAGTCTGTGACAGTCATTTGTTAAGTATTGGGATACACAAAGAGGCAAAAAACATCTTTTCTCTCAAGAAGTTTACAAAGCCTAATAGGAGGCATGCAAATAATTTTTTTTTCAAACACACTCTATACAATATATGCTGAAGATTATCAATAGAGGGAAAGAAGCAGCAAGATTGTGCATGGGGTAGAGTTTTTGACCCTGAAATTAGGAGGAATTGAGTTCAAATATGACTTCAGACACTTTCTAGCTGTGTGACTTTGGGCAAGTCACTTAGCCCTGATTGCCTCATATCCAGAGTTATCTCACATGTCCTGATGTATATCTAGCCACTAAAATCAAGGAGGAAAAAGTGAGGCAGGTGACTTAGCATATACCCCCTCACTCAAATTCAATTCATGTGCATATCATGACATTACCTCCCTGATGTCATAGTCTTCTTCAAGAACAGAGGACATGCATTCATCAGTTGATTAGAGGGAAAGCACAAATTTTAAGGAAAAATCAGAAAAGCACAAATTTTAAGGAAAATCAGAATTTTATGGGAGAAGGGAAGTCAGGAGACAAAAGATGTGTAGAAGGAGACTTTCAGGTATGAGGAAACAACTGTAAAAAATTACTCGAATCTGGAGATGGAGTTTATTGCTTGAAGAATAACAAGGAAACCAGTGTATGGGGAATATTGAAGAGTATGGAAGAGGAGTAAGTGTAAAGAGTCTAGAAAGGAAGCCCAGCTTATATAGGTCTTTGAATGCCAAGTAAAGCATTGCATAGTTGATCCTGGAGGTTATAGGGAGGCACTGAAATTTATTGAGGAGAGGATTTACATGGTAAGTCTTGCATTTTATAGACATCACTTTGAGAGTTGAGTGGAGAATGGATTTGAAGTGGGGTGAAACCTAAGACAGGAAACTAAATCAGCAGGCTATTGTAATAGTCCAAATATAAGGTGATGAGGAGCTACATCTATGTGGCAGATTATTTAAATGAAATTCTATACTTTGAATAGAGTTCCTTAGTTTCTATAATGAAGCACTGTATATAAAATGCTCATTTACTCCCTAGAAACCTTGCCTTTTTCATGTAATAACCCCTCCAGTGATTCTGAAGGTATTATTGGGTATAGGAGAAAAGTATGGTATTAGAGCCCAATTATTCATTTTACATATGAATGTTTTTCTCAGAGAAACTGTGAAAGGTAGGTGGTCAAAGTATTACCATTTTATAGATGGAAAAACCGAGCTGCTTTATATCATAACGTACAACTGTTACTTAAACACTGCTTTTTCCACTGAATATTCTTATATTCAGATGGTCTTATAAGAAGTCTTTCATGAGATAAGGACTAATGAAAGTTAGTGGTGCCAAGAAAAAAATGCTTTACAAATATCACATTTGAGGGAGATGCTGTTATCTCCATTTTACAGATGAGGAAACTGAGACAACCCAAGTTTGGTATGTAGGGTCACACAACTAGGAAGGTGAAATTTGAACTCAGGTCTTCCTGACTCCAGGCATATTATATACTGTGCCCTCAGCTGTTTTGCTTCCTTGAGGCTGCTTCCTGCAACCAGTTCAAGTACATTCTACTTTTCAAGTACTTCCTAGGGAATACTGTCACTTGCCAATGCTGTTTTCTACCCAAGATTCAGCCAGTGGCCCAGTAGATAGAGTACTGGCCTGGAGTCATGAGCAGCTGAGTTCAAATGTGATCTCAGATACTTACTAGTTGTGTGACCTTGGGTAGGTCACCTAACCTTGTTTGCTTCACATCCAGGGCCCTTTCCAATCATCCTGATTCATATCTGGCCACTGAACCCAGATGGCTACAGAGGGAAAAGTGAGACTGGTGACTTAGCACAGCACCCCCCTCATTCAGTATCCAGTTCACATGCTTGTCAGAGTTATCACCTCCCTGATGTCCTGGTCTTCTTTATGAACAAAGAACAAAACTCCATCATCATCATCATCCTCACAGAACTATAAGTCACAAAGAAATGTTTTCATTGATAATCCTGCCTTTGTTTGTATCTTTGCTGAGCATAGTGCCTGGGACATAGCAAGTGATTAAGAAATACTCATTGACTGAATTCATTCTTTTTGGTGTTGTTACCCCATACTCTCCTTTGTCCAACAGAACAGAATTTTCCTGAAGTCAGAGATAGCTATATTTTTTAGTGTTTGTATCTTTAGTGCCTAGAACAGTGCCTCATATATAACAGACACTTAATACACGCTTTTTGAATTTTTGACTCTTTCTCTGTCTTCTCACATGTCCATACAATTATCTCTACCTGTGGATTCTTGTCTCTACAACATTCCTTATTCATCCTATCCATTCAGTTCATAACAAGCTGAACTAGAGAGCTTAAAGCAAGGAGGCAATTTGACCTTATAAATATCGTTGAGATTTGGTGGTATGGAAACCAATACTGGAATTTGGAATGTGACTCTGGAAAATAATTTCTTATTCAAAAGGAGAAGCAAGAATAAAGGTAGGGTGGACAGAGTAGTATTGTGACACTGCATTCTAATATTTAGCTTGAGATATATTCCAGTAATTGTGTGTCTGTGTGTATGTATGTGTGTGTGTGTGTGTGTGTGTGTGTGTGTAAAAGAATAAAATCCAAGCTGCTTATCTAACATTTTAAGTCATCCAAAATCTATGAATGAATGAAAATTATTTAGGTTTTATTGTATGCCACATACTAACAATATAGATCCAAGGCCAGAAGAAACTTGACCTCAAATAACTTACATTCTAATGGAAGTGACTGTATAATCAGTCTGATGAAAAGAGAAAGAAGTTAAGTTCTGTGAAATCCCCCAAAATAACAAGTTAGAATAATAGGACAGACATTTGATGTGCTCCTTAAAGAGATAATGTTAGTGTTATTCTGATTGCTTTACTCAAAATAAGAGGTTGAAATGGGAAGAGGAAGCAGAGGATATAATAGGGGAAATGATCTGCCTGGAAGTTGCTGTATTCTGGAGAGGACAGAGTTGAAAAATTAAGCTCCCCCAAACATGGTCACTAGTGATTTAGTTGAAGAGTGGAGGAGCAGCAGTAGTGGTGCAAAAGTAGATGTAAAGATGAACACTCAGCTGCAATGTATTAGGGAGGGCAGGGCCAAATAGCTTAGCTCCTCTATCCTCATCACCTAATATTCCCTTACTAAAACCCAATGTCTTAGACAAACTGGATTATATCTATTTTATCTGTATTTGAGGTGCTGACCTTTGCTGCCAACTGAGGCTCATCTAACCATCTTAAAGGTCCTGTTCAAATTAAACTTTCCTTTCCTTTTCTGTCCTCATTTGTTCTATTAGAACTCCCCTCTCCCAAAGTGTTTTTTCAATTCTTAATTTCCACAGAATTTTCTCTGACCCATTCATATTATATTTGCCATGTTTTTTCTTATATTAGAATTTTAGTTTGCATTTATTATTCTCTCCATTAAATTTGTGTCTCATATCTTCTCATTCCCCACTAGGCCTAATTAGAGTCTGTCACTGGTCACAGTTGTTTGTTGCATAAAATTGAATGGTGTAGTGGCCACAATGAATGATTGGAAGAATAACCAATAATAGTTCCTGATAACCAAATTCTTATATTCTCATCAAGTACCACATATTTGTTGTTACTAGAACAAAATTAAAAATATTAAGAAATGTTTTAATTGCAAAAATAATGAGCATATAAGAGTAGAATAGTTAAAAGCCAATGAATCTTAACAGAAGACCTAGATTTTTCTCTATATTTATCACTTAATATTTTTCTGACTTTGAGCAAATCACCTTATATTCCTGTCCATTATTTTCCTCATCTATCTTTTTTGTTTTGTTTTATTTTATTTTTGACATTATATCTGCTTAGCTCCCCCATGCTGGAAGTGCAGTGGCCACTCACAGATTAGAACTTGATATTTATTGGTGTGCCTTTGAAACTTTAACCTGCTCTGTTTTTCTTATTTGCTTTGGTTTGCCTTGCTTTAGGCATCTTGATGCCTCCTCCCCTTCCTGTTCTCAGAGGCTTACCACTTTGGGACTGGATTTCATGTCCACTCAATCAGCATTGGTTGTCTTAACTCAGAACTCAAGTGCTCCACCAACTTCAGCTTCCCTGAAGGATTATAGACACACAGTGACCACCTTCCTTATTTCCCAAGTAAGGGATTTGAGTTAAATCCTGAATGATCTTTGTCAATCTCTTATATAATTTAGAGTTCATGTTAAATTGTACTTTATTGATCTACTGGTAACTTCCATATGTTCTGATCACCCATCCTCTGTCTGGAACAGGTAAATATATTCTAACAAGAAAAGCAGCAGTTGAGGAAATGAGGAAACAGATACTTTTTGCTACAACATTTATTTGGCTTATGCCAAATAAATAGAATGACAACAAATGACTTTAGTACAAGGAATATGGGAATGTATAATTCTTAAATTTTTGGAATCTTAAATTATAGTTCATCAGAGCTAGAAGGAACCTTAGAGAGTTAATCCAGTCTCTCATTTTACAGATGAGGAAATTAAGACTCCAAGAGTCTTAAATATTTACCCAAAGTTAAACAATGCTTTAATGGCTAATTATGAGCTGAAATCCAGGCTCTTGATCCTATGACCAGTATATTTAACTATGCTAAACTGCCAGAATTTTTACATGCATGCTTCTCCAGTGTTTCTTCAAACTTCTCAGTGAATTAAGCCCTTGGCAATTGTATTTTAAAGTCTCTTGACTAATTGTTAAATTTCTTCTTAAGCACCGCAATGATGGTGCCATCTGGAAGCAGACATGAATTACCAGAGGTAGTCTGAATCCCAAAGACTCAGCTTCTGGACATCATGTGCTGTTACCAAGTAACTCAGTAAAATGTAAGTGCTTTGACACATCCCAAAGATACCTTGCTATTTGGAAACAATGACCAGTGTGTCTTTTTTTTTTTATCTTAACAGAAACGGTGACTTTATTTGTCATTTTCCTGTTTTCTTTTCTTCTTTTCTAAAGTGGATAAATAAAAGCCTTCACCTCTCACTTTTAAATATACTGTTCTTTTGTTAGATTATGCACAAAGGATTGAGCACTTATTAAGCATCACTGTGTACCAGACACAAATGGGAAGTAGGTGTTAATATTATATCCATTTTTACAGTTGAGAAAACTGAGGTTAAGTGACTTGCCCAAGGCCACACAACTAGTAAAGCTCTAAGGCTGGATGTGAGTTTGGACTATAGAGCTAAAGATTATTGGACATTTAGTCAGACCCCTGTACCCTCAATTCATCAGGAAAAAGTCAGGATGTTGATTTTTGTAGGGGGGGGAAAGAAAGAGATGGGAAGACTGAGCTGCAGTGTTCAAGGATGCTATTTTGAGCATACATTTGGACTTGCTTTTTAGCTTTCTTCTCTTCTTACCAAGAGCTAAAGAACTTTTGGTTTCTAATATTTGTAACAAATAACATCAACTCTATCTCACCTTTGAACTTACTACTAATAATTTCAATTAATGATGTTCTGAGGTTTAAAGTTCTCTTATAAGATCAAGGGAAGAAAATGGTATCATAAATATCCTTATTATAATAACAGTATTATTTTATATACTATGTGTTATATGCTAATATGTTAGTACTGTATAGTAATACTATTATTTTTATATACTTTGTACTCATAATTACATGGACCCATAATTAAAGTGTATCTTATTGCATCCTCTATCAGTAGTAATAGCTCTGATTTGTATATAGCATAACATTTAAAAACACTTTCTACATAACTATGAAAATCATACCAAAATGGACATGGTAATTGTTCATTACTGGCTCTAACCCCCTTCCCCATATTTATATTGTTCCATTCCACCTGTTCTACAGTGTATACTCTCTCTTATCATATTGTCCTCTAACATCTTATTACATTTGCTCACATTTCTCGCATTCACCTCACCCTCTCCTTATTTCCAGGTGCTGAAATCCCTTCCGTATTTTGATACTATTCCTTAAAGTCTTCTCTGATGCTGTCCCAAAAGCCTCCTGAGATGAAACAAAACTATCTCATTTTATATTTCTTAGCCCTTTACCTAAGCCTTCCCTTGCCATTCAACAGCAAGGTACCATAGTAGATAGAATGCTGAACTGGTATGGTGAAGATCTGAGTTCAAATCCTACCTCAAACACTTCACATAGCTTCTCTTAACTTCTCTTTTCTTATTTATGAAATGGGGATAAATATATAATCACCTTTCAGTGTTGTTGAAGGCTCAAATGATAAAATATGAAAAATTCTGTAAACCTTACAGTACATTGTAAATACTACTGTTGTTGTTATTTGGTTCTATTATAGTTGTTGTTGTAACTATTTATCCTTCCTCCCTTTATATTGTATAAATATTGTATAAGTATCTTAAGAACCAGGAGCCAATAGAGTTTTCAATAGAATGTAAAGGAATCAATATGATAATAGTTCTTGTAGTTCTATGCCTTTAGGTTTGGAAAGTGCTTTACAAATATCATCTTTTTTTTGATCTTCACAACAACCCAGAAAGATAGTTATTATTATTATTCCCATTTTGCAGATGAGGAAATTGTGGCAAATTAATTGAATTGCCCAGGGTCACATAGCAAGTGTCTAAGGGTGAATTTGAACTCAAATCTTGCTGATTACAACCTACCTGCCTGTCTTAAAAATCATGGGATTTCTGTCCATCCTATATTTAAAATATTAATTCTCTATCTAACATTTCTATCATGTCATTGTGCAACCTCTTATTAAAAAATTTCTAATGAAAAGAAAACCATAATCTCTTGAGCCAACCTGTTCTGTAATTGGGCAGTTCTAGATGTGGAATCTTCCTTATATTGAGCTGACTTTTATCTTCCTGTAATTGTACCTATTAGGTCTAATTCTGCCATCTGAGCTTAAACAGAAGTCTAATCTGTTTTCCCTATGATACCTTCTTAAAAATTAAAAGGAAGTGATCAAACTGTTCTTTTTAAAAATTTATTTATGGCAGTGGACTTAAGTGACTTGCCAAAGGTCATACAACTAGCCAATAATTAAGTGTCTGAGATCGGATTTGAACTCAGATCCTCCTAATTCTAGGACTGGTGCTCTATCCACTGTGTCACTTAGCTGCCCCCAATCACATTGTTCTTGTTTTAATTTATTTTTATTAAAGATATTATTTGAGTTTTACATTCCCCCCCATCTTGCTTCCCTCCCCCTCCCCCCCCCCCAGAAAGCACTCTGTCAGTCTTTACTTTGTTTCCAGTGTTGTACCTTTTTCCAAATTGCGGTTGTGATGCAGAGGAGAAATCATATCCTTAAAGAGAAGAGAAGTCTAAGAAGTAGCAAGATCAGACAATAAGCTATCTGTTTTTTTTTTTCTAAATTAAAGGGAATAGTCCTTGCACTTTGTTCAAACTCCACAGCTCCTTATCTGGATACAGATGGTACTCTCCTTTGCAGACAGCCCAAAATTGTTCCCGGTTGTTGCACTGATGGAATGAGCAAGTCCTTCAAGCTTGAACATCACTCCCATGGTGCTGTTAGGGTTTACAGTGTTTTTCTGGTTCTGCTCATCTCACTCAGCATTAGTTCATGCAAATCCCTCCAGACTTCCCTGAAATCCCGTCCCTCCTGGTTTCTAATAGAACAATAGTGTTCCATGACATACATATACCACAGTTTGCTAAGCCATTCCCCAATTGAAGGACATTTACTGGATTTCCAATTCTTTGCCACCACAAACAAGGCTGCTATAAATATTTTTGTACAAGTAATGTTTTTACCCTTTTTCCTCCTCTCTTCAGGGTATAGACCCAATAGTGGTATTGCTGGGTCAAAGGGTGTGCACATTTTTGTTGCCCTTTGGGCATAGTTCCAAATAGCTCTCCAGAAGGGTTGGATGAGTTCACAGCTCCACCAACAGTGTAATAGTGTCCCAGATTTCCCACATCCCTTCCAACAATGATCATTATTCTTCCTGGTCATACTGGCCAATCTGAGAGGTGTGAGGTGGTACCTCAGAGAAGCTTTAATTTACATTTCTCTAATAATTAATGATTTAGAACATTTTTTCGTATGGCTATGGATTGCTTTGATCTCCTCATCTATAAATTGCCTTTGCATATCCTTTGACCATTTATGAATTGGGGAATGGCTTTTTGTTTTAGAAATATGTCTCAGTTCTCTGTATATTTTAGAAATGAGTCCTTTGTCAGAATCATTAGTTGTAAAGATTGTTTCCCAATTTACTACATTTCTTTTGATCTTGGATACATTGGTTTTATCTGTGCAAAAGCTTTTTAATTGAATGTAATTGAAATCATCTAATTGGTTTTTGGTGATATTCTCCAACTTTTCCTTAGTCATAAACTGTTCCCCTTTCCATAGATCTGACAGGTAGACTAGTCCTTGATCTTCTAATTTGCTTATAGTATTGTTTTTTATGTCTATGTCCTGTAACCATTTGGAGCTTATCTTGGGAAAGGGTGTGAAGTGTTGGTCTAATCTAAGTTTCTTCCATACTCACTTTCAATTTTCCCAGCAATTTTTATCAAAGAGGGAGTTTTTATCCCAATGGCCAGACTCTTTGGGTTTATCAATCAGCAGATTACTATAATCATCTCCTGCTTTTACACCTAGTCTATTCCACTGGTCCACCACTCTATTTCTTAGCCAATACCAAACAGTTTTGATGACTGATGCTTTATAATATAATTTTAGATCAGGTAGGGCTAAGCCACCTTTTTTGCACTTTTTTTCATTAAGCTCCTGGCAATTCTTGACTTTTTATTTCTCCATATGAATTTACTTAACAATTTTTTCTAACTCATTGAAGTAATTTTTTTGGAATTTTGATTGGTAGGGCACTAAACAGATAGTTTAGTTTTGTTAGAATTGTCATTTTTATTATATTAGCTCTACCTATCCATGAGCAGTTCATATATGCCCAGTTATTTAAATGTGATTTAATTTGTGTGAGAAGTGTTTTATAATTGTTTTCAAAAAGATTGTGAGTCTGTCTTGGCAAATAGACTCCCAAGTATTTTATATTGTCTGAGGTTACTTTGAATGGGATTTCTCTTTCTAGCTCTTCCTGCTGTATCTTGCTAGACATATAAAGAAAAGTTGAGGATTTATGAGGGTTTATTTTATAGCCTGCAACTTTGCTAAAATTGCTAATTGTTTCCTGTAGTTTTTTGGGTGATTTCTTGGGATTCTCTAGGTAGACCATCATGTCATCTGCAAAGAGTGAGAGTTTTTGTCTCTTCCTTCCCAATTATAATTCCTTCAATTTCTTTTTCTTCTCTAATTGCTGATGCTAACATTTCTAATACAATATTGAATAGTAGTGGTGATAATGGGCACGCACCCTTGTTTCACCCCTGATCTTATTGGGAATGCCTCTAGCCTCTCCCCATTGAATATAATGCTTGTTGACGGTTTCAGATAGATACTGCTAATTATTTTACGGAACAGTCCATTTATTCCTACACTCTCTTGTGTTTTTAATAGGAATGGATGCTGTATTTTGTCAAAAGCTTTTTCAGCATCTATTGTTATGATCATATGATTTCTTGTGGGTTTGTTGCTGATATAATTCAGTATACTAACAGTTTTCCTAATATTGAACCAACCCTGCATTCCTGGAATAAATCCTACTCGATCATAATGTATTATCCTAGTGATAACTTGTTGTAATCATTTTGCTAAGATTTTATTTAGGATTTTTGCATCTATATTCATCAGGGAAGTAGGTCTATAATTTTCTTTCTCTGTTTTAACTCTTCCTGGTTTAGGTAACAGTACCATATTGGTTTCATAGAAAGGGTTAGGTAGAGTTCCAGCTTTCCCTATTTTTCCAAAGAGTTTATATAGAATTGGAATCAATTGTTCCTTAAATGTTTGGTAGAATTTACTTGTGAATCCATCAGGCCCTGGAGATTTTTTTTTAGGGAGTTCAGTAATGGCTTGTTGAATTTCTTTTTCTGAGATAGGGTTGTTTAGGTATTTAATCTCTTCTTCATTCAACCTGGGCAACTTAGATTTTTATAAATATTCATCCATTTCACTTAGATTATCATATTTATTGGCATAGAGTTGGGCAAAATAATTTCAAATTATTACTTTAATTTCCTCCTCATTGGTGGTGAGTTCACCTTTTTCATTTATGATACTAGCTATTTGGTTTTCTTCTTTCTTTTTTTTTTAATCAAATTGACCAGAGGTTTATCAATTTTATTGTTTTTTTATAATAATACCAACTTTTGGTTTTATTTATTAATTCAATAGTTTTTTTGCTTTTAATTTTATTAGTTTATCCTTTAATTTTTAGAATTTCTAATTTGATACTTAATTGGGGATTTTTGATTTGTTCTTTCTCTGATTTTTTTAGTTACATGTTTTGTTCATTGATTTCCTCTTTCTACAATTTATTCATATAAGCATTTAGAGCTATAATAATATCCCCTGAGAGTTGCTTTGAATGAATCCCATAGGTTTTGGTATGTTGTTTCATTATTATCATTATCTAGGATAAAATGGTTAATTCTTTCTATAATTTGTTTTTTGGTCCACTCATTTTTTAAAATGGGGTTATTCAGTTTCCAATTTGTTCTGGGTCTATATCTCCTTGGCCCAGTATTGCATATGACTTTTATTGCATTGTGATCTGAGAAAGATGTATTCACTATTTCTGCCTTTCTGCAGTTGATCATTAGGTTTTTATGTCCTAGTACATGGTCAATTTTTGTATAAGTTCCATGTACTGCAGAGAAAAAGGTATATTCCTTTCTATCCCCATTCAGTTTCCTCCATAAATCTACCATATCTAATTTTTCTAACAATCTATTTACCTCCCTAATTTCTTTCTTGTTTGTTTTATGATTCGATTTTATCTAGATCTGATAGTGGGAAGTTGAGGTCTCCCACTAGTAGAGTTTTGCTATCTATGTCTTCCTGTAATTCTTTCAGCTTCTCCTCTAAGAATTTGGATGCTGTCCCGCTGGGTGCATATATATATATATATATATATATATATATATATATATATATATATATATAATATATATATATATATATATGCATATATATATATATTACGCTATATATATATATACGTATATATATATATATATTCAATATTGAAATGACTTTATTGTCTATGGTACCTTTTAAGAGGATATAGTTTCCTTCCTTATCTCTTTTATCGCTATCTATTTTTGCTGCTGCTTTGTCTGAGATAAGGATTGCTACCCCTGCTTTTTTTACTTCAGCTGAAGCAAAATATATTTTGCTCCAACCTTTTACCTTTACTCTATATGTATCTCTCTGCTTCAAATGAGTTTCTTGTAAGCAGCATATTGTAGGATTCTGGTTTTAATCCACTCTGCTATTTGCTTACGTTTTAAGGGAGAGTTCAACCCATTCACATTTAAGTTTATGATTACTAATACTTTATTGCCCTCCATGCTATCTTCCCTCTGTTTGTATTTTCCCCCTTCCCCCCCTTTTATCCATATTCCCCAGTCTTTTGTTTCTGAAAACCACCCCCTTCAAGTGTGTTTGCCCT
Organism: Macrotis lagotis; assembly: GCF_037893015.1. Classification (NCBI taxonomy): domain Eukaryota; kingdom Metazoa; phylum Chordata; class Mammalia; order Peramelemorphia; family Peramelidae; genus Macrotis; species Macrotis lagotis. Next base: position 610,723,783 of record NC_133666.1, on the reverse strand, counting down.
CCTATATCACACCCTCCCCTTTCTTTCCCCTTTCCCTTTTTCCCTTTTCCCTTCCCTTCCTTTTATTATTTCCCCTTATTTCCCCCACTCCCCTTACCTTTCTCCATCCCCCCCTCCCCTTTTCCCCTTTTAATACTTGAAAGGTTAGATGTTTTATAAGTTAACTGAGTATGTGTAGGTTGACTTTAAGCCAAGTCTGATGAGAAGAAGATTCAGGTGTTTCTCCTCTGCTCCCTTCTTTCCCACTGTTACCATAGGTTTTTTGTACCTCTTAGTGTAATGTGATTTAACCCCATTCAATCACCTCCCTCCTCCCAACTTTTTCCTGTCCCCCTTTTTAGGGCAGTAGTGTTTTTTTTTAGATCATTCTATCTAAGTCATAGAAAATTCTGAGTGTCTGACCATTCTAGTTCTGTATATTCTATCAAATATAGTCTAAATTCCTGAGAGTTATTAGAGTCTTTCTCCCAAATGGGGTTAAAGCCAGTTACATCCCATTAGATAGTAGTCTCATGGATAGGTCATGAATGTCCATCATTTCTGGCAAGGTGTATTCTCTCCGTTAGAGTTACATTCATTGCATTTTTTTTCTTTTACCTCCCCCCCCCCTTTTTTTTTTTACCTTTTAATGTGTCTCTTGGACCTCCTGTTTGATGTCCAGATTTTCTGTTTACCTCTGGTCTTTTCATCAGAAATTTTTGGAATTCTTCCATTTCGTTAAATGTACATCTTTTTTCCCTGGAAGAGTAGGCTCAGCTTTGCAGGAAAGTAGATTCTTGGCTGCATTCCAAGCTCCCATGCTCTTCGAAATATCTCGTTCCAGGCCCTTCGATCCCTTAATGTTGATGCAGCCAGGTCCTACGTGATCCCTACTGTGGCTCCTTGATATTTAAATTGTTTCTTTCTGGCTGCTTGCAGGATTTTCTCTTTTATCTGATAGTTCTGGAGTTTGGCCACCACATTCTTTGGTGTTTTCATTTTAGGATCTTTTTCTGGTGGGGATTGATGTACTCTTTCAATAACTACTTTGCCCTCCGATTCCATGATATCAGGGCAGTTTTCCTTCACTAGATCCTGTAATATTAAGTCCAGGCTTTTTTTCCTCTTCAATGTTTTCAGGAAGTCCTATAATTTTCAGGTTGCCCCTCCTCGATCTATTCTCAAGGTCAGTGGTTTTGTTGATGAGGTATTTTACATTTGCTTCTATTTTTTCTGTTTTTTGATTTTGTTTAACTGACTCTTGCTGTCTCATGGAGTCATTAGTTTCTGTAGACTCCATTCTTTTTTGCGGGGAGGAGTTTTCTTCATTAACCTCTTGCAACTCCTTTTCCAATTGGTCAGTTCTACTTTTGAGAGAGCTTTCCAGTTGACCAATTGAGGTTTTGAGAGAATTAATTTCTTTTTGCATTTGCTCATGTGAGCATCTGAGAGAATTGTTCTCATTTTGTAATTGTCCAATTGATGTTCTGAGAGATTTATTCTCCTTTTGTGTTTGTGCAATTGTACTTTCTAAGGTTTTGTTTTCTTGTTGCAAGGTATTAATTGTCTCTCCCAAATTTTTAAGCTCCTTCCTTATTTCTTCGAGGAAGTCTTTCTGTGATGGAGACCAGATTGTATTCTCCTTAGAGGTTCCAGGTCTCTCTGAGTTGGGGTCTTTCCCTTCCAGGAATTTTTCTATGGATCCACCTTTCTGTTGACCCTTCTTCATTATGCTAAGACCTTGAGCTGGGGCGGGGCCTGGTTCACCTGGGCTTGGGATCGCTAAAGGCTTTACTGGGTGCAGTTTCTCTGGCTGGACAGTAGGAGGTGCTGGTTGCCCTCTCTGGGGTGTCTGTGACCTTGGTTGGGAGGCCTTCTCCCTTTGCCCGAAGAGAGGAGTTGGAACTATTGAATTCTTTTGCCTTCAATCAGTGGTGGGCTTTACCCTGGCCTGAGGTCATTCCTCAGCTGGGCTGGTTCTTAGTCTCACACACCTGGGCCTGAGGCAGAAGTAGTTTGCAATTGTTTGTTTTGGAGGAGGTGTCAGTGCAATGGAGGCCTGGGCTCAGAGTTTCTCAGCCAGAAGGAGCCCAGAGGTGTCAGCAGCTCTCCTGCACCAGACCTCTCCCTGCAGCCCCTTCCCCAAGCTCCAGGGGGACAGCACCAACACCAGCGCCTCTGCTTCCCACAGACCCAAGCCCCTTTTGTCCACCTCCACCGCTGTTCCAGCAGGTCCTGCTCTCTGGCCCTCAGACTCCTGGTTCCAATTCAGCTGTTACTCTGGCTGATCCGGGTCTGATACTCACCTGCTCGAATTCTACCAAAGCTGCAGCGGGAGACAAATCCTGAGGTAGATGGTCTTTCTCCTGGCTTTTCTCTCTGGGTTCCGTGAATCGGACTTCCTCTAAGAGGTTTGTTTCATGTGATAGATGGGAAAGAGATCAGGAGACTCTAGAACTGTGCCTGTCTTCTCTCCGTCATCTTGGCCAGAAGTCCCACATTGTTCTTAAGACATCTCTTATTCAAGTTAAACATCCCTAGGTACTTCATTATATGACATGGTCTCATGTTCTCTTATCATTCTAACCATCTTCCTTTGGACATTTTTCAACATTCATACCAAACACAATACTTAGATGTCTATTCAGCACTCCATATTTACTCAGATTACAGTAAAAGATAATGTATCATTACCTCCCTCAATCTGAAAATATGCTTATCTTCGATACAACCTAATATCACATGAGCTTATATGGCTACCACATCACAGTTTAATTTTTATTGTCATGTGAAACTTTCATTCCACTAAAACCCCTGTTCTTGTCTAATTGTGTCCCCTTTATCTATTCCAGAATATTTGTTTTTTTTAACTGATGTACTTGATATTAAATTGGTTCCTCATCCCAGTCACATTTGAATTCCATTTCTGTCAACCAGCATATAAGCTAATAAGCTTCTCAGCTTCATAGCTTCATGTCATCTGCAAATTGAAAGGTATGCCATCTATGTTTTCATCCAAGTCATTGATAGAAATGTTGAAGAAGACTGAATACTGAACTCTGCCTTAGTCATCTAGTGTCCATGACCTTCACAGAATTTTAGAGCAGAAAATTATCTCCTGGAATATTTAGTCCAACCCTCTCTTTGTAAAGATAAACTGAGGGACAAATTGAATTCTTAAATTATCTATGGCCTCATGATTGTAATAAAAATTACTTATGCTCTCAGTTATCCAAGTTATTTAGCCCCGCTCCCTTTCTGATACATTTTTAATTGCTATATAATTTCATCTTTGCAGACATACCCTCTCCAAGTGAAAAGTCATGTCTATCCATTCCCTCTCAGACTTTGAAATTTCTTTCTTTCCATGAAATATCACATCAGGAATCTTCATCTAGGTATTTTAATATATCATTGAATCTAATTTAACATTCTAGTTTTCCATCTCTCCCACCATCAATACATGACTTTTGTTGTTGTTCAGTCACTTCATTTTTGTCCAACATTTCATGATCCCATTTGGGGTTTTCTTGGCAAAGATCACAAACTGGTTTCCCATTTCCTTCTCCAGCTCATTTTACACATGAAGAAACCAAGGCAACAGGGTTAATTGACTTGCCCAGAGTCACAAATCTAGCAAATGTCTAATACTAGGTCTGAACTCTTGAGGGGGCTCTTTTTGATTCTAAGCCCAATGCTCCATCCACTGTGTCACCTAGTTGCCCTCAATGCATGACTCACCCACCTCTTTGAGTCATATATGTCCTTGATCGTCTTTCTTATAGTATCTGATAGTAAAAATTCTCCATATAATTCATTTATAATAATTTATAGTATTACTGCAATGAACTGTATATTTTATCACCCCAAATATTGATTCTTCTGATATTGTAGAATTGCCTGTTCACAACAACAGGGAAACTGAGTCCAGAACAGAGACTTTATATTATTTATCCTTATATCTCACTTAATACTTGATCATGTGCACTACACCTAGCATTCATCCATTAAATATCTCTTGGGGTGAATTGAATTGAATTGAATCCCTGGAGATAATTGCCAATTACATATGTGTATAAAATCATGCTTAAAATCTTTCCATTTCCAATTACTTCATCTAATTTGTTCCTTTGATCAGTTCCTTGTTTGTTTATTTTTTTAATTTACCTGAATCTAATGAGTGGTTTTCAGATGAAAGGTCCTATATCTTGGCCCCTTATATCATAAATCTTTGAAATTTGTAGCTTAAATTCAGCAGATGTTGGTAAAAGGAGAACAGTCTTTTTTGATTCAATTGTGTCCCTTCCTAACTACTGATCATCTTTTCATAACAGGCTGGTATTAAATATCTACCTGGCTATTCTATAAGGTCTCCTTGGAGTTCCAATACAAAGTCAGTCTTAAAAAAATTAGTTTATAAATTCTGCTTCAAAGATTTGAGGAGAAGTTCACATTTTTATTTTGTTTAAGATTTTTTCCCCTTAATTTTAAGGGAAAACTCATTGTGGATTTAATTAAATTAATTTCTTAAATAACATTTAATTAAATGTAAATTAAATTTTAAAAAAGTAAAATTTTAATTGACTAAACTTTTAACCAAAAATGAGAGATTAATGAGAGAGTACTGATTGATTCCTAGTACAGTGTTCTTCAGGGTTACCTTTTCAAGACCACATTCCTAAGTACAATATGGTATTCTGAAGTGATTATTATTGAACCAATGCATCTGTGTAAAGAAGACACTAAATTGCTATGATTTGTTTGCTCAGTTAGAAAGATGGCCTTGTTTCTGAGGTCAGCATCATAGATATCACTTTGATATGGGCTTGTTAATTCTATAATCAAACTTTTTGACTATTATAGGACAGATCATTAATCCCAGTCAAATATATTAATAACTGTGGGAACAAAGGCAGAGATGAAGGCTATAGATGAATCTTCTCCATTTCTCTTCTGATATAAAAACATTTCAAAGGCCAATATTAATAGCTTTACATTAGTATTGTCCTTTATGCACATCTCTTTTAATTCTCATGACATACTTTCAAGTCAAGAAATGCCAAAGGTCATATAGCTAGGGCGTAGTTGATTTACTTCTGCTTCTTTTGGAAATGAAAAAAAAGTGAAATTGTTCATTAATAATACTTTTAATATTAACCACATTATTTACTATTAATATTGCCAATAATAAACTACCTATAAATTTATATTATTGTTGCTTCTGTTATCCTTCCACAAGGTATTTTCATCCATTGGCAAAGATTAGAATCCCTTCTTGACCTAATAGATTCAATTCAATTGAATTCTACCAACACTTGTATAAATTTCTGCTGTCTGTAAAGGACTATGTTAGGTGTTTTTGGATAAAAAGAGCCATCAGATAATATTTTTGGTAAAAAAAAAACTCATAATAACAATTCATCTGTGGAAGGAGGACTGATTGAACCATAGATATTTTAAAGCTGAGGCTGAAGAAAAGATTTCCCTATGGAAAACTATCAAGTGATAGTCAAAAAAAATTATCTGGTGATTATCTGTCCTTTTTGTACCTTCTGTTGTAAAGGAGAAAGGGCCTTAGGAGTTTAAAATGCTTGAAGTTGGTGTTAGAAAAAGTTGAGACAAAGGATTGAGACAAATTCCATCTTGCTCTCTTGGAAGTTAAGGAAAATGAGAAACATAAAAATAAGGGTAAAACAAAATAGAATGTGAGAAGTGAATAGGGGGGCTAGGTGGATAGAGCACTGGCCTTGGAGTCAGGAGTACCTGAATTCAAATCCAACCTCAGACACTTAATAATTACCTAGCTGTGTGGCCTTGGGCAAGCCACTTAACCCCATTGTCTTGCAAAAAAAAAAACACCTAAAAAAATGAATTAAGAAGGTGTTACAAAATAGAATGTATGAGAAGTGAATAAGAAGTGAATAAGATCTAATGAGTTAGGGGAGGTTTCTTGGAAGAAGTGAAGTGAAAGTAGGGTTTTGAAGTGATAAAGAGTTTGAACTACAGGGCATTTAAATTTTTACATAAAAAATGGGGGGAGGGAACCTATTAATAAACTCATTTCTATCTTACTTTCAGGTTTACAAAGTTACAAAATCCTTTTAGAAGAGTTAAATGACATTTTTTTCTTAGTTTCAAACGTTAGAAAACATCAATTCTAGGTCTTGACTCTGGGTTTCTTGACTCTATATTCTTGACTCCATGATTCAAAAAAAGGGCTCCCCCCCAATCACTAATAATGTTGAGACCCTGAATGCATCTGTGTATTCTCCGCCCCCCCCCTTTTTTGTTTTACAAGGCAATGGGGTTAAGTGACTCGCCCAAGGTCATACAGCTAGGTAGTTAGTAAGTGTCTGAGGTCACATTTGAACTCAGGTCCTCCTGACTCCAGGGCCAGTGCTGTATCCACTGCACCACCTAACTGTCTCTAATTCCCCCTTTTTTAGAGCCTAATATTTGACTAGTTAGCACTCAGCTTTTCTTCCCACACAAGATAGCCTGGCTCTTGCACTCCTGCCTTACTGTCCCTGACTTCCTTCTTGTGGAATCCTCAGGTAGTTCTCACTGTACCACAGCCACAGATTCTCAGAATTTGGAGCTTTCAAGGACTAATTCTGGGCTCCACCCCCCCCCCCCATGATATTCCTAACCAGTGTGCCTGGGTCGCTGCTATAAAACTCACAGTTTTCTATGAAACCCCCACTAATTCCTGTGTTACAGTAGTTCCTTTCACCTTGGGATAGCTCTGATTCTTAGAAAATTTAATCCTTTATATTTTCTTCTTCTACTTCTATATACTAGATATTTATCAGTTTCTGTTTCATATGCAAAAGAAGTAGGGAATAGTAGTCTAGTTATTAGTCAAGAAACCTGAGTTCTAGAGTCAACAGTTTTCACTACTAACTGTGTAGTCTAGAATAATTTGCCTTTTGAAGCCCTTAGTTTTCTCATCATTAAAATAAGGGGCTTGTATTCAGTGTTTTAGAAGGGCCTTTTCACTTCTATGATGTCATGCTTCTGATAGAACTCAGATTCTTAAAATATGAATGCCAAATTTGGGTACCAGTTTCTCATGGGAACAAAAAGCATGCATGATTTGGAGTAGATTCCTTTCCCTCTCTGTGACTCAATTTTTGCATAAGTAAAATGGGGATGGGGTGGATTAGAAGTTGATAATCCTATTGTTTTCAGAGACTGTTTCCATAAAACCAGAACTTTCTTCTGGTTGTTGGAGAGGTATGAATGGGCAATAGTGGTTAATGTAGTGATCTTAGATTGTGCTTAGTAAAAGGACATGTAGTGTAACTATAGATCACACAGTATGGTAGAAGGAACACTTGTCTTGACTGGAATTTCAAACTTAAACCTGCTCCTTACTGACTATATGACCCAAGAGGAGTCATACAAACTTTCTGATCTTATTTTTCTAATCCATAAATTGGGGGTTGATATTTTCACTCCATACATCACAGGTTTGTTATAAAGAAAGTAACTTGCAAACTTTAAAGTTCTGGAGAAATGTGAGCTCTTAGTACAGTTGATAGCACTATTAATATTCATGAAGATTGTTTTTAAATTGCATGATTAATGGTTTGTAAAGCTGGAAAGTGATTTTGTAGATTATAGAACACAGGGTGAAAGGGACCTTAGAGATCATCTAGTCTTAGCTTCATCACTTGATAGATGAAAAAACTGAGGGTCATTGAGGCCAAAGGTCTTACAAGGTCACAAAGATAGTATTTGGCAGAGGCCAAATTTGAATTCTAGTCTTCTTTCTTCCAAGCTAAATCTCTCTCTTTCCAGCTCACAAGACATTCTCACTTTCCATAGGTAAATGGGGAAGAATTTCCTGATAGTACATTTTTTTGGATGCTTTGGCTGTTACGTTAGCACTTGGAACATATATGTTTTCCAAGTGTCTCAACCTAATTTCTCTCTCTATGGGTCCTTGTTGTTCATCTTTATGACTCCCTCGATTATGAACTTGCTTAAGTGAGCCCCATTTGTAATAATATGTGTAATTAAAGAAAGATATATGATATGCCAGGAAGGAAGCCAGCATGAACCCAGTGCACATGGAGAAACTCATTGGTTTTATTTAACACAAAGTAACAGTTTGTGTGGCTTATTAAGGGAATCTGAGCACTCATTTTTCATTATTGTAAGGAGTCAGTATGGTACCTAGATACAAACAGAAGAGAGGCTTCCTCTTCATGCACCTGCTTTTATTTTATAGAATTCCAAAACAGGATTTCAGAAAAAGAGAAGATGCAGTGGTACTTTTCATCCATTTAAATGTGTACAGATTTGTGCAGTGCAGTCAAAATAGCACCATACTTGGAGTTAGGAAGATCATAATTCAATCCAAACTCTGAAAATTATTAGAATGTGATTTTGAACAAGTCACTTACCTTGAAATGTCACTTTCCTCATCTGCAAAATGAATATGGAGAAAAGCATTTTTCTAAACCTTATTGTGCTTTATAAAAGCTATTTTCAGTATTTCATAAGTTTTATTATTATTTATTAATTGACCTATATGTACAAAGTATTCTGTGTGATAGGTGCTGGGAGTAAAAAGAAAGTCTGCCCTTAGAAGCTAACCTTCTACTGATATCAGCAGGAACAGGACATGTATTAGG